>NW_026294758.1:48722445-49307445 GCF_026119805.1 Tympanuchus pallidicinctus
TCCTGGAATAGTGCTCTGAAACATGTGTTAAATTAAGTGAGGTGAACAGAACTTTCTCAGAGGAATGGAGAAACACATGGTAGCTCCCGTTGTTGATCTGTTTCTTTCCTTCACTCTAGGTGCGTTTGATGATTACAGATGCTGCAAGACACAAGCTCCTTGTACTAACTGGACAGTGTTTCGAAAACACAGGAGAGCTCATCCTTCAGTCAGGATCCTTCTCCTTCCAGAACTTCATTGAGATCTTCACGGATCAAGAGGTATGTTTAGAAAAGGATCTTCCATTCATGCTCATGCGATGGCACAGGTTTCAAGAATATAAAAAATGGCATAATGGATTAAGTTAGTGTAAGTGTTAACAGCTTCATGTTGATTTTTTTTATTCTTCATGATGAGCTTTTTTTCCCAAAATATCTGTTTCTTTTGCTTTAATGTGTATGTGGATTGTTCAACTAAAGAATTGCATCGTGATTCAGAGAACTAAGTTTTAACTTTGAGAAACAGAAAACCAGTGAACTTTTTACAATAAAAGGAAATAGAGTATTTCCTGAAATGTACAGGTGATTTATTTAAGATGCAAACACAGAGATGTAAAATTGAATTTCACAGAGGTTCTTGCCTGTTGGCAGCTGAGCCATAGGTGACATTAAATAAAACAGAGGCAGTCTGTTTAGCTGTAGTATTTTGTACACCTATCTGCTTGGCTTCTTTACTGTTATGTTTAAAATTTGGCTAGTGAAATCTGTAAATGTTACAATTCTTGTTAACCAAAAATATAAAGTATACCAATATTTAAAACTGTTTGTTTCATGGCTTGTTAGTTTGATGTCCTGCTTAATGTGCTGTGTCTGAAAGCTCCCATAGGGCAGGAACCCACAGTAAACAAGCTGTCACACTTAATTTGGCTGTTGTGTAAGTCACATATTTAAATAAACTATATGGCTGCATCCATAGGATTTTAATTTCCAAAATTAATTAGGAGAATTTCAGTGCAGTAAGATTTGTAAGTTCAGAACTGAAAAAGGAAAGTTTGCACAAGTGTGACTTTATTGTATCCATTTGATAATGTTCACAAAACAAAGTTGTTTGGCGTATGGTTGAAAGGCTTGGTGAAGAACTGGATTCCTGCTCTTTGAAATGCATTTGATCCCTAGAAGTCACTGTTAGTTTGCAGTTACTTTTTTTAAATAGCCAGCCAAGAAAAGGAAGCAAGGCATATACAGAGGCCCACAGAGGTCTACTGAAATCAAACATCATTCATTTATATATATACATTTTTTCCACTGATTCAGTTTGTGGTCCAAGACTTTCAAATTATTCAGCTGTAGCATAATGTATAACATCTTTGTGGAAACTGTTCTTATAGCTAAACTGACAATTGTGTTTCTGTAAAGAAGATTGTGATATGTTATGTCTGAATTGCTCTTTAAAGAATTTTATGTAGTTTGGTGTTCTCTTTATTAAGAACAAACACAATAGAGATTAGCTGTGTTTCCTCACCTTTAGGAGAAGATTTAAAATATGTCGTTCTTTCTCATGTTTGCTTATGTAGTAACCTGGAGCTATTTAGTGCCGTGTTTTAGTTAAGGTTGGAACAGAAAAAAAGCTTTTCACAGTAGGGCATGTGGTAGTTTCACACTCACAGGCAGCTCAGCACCTCCATGCTGACTTCTCACTCTTCTCACTCCTCAGCAGAACAGAGAGTGAAAATATGATGGAAACAGTGCACGGCTTTAGATAAGGACAGGGAGATCACAAATGAATGGGCAAACAAACTCAGTGAAAGTAAGGTTAGTGTGATGTGTTGGCTGTAGCTGACAGACGGGAGCAGTGAGAATTAAAAGCAATCCACAAACACCTTCCTCCCATTCATCCTCTTCTACCACTCCTGGAGCAACTTCTGCCCTTTTTCTGCGCTGACCCTGGTGGCTGCAGGGCTGTTTCTCTCACATTTCTTACTCCTCTCTCCCAGCTGCCGTTGGCAGTTTTCCCCTTTCTTAACCGTGCTCTCCTAGAGCACACCCAGTGTCACTCATGGCTCAGCTCTGGCAATGGTGAATCCTTGTTGGAGCAGCTAAAGTTGGCTGAGATCTGACATGGGGCAGCTGCTGGGCTTTGCTCACAGAGGCCATCACTGCAGCCCCCTTGCTGCTAAAACCTTGCTTCCTATGTGTAATACAGCCTGTTGAGGGAACGTGCTGTTTCTCATAGGTATTTGCATGGGTCTCTTGGATTTATTGGAGCATCATAGAGACTCATCAGTTAGTGGCAGAGAGTGGCAGTGCTGACAGTGGTAGATCTCATCCTCTCTGAATATAAAAGATTGTACTATCCTCCAATAAAGGGAGAAGAAGAAAAGGGGAAACCTTGGGACTATTTCCTCCTTTGAGCAGTGAGGAAGGGACCAGGAGTAAACTGTTCCTTTGCATTTAAAAAAAAAATAGTGGTAAACTAATTGTAGTAGCAAGGTCCTCTAGCTTCTAGGATCAGGGAATATTATGTTCTGACATACATTAACATGAAAAAAAAAATTACATGCATTTTCTTGTTTTTGTTTTACAACTGTAGATTGGTGAATTACTGAGCACCACACACCCTGCCAACAAAGCCAGCTTAACTCTTTTCTGCCCCGAGGAAGGGGACTGGAAAAATTCCAACCTTGACAGACACAACCTTCAAGACTTCATTAATATTAAGCTCAATTCATCTTCCATATTGCCTGAAATGGAAGGACTTTCTGAATTTACAGAATACCTGTCAGAATCAGTAGAAGTGCCATCGCCCTTCGACATTTTAGAGCCTCCAACCTCAGGAGGCTTCTTGAAACTCTCCAAACCCTGCTGTTACATTTTTCCGGGTGGAAGAGGAGACTCTGCATTGTTTGCAGTGAATGGATTCAATATGCTTATCAATGGAGGATCTGAAAGAAAATCCTGCTTTTGGAAACTTATCCGACATTTGGACAGGGTAGATTCTATTCTGCTCACTCATATTGGGGATGATAACCTGCCAGGAATCAATAGCATGCTCCAGAGAAAGATAGCTGAATTAGAAGAGGAACAATCTCAAGGGTCTACTACCAACAGTGACTGGATGAAAAATCTGATCTCACCTGATTTAGGAGTTGTATTCCTTAATGTACCCGAAAACTTGAAGAACATGGATCCAAGCTTCAGAGTTAAAAGAAGCGTAGAAGAAGCTTGTTTCACTCTCCAGTACTTAAATAAATTGTCTATGAAGCCAGAACCTCTCTTCAGAAATGTAGGAAATACAATTGACCCAATCATTTTATTTCAGAAGATGGGAGTTGGCAAACTTGAGATGTATGTGCTTAATCCTGTCAAAAGCAGCAAAGAGATGCAATATTTTATGCATCAGTGGAGTGGTATTAGCAAAGACAAAGCTGAATTTCTGCTACCAAATGGCCAAGAACTAGACATTCCATTATCCTATTTCACTTCTGTCTCATCCCTGATTGTGTGGCATCCAGCTAATCCTGCAGAAAAAATAATCAGAGTTCTGTTTCCTGGGAACAGCACCCAGTATAATATTCTAGAAGGACTGGAAAAACTCAAACACTTAGACTTCCTTAAACAGCCAATGGTTACACAAAAAGACCTGACTGGAAACATCGCTAGTGTTTCACCTGCTGTGAAACAAGCAAAGCTGAAACAACGAGCAGACAGCAAGGAGAGTCTGAAGCCAGCTGCAAAGACACCACCAAGCAAGACTGTCAGAAAAGAATCTAAAGAAGAAACACTGGAGCCTGCAAAGCCTAGTCCAGCACTAGAAAAGCCACAGAAATTAGAAAGCAAAGAAAAAACTCCAGTTAAAAAAGAGAAACCAGCAAAACCAGAAATCAAAACTACCGTGGCAGAAAAAGATGTAACCAGTAAGGAAGAGCAATTAGGGAAATCCGAAACTTCTGAAAAACAAGCTACAGATGTAAAACCAAAAGTAACAAAGGAAAAGTCAGTGAAAAAGGAAGTCAAAGCAAAACCTGAAGAAAAGAAAGAGGAAAAAGAAAAACCAAAGAAAGAAGTTTCTAAAAAAGAGGAGAAAACACCCATCAAAAAAGAGGAAAAACCCAAAAAAGAAGAGGTCAAGAAAGAAGTTAAAAAAGAGGTGAAAAAGGAAGAAAAAAAGGAAGCTAAGAAGGAAGTAAAGAAAGAAGCTCCACCAAAGGAAGCTAAAAAAGAGGTTAAAAAGGAAGAGAAGAAAGAAATTAAGAAGGAAGAAAAGGAAGCTAAAAAGGATATCAAAAAGGTTCCTAAAGAAACAAAGAAGACACCTACTCCTTCAGTTGAAGCCAAAAAGCCAGCAGCAAAACCGAAACCACAAAAGAAGGAGGAACCTGCTAAAAAAGAAGCAGTACCTGCTGGAAAAGCAAAGGAAAAAGGAAAAATTAAGACTGTGAAAAAGGAGAACAAAGTCAGTGGAGCACAAACTGCCATTGCAGCAGTTGGAGCTGCTGTGACAACCGTAGCAGCTGTAGCAGCTTCAGAAATTACAGCTAGTGGAAAAGAACTTGAAGCAGAAAGATCCCTTATGTCTTCACCAGAAGATTTAACAAAAGATTTTGAAGAATTAAAAGCTGAAGAAGTGGAAACAATAAAAGCAACAAGACCTCAGGTTGCACTCATAGAGGATGAACTAAAACTCACTGGCAAAGAACATAAAGAGGCCTTTGAAGTACAAAAGGAAAAATTAGATAACGAAGGACCTGCAGAATCCTCTGATGAAGGCATAACAACCACAGAGGCTGAGGGCGAGTGTGAACAGACACCTGAAGAATTGGAACCTGTAGAAAAACACGGAGTTGATGATATTGAAAAGTTTGAAGATGAGGGAACTGGCTTGGAAGAATCATCTGAAGCTGGAGATTATGAGGAGAAGGCAGAGACAGAAGAAGCTGAAGAACGAGGTGAAGATGAGGAAGAAAAGACGCCACTTGATACCACAATACCATACATGGAAGAAGCAAGAAGAATTCACGACTATTCAGAAGAAATAATGGCTGAAGCAGATGCTAAAATGAAAGACGAAAAATATATTGAAAAGGCAGATTATGAGCCATCAGATGAACGGGCTGAGGAAGACAGGGAAGAAGCAGTAGAAAAGGCAGAAACTGAAGAGACTGAAGAAGAGGAGGAAGACAAAGCAGAAGACATTAGAGATGAAGAGGAGGCTGAAAAAATAGAAGCTGAAGAAGATTATGTGATGGCTGTGGTAGACAAAGCTGCAGAAGCTGGTGACGTTGAAGATAAATATGGCCTGCTCATAATTACACCAACAAAACGCTCAGAGCCTCAATCTCCAGCAGTTGAACCAGCCTCTTCTATCCATGATGAGACATTACCTGGTGGTTCAGAAAGTGAAGCCACTGTTTCTGATGAAGAAAATAGAGAAGATCAACCTGAAGAATTCACAGCTACTTCAGGTTATACACAGTCTACCATTGAAATATCTAGTGAACCAACTCCTATGGATGAAATGTCTACGCCCCGGGATGTCATGAGTGATGAAACTAACAATGAGGAAAGCGAATCACCTTCTCAGGAGTATGTGAACATTACCAAATATGAAACGTCACTGTATTCTCAAGAGTTTGGTAGACCTAAACTTTCTCCACTTCCAGATGCTTTTAATGGATTATCTGAAGGATCCAAAACAGAGGCCACAGAAGGTAAAGACTACAATGCCTCAGCTTCTACCATCTCCCCGCCTTCTTCATTAGAAGAAGACAAGTTCTGCAAATCTGCTTTCCAGGACGTGTACCGGCAAAAAGAAAGTGAAACTGCCAAGTTAGAAATCAAAGAAACCCATCCAGAAGATGTTGATGTTACTGGAAAACGTAGTCCAGCCAAGAGTCCAGCTGATAGTTTGTCCCCTCCATCACCAGTTGCCAAAACACCATTGAGTGAACGTAGTGTGAACTTCTCTCTTACTCCCAATGAGATCAAGGTCTCAGCTGAGACTGCCTCCATTACTGCACTGCCTAGTGCACACCAAGAAATTGCTGAAGAGCACTGTGCAAGTCCTGAAGATAAAACATTAGAAGTTGCATCTCCTTCACAATCTGCTGCTGGTAGCGCTGGCCACACGCCTTACTATCAGTCTCCCACTGATGAAAAATCCAGTCAACTTCCCTCTGAAACAAGTGAAAAGTCATCAGAAGCTCCAGTTAGCGTTGAATTCAGTGAGGTCAAAGATGAGTCTGCAAAACCTAGAATAAGCCCTATGGATGAGCCTGTGCCAGATTCAGAATCTCCTATTGAAAAGGTTCTCTCACCTCTACGGAGTCCCCCACTGATAGGATCAGAGACTTCTTACGATACATTTTTGAGTGCTGATGTAAAATCTCCTATCAGAGAATATGGAAGTCCTTCTGAAGAGAAACCTGAAAAAGAAAAATCGCCTGTTCAGATGAGCCCATCTTCTGAAGCCAGTTCAGTGGGCCCTTTCCAAGAAAAACAAGATGAGAAAAGCATGGAGTTTATGGTAATTAAGGAAGGCTTCAGCCTAGAAAGAAAAATGGAGGATACAGAACCCAGCAGCTCTCAGTCTTCATTAGTCTTGGATGAACGGAAGTTGACTGGTGATCTCTCACCTACTCAAATAGATATCAGTCAGTTTGGTTCCCTTAAAGAAGACACTAAAATGTCAATATCTGAAGGCACTGTTTCTGACAAGTCTGCAACTCCTGTTGACGAGGTTGTAGCAGAAGATACGTATTCGCACATTGAAGGAGTAGCTTCTGTCTCCACAGCATCTGTTGCTACTAGTTCATTTCCAGAACCAACCACTGATGATGTATCCCCTTCTTTGCATGCTGAGGTTGGATCCCCTCACTCAACTGAAGTTGATGATTCCCTTTCAGTCTCTGTTGTACAAACACCAACAACATTTCAGGAAACAGAAATGTCTCCATCTAAGGAGGAATGCCCAAGGCCTATGTCCATTTCTCCACCTGATTTCTCACCTAAAACAGCAAAATCAAGAACCCCAGTGCATGATCACAGATCTCCTGAACAGTCAACTATGTCAGTAGAATTTGGCCAGGAATCCCCTGAGCAGTCTTTAGCAATGGATTTCAGTAGGCAGTCTCCTGAATATCCTGCTGCAGGCACTGGTATACACCATGTAGCTGAAAATGGACCGACTGAAGTAGATTATAGTCCTTCAGATATACAGGAGCCTACCTTTGCAAGGAAGATTTCCCCTCTGGAGCATACATCTTACTCTCAGGAGAAGGATATTTCAGAAATTATTTCAGTTTCTCAAATTGAAGCTTCTTCTTCAAGCTCATCAGCTCATACACCTTCCCAGGTAACTTCACCACTGCCAGAGGAAACCTTTTCAGGTGCTGTTCCACCCAGAGACATCTCACTTCATTCTTTTACCTCAGAAAAGGTTCAGAGCCTAGGAGAAAAGCTATCACCAAAGTCTGACCTCTCTCCATTAACTCCAAGAGAATCTTCTCCTCTATACTCTCCTACTTTTCCAGATTCACCTCCTGCAGTCACAGAAGCAGTGTCAGCTAGTCACACATCTCCATTGTCGCTGCAAGTATCCTCTGATAAAGTGTTTGGTTACCAGGCTGTGACATTACAAGAAACCCTTACAAAGCACAGCCCAGAACCTTTATTCAGCCCCGAAAAAGAAGATTCAGAGAAGAGCAGCAGATCACCAGAGGAACTCAGTTATTCTTACGAAGCCACAGAAAAAAGCACTAGGTCACCAGAGGATATTAGCTACTCCTATGAGGCAGTTGGACGATCTACTAGATCACCTCAGGCCACAGATTATTCATATGAGACAACAGGAAAAATTACAAGGTCACCTGAGGCCACAGATTATTCCTATGAGATGAGAGGGAAAATCACCAGGTCACCAGAGGCCACAGATTATTCCTATGACTTGACGCAAAAGACCACTGTGTCACCTGGAGATACAGATTACTCCTATGAAATGACACAAAAGACCACCAGGTCACCTGGAGATACAGAGTTTTCCTACGAGATGACAAGGAAAGCAACCAGGTCACCCGATGATACAGATTATTCCCATGACATAATTGGGAAGACTACCAAATCACTTGATGTCACAGATTATTCGTATGAGAGAATTGGGAAAGGTACCCAATCACTTGATGCTATGGATAGTTCATATGAGACAATGGGGAAAACCACTGAGTCACCAGAAGCCATTAACTACTGCTATGGTACAAGTGGGAGAACCACCAGGTCACCTGACTCAACAGATTATTCGTTTGACACCACTGACAAAGCCACCAGATCACCTGAAGCCACTAGCTATTCATATGAGGCAAGCGCACATTTTACTCCAGGAAAATCGTTAGCAGAATCCCGTCAAGATGTTGATTTATGCCTTGTGTCATCCTGCGAATATAAGCATCCTAAAACAGAACTTTCACCTTCATTTATCAACCCTAATCCCCTTGAGTGGTTTGCAAGTGAAGAACAATCTCAAGACCAAGAAAAGCTGCTAACTCAGTCTGGGGGAGCCCAGCCACCCTCTGGGGGAAAGCAGCAAGGGCGGCAGTGTGATGAAACCCCTCCAACTTCAGTGAGCGAGTCTGCCCCTTCTCAGACTGATTCGGATGTTCCTCCTGAGACTGAGGAATGCCCTTCCATCACTGCAGATGCTAACATTGACTCGGAAGATGAGTCAGAAACCATTCCAACAGACAAGACAATTACATACAGACACATTGATCCACCACCTGTCCCAATGCAGGATCGCAGCCCTTCCCCTAGACACCCGGATGTCTCCATGGTTGATCCAGAGGCTTTGCCTATCGATCAGAATTTGGGTAAACCTTTGAAGAAAGATCTTAAAGAAAAAACTAAAACAAAGAAAACAGGTACTAAGACCAAGTCATCTTCTCCTGTTAAAAAAAGTGATGGTAAATCAAAACAAGTGGCTTCTCCAAAGCCAGCTGCAAAAGATTCTTTGGAAAAAAGTTCCAAAACAGCTTCTCCAAAAAAGAAGGAGTCTGTGGAGAAGGCAAGCAAAAATATCTCTACTCCAGAAGTGAAGACCCGAGTGGAAGAGAAAGATAAAGACACCAAGAATGCAGTAAATACAACAGCATCCAAGTCAGCGAAGACCGCCACCACAGGTAAAAACACATACGTGCTCTCTAGTATTAAGATTTTCCTAGCTGCTGCAATGAACTTAGGTTGCCTTTATAAACGCTGAGAACATGGTTTACAGCAAACTCTTGAAGTCCATGTTTTAGACATAACTCCAGGGTGTATAAGGCACGTTCAAATGAATGAAATTCACTGAATTAAGTCTTGTAATCTGAGAAACTTGATATCTCTGTTTGCTGGGATGTAAAGAATTAAGAGTAAGTACATCAAGTATAAAAAGCTTAATACCAGCTGTCTAAATTGTTAACCAACTAATAGAATTATAAGTACTACTCTTCTAGGTGAAATGAATTTAGTAATAAAGTGGCCCACTTTATTCATTCATTCAGAATCATGTGGACACAATGCTCTTAACTAATGCAATTTAATTTTGTGAGAGGCAAAGATACTCTAGGACATTGGATGCTTTTATTACTTTGCTGGATTATTTTTAAAAAGAGAATTTTAGAATATGATAACAGCAGTAAGAGCACTTACAGTGGGCTAAGCATGTATATCACATAATCCGGTTAAAGTCTTATGCCATCAGCAGTGACTAAACACATGGAAAGTTAACGTCATTTTGAATGACTGTTGTGTTTTCTAGGCAGTAATAAAACACAAATTAGATTACTTAAGAAGGCATTGTGCTAACAAGTTGTTTCCGGCAGATCTTGTTATAGTGAATTTTGAAAATACTTTGATTTTGAAGTCATCATCAGGCTTGATGTTCTGTTGAAATCTCTTTGCTAGAAACAGATTTGGGATTCAGTGCAAGCGGACCAGCATTCAGCTGTCCATAGCTTCTCTGTTTGAAGTCATCTGTTAATTCTTTCCTAAACCACCATTTGCATGTCTCTCCTAATGGATGCTTTTCAAAGCAGCAGTATTGTTCCTCGTGCTGTACATTTCTCCAGCACTTCATCTCTATATTGGATTCTTCCTGCTTGAGTCATACTTTCAGGCATACACTAGAGCTTAAGACAAGGTCTGCCTGATATTGGCGTTTGGTAGTAGAATATCGTGCCTAATATTTTGCTCAACATTGGTATCACAACTCAAGAATATGTCACAGATTTTTTTGTGATAAAACATGATAAAAGATCTTGTCACAAGCCAAATAGATAAAAATGCTGTAATTCAGAATATCTTTTGATATTATGATGCTTATTTGACATACGAACTTCTGATGAATGTCAGATCATGCTAGACAATTGTAATGGACTTCCATGGCCCTTCAGCTTGTGACCATAAATAAAATGTACTGCTTAGATAATTTAGTGTTAGCCAGACATCACTCTTTATTACATCAGGAGAAGGCTAATAAAATATAAATGCCAGTTCACACTGTAAACAAGTGTAAGTATGCGAATGTTCGAAATTTTAACTTCCTTTTGATTGAAGCATTTCTTAGATAATGCACTAGCTTCTCACAACTTTTTGTGGGACATGGCTGATTTATGTATGTAAATAAAGATTGATTCCAATCTGCGTGGCCTCCCATATAACTCTAGTTTCATAATGATGCAGATCTGAGATGTTTGAAAAACTGCACTGCTTAACTTAGAAATTAATACTGCCATTTATTGAATGTGATTCAGTAGTCTCAGATCTTTGTAATAATTTTTGGAGAATAGTAACATTTTACTAGGAAAGGTACAGTCAATATCTGGTTATGTGGCAGTGAGCTTTTATTGTATTATACAGTTAGTTGGGTCTTCCCAGTTTTTTTGCTCCCAGTACAACAACTGAGATGCAATAGAAATGGGACATGTCATTCCGTGTAGAAGGGTACTGCTGTAATTGTTTCAGAAGACACAGAAATATTCTATACTTAACCAACAGTATCTATTTTAAGAAATATCACGTCAGCAATTATAACAGCCATTAATAAATGCCTGTTTATAACCAACTTGGGGTGTATTCTTTTGTTTTGTTTCATTTCCAAAGGACCTGGGGCTACTAAGTCAGCAAAATCTACGGCGGTGCCACCAGGACCTCCAGTGTATTTGGATCTGGTGTACATTCCCAACCACAGCAATAGCAAGAATGTTGATGTTGAGTTTTTCAAGAGGGTGCGATCATCCTACTATGTGGTGAGCGGGAATGATGCTGCAGCTGAGGAGCCAAGCAGGGCTGTTCTGGACTCCCTGCTGGAGGGCAAGGCCCAGTGGGAGAGCAACATGCAGGTAGGCTCTTCGCTCATATTTCTGCCTGGAAATAAAAACTTCTCTGGGAAGCGACTCTGCAAGGCCAGAGCAGTTCCGGAGTGGATGGCTGATGTGAGGTTCCTTGCCAGGGCATCTTGTTTCACTAGTGATGTGATCAGAAACTCAAGTGAAGCACTGAGCTGCAACATTCTCAGCCAATTCCCCTATTCTTAACCCTTCTGATCTACCTCTGGAGAATAAAACATAAAAGATTGAAACTCTTGGTTTACAAGGCTATTTGGCTATTTATTACTATGCCATATACAACCTAAGCTTGGAAATCTTGCAGAGGAAAAAAAAAGCAAACATTCCATAGTTTGAATAGCAATCACGTGCAATTGTATGCTTCTCATGCATTTTCAATGTGATAAGTAATTAAAATATTTGGCCATTACCTAAAGGACTTTCAATGCAGACTACACTTTTCTGCGTATCTGGAAAGCTACATCTCAACACCTTACAGAACAGAGACAAGGTTTTACTTCAATAAACTGCCTCTTTACAGTCATTTTATCTAATCTACATTATTATTTCCTTTTATCCATCCGCTTACTTTACTACTTATATATAAGTAGTAAATAATAGCAATAAGATCCACTCTTTACAAAAGGAAAGCATACTTATCAGTTGAGAATTTAACAGTTACTTTTTATCACTTGTTTCTGTAGTACATGTCTGAAGAGCTCTCCTTTTTTGTTGTTGCAGGTGACATTAATCCCAACCCATGACTCAGAAGTGATGAGAGAATGGTACCAAGAGACCCATGAGAAACAGCAGGACCTCAACATCATGGTTTTGGCAAGCAGCAGCACCGTTGTTATGCAAGATGAATCTTTTCCTGCATGCAAGATAGAACTGTAAGACGGGCCGTGCATCCCAACACTAAACTTCGTTTCCAGAAATTCTTCCATTCGAAAACACTTTTTCTAAAAGTTCGACCCATCTATTTCGACTGCTGAACTATATACCTGCCAAATACTATACTGTGTCGTGGTGATGCAAGTCACTAATATTTTTCAGTCTTTACTGATTGCTAAGGGAAATAACAGCATTCCCATAGTAGGGATCAGATTACTGCGAAAATACAGATCCAGTTTCATCTCCGCTGAACTTTTGGAAACCATGCACTAGCAACCCTAACTGACTTCTGCCAGGTATAGGCATTTGCCCTCTAAAGAGAGGGCAAAGAGAAAGAAAGAGAGGGGTAGGAGGAGAAAGTAATAACTACTTAGATCTGCATTAGTCTCATGGCAATAGATGTACCGCTTACTGCAGTCTGCTTATGCTCTCGTATGAAAAGAAATTTTAAACTTTTTATCTATCTGAGCTATCACAATGGGGATACTTACTTTACAAAGTCAAATTATGTAGAAAATAAGAAGAAACAGAATGTGTCTAGGAAGGGATGTTCAACCTAAACTCTCATTAGCAGTTTTTCACTTTAATTTGAACTTTGCATACTGACATGCCATAACAGTCATAGGCCAAATATGCACATCATCTAAATCCCATCTAGAACTCTAAAACTTTCCTTTCAACATGCGGAATTGTTGGTCTAAGGCATGCTCCCAGTGAAAGTCCATTTACTCCACTCAGAATTGACCAGTCCATGTGCTTAAACACTCATGTCAAGTGTTGATTGACTGAAGCAAAATACCAAAGCAGTTGGGAGTACAGTAGACAATTTGCCTTAGAAAGTGACTTGAATGTACAAAGAAACTTGATGCACTTATTTTTTATTGTTGAGACAACAAATTTATAAAACAACCATTTAGGATCATAGTTACACCAATAAAGAAGTGTGAGTGTGGTACTAGAAACCTATCTGACTGGTCAAACAGTTTGGTGCTATGAATTACGTATGTTAGTCATGTGAACACTTCATTGTTGCACCTGGACAGCTCAACAATGCAAGATGAGCTTTTTTTTTAATTATTTTAAAGTTTCTTTTGTACTGTGAAAGCAAGATTGAAGGGGTATCAGAGTTGCAAAACTAAGTGAAATGTTCAGAATGATGAAAAGGTTGCCTGCGAGTCTGTACAGTATTCAAACTTCCTTTGTCTTACCTTATTTTATTTGTTTAATTTAAGAGTGAATATGGGAACAAATGTACAGAAACCTTTTTTAGCATTGCGTGAACTTTTAATAGATGAATTTTTAACAAAAAGTTTTCATTTACAGGAAAATGCAAAGAAAAATTTTCAGGTGAAGGCAATTTTTTTAGTAGTTTTGTAAGGTAAATGAATAATGCTGTTTAAGGTTCTAGTGAAAATGGATATTGAGGTAAAATTAGTTGAAAATCATTAACTGCCAAAACTTTTTTTTTTTGAGGTGAGTGAGGGGGCATTTTGATGGTAAAATTGATCTATTGATGATGACAGAAGATAAGATTTGCAGTGATGATTGCCTAGTATTTACAGAGATGTAGGCTACGTTTTCAATCCTCAGAAGATCTTGCAAGATGATAGAACAAGCAATAAGCTAAAATAGGTCCTTTTCCTTTCCTTCTCCTTTTGATTCTCCCTTTCCCTTTTCCCATTTCCCTTTCATTTTCCCTCTTTCCCTTTACCTTTTTCCTGTACTTCTTCCCTTTCCCTATTTCTTTTCTTTCCTTCTTTCTTTTCTTTTCTCCTTTCCTTCTTTCCTTTCCCCCTTCTCTTCCCCTCCCCTTTCCTTCTCTAGGCTGCCTGCAGAGGAACAGTATGTAGAATAGTTCCATGATTCAAGATAGTCTGGATTTTCAGTCTCAGAAATTTTACCCTAACAATAAAAAAAATATATTGCATTTAAGAAAATTTGTGAATTGGAAGTTAAAGAAGTTGTTAAGGCCTCCAGAATGGGGATATGTGCTGGTCTGTATGATTCACTGTTATGGCTGGTATTACATTTCAAAATGTAGTGAACTATGACCTTATTTTATTTTCTTTACTTCTAATTTATTTCAGATACATTGTTAGGATATTTTTGTTTAATAGGTATATGTTTGCACTCCTAATTTTATGAATTTTTCTTTATTACGCTTTAGGGCCCTTTATTTGTGGGGTCTTAAGGCCCATTCAATGCTGTGAATTACTGTTTGTCAGTTGTTGAGGTTTTTGATTTATTTTTAATGTCTTCCTTTTTTTTCTTAGGTATCTCTAGCAATATTGTTTTATTTATTGCTATACCATTTAAGTTTTTAAGAATAAGTCAGAATGACTATAGCACAAAAGGCAGTTAGAAGTGTGTTGTGAAAGCAAACATACTTGCTGGTCTCATAATCATTTACTTTAAGTTGCTTTAGTAATACATAATCTTCCAAGTTTTAGGCAACATGTTTGACAGAATAGTTGTGCTGGTACTGTTTCTGCAATTCTTTCTGCTTTATCTACTTTCATACGTAGGTAAAATTTCAAATTTTTTGAGAGGATGGGAACAGATCTTCTGGTTTTCTGACAAAATCTGAAACAGTTTGTACCTTTGCTTTGGTAGAAAATCTGTTTTAGGCACAGCAGTGGTCCTGAGACACATCTCACACCAGTGTGAATCAGGAGCAATTTTGCTACAATCAGGGAAGTTACAGACACTTGATCCTACTGTAAATTAGAATCAAGCCTTAAATCTCTCAAAGTAAGTTTGTGATGGCTCAAGCATTTGTTTTACTTATTAAAAAAAAAAAAAAGAAAAAAAAAGAAAAAAAAAAAAAAGGCAGTTAAAGCCAATCTTAAAATGTACATTCATTTTCTGCTGCTACAATAATATTAAAAGCCCAGCCTGGCTCCTCTGAGGTATTGTAATGCCCGTTCCATCCATTTCCTTTTAAATGGTAACCATGCCTGGGTGCAACATAGTGATGAACTCCCTCCTCTTGCCCTTAATGTCTTTCCTGTCTGTGGAACTAATCTAACTGTGCTAGTCGTAATACTACACAATTAGCTTAGTAACAGTCATCAAAATGTACCATGTACATTAATGATGAGTGCTGTTGATCGGCATAGATTTCTAGGAGCATGGTTTGTTATTGATTAATTATAAAGATTCAATATTTCAGTGTAAAGGACACTCCATTTAAGTGATGGTGTTATCCATAATAGCATCCCAGTCATGATCGTTATGCTACTAATTATTCTACTTAATAAAATTCAATGGAGAATTACCTTTAGAGATCACCCCCCACTCCTGAACTTGGACAGGGCCTCTCATGCATGCCTTTTCAAAGTCCTGTGGTGGGCCCAATGTCATTGACCTCTACTTTTTATCCCATCTTTCATAGAATTCACTTTTGTTTTTTTAAAATTACCTTACATGCAGTGGTTAATGGAGATAACTGTGTATATGAATGTTTTTTTAAAAATTGTCTATGATAGCTTACTCTATTTAGGAGAGTTCCAGTACTCATTTTACTAAGATTTAATTGATTTGTTAATTGAATTTTGAATTCCTCCCACTACAAGCAAGTCAGCTCCAAAGAGCGCTTACTGTACATCTGGGACATTTCTGTCATATGCTTCTCTTTGTTCATCTGTCACCAGAGGTTCTTGCTCAGTAATGATGTTTTGAGAGAAATAGTAATATTGTTGGTCTGGATTTATTAGAAAAGGAGAAGTATAATCTTTACATTTGAAAGAAACCGTAAGCTTTCATCTTTTCACATAATAATTGAACAAAACACTAAAAGCAATTAGGGATAAGCATTTCTTAGAATGCAGTTATATGTTCCACCTGGTTTAAAAATGTTTGGTACTTGAAAGAAAAACAAAAAAAAGTCTGATTGTTGTGACTTCACAAAAAAAAATCTAAAAAATTAAACAACTGAATAAAACAATGGCATACAAAATATCAAAAGGTTAAAAAAAAAAAAAAAAGAAAAAAAAAAGAAAAAAAAAGAAAAAATAATACAAAGCTTCTCTGTGCTAGACTTGCTAGGAGCTCCAGATGGCAGGAGCTACCTCTTCAAGACTGGGCTGTAATCACAACTTTAAAAGAACAAATCTGAGATATGCTTTCACGCATTTGCATGCAGCCATTTTCTTCCCAGCTATGGAAAGAAACAGTCTTGTTGCTACTGAGAAGCACCTCACACACCTCCTCTCTCTTGTTCTGAATGGTGTTTGTGTCAGTCTGCAGCTGTGTATGGTATTATGTCTTATAATCCTGCATCACTTCTATTCTATCCAGTCATATCTAATGTAGAAAATTAGTTTCCAGTGAAAGTAATATGTAGTGCTTTTATGATATTTGTGTGCAATATCCCCTCTTCCATTGAGGATATTTGATGTAAAAGAAACAAACTCAGTTCCACAATAAAATACAAAAGTGGTAAATTGGTGTTGGCATGTTTCTTGTCTTTGTGTTTGTACATACTTGTAAGTTTCCCCTTCCTTTCAGTCATGATTACCTATTACTTGGGGTTTTGCTCGAAGTATCAGTGACTAGATATCAGATAGGAACCAATCTCCATTTAGGAATTTGAAAATAAACAAAAATTACTTTTATCTCTTTAGGTGTAGAACATTACCATGGTATACCATGATATGACTTCTTTCCGTTCTCATTTCCGTATTCCTCAGCAGCAAAACACCTCATTTTCAGTAAGTACATGTTCAGCTGGCTGTGTCAAGAGATGGTACCCAGTAAAGCTACATCAAACCAAGCCCAACCTGGTTAGAAAATAAATCTTTTCCAAACCAGGCTTGCAGTTTAACACAAGTGCATTGCTTGTTTCCAGCAGACACAGCCTCCATTGTCCATTGATCTTGGTAAGCTTGTCAGCACAAAGGATGTGAAAAAGGCTGGGAGTCGAGCCTCTGTAGTTTTGCTTTATGGCAGCTGTAGCAAGGTGCAGCAGTGACCACGTATGTCTTTCTCCTCAGTGAGCCGCAAGCCAGTGGGTGAGGGTAACCAGCAGCAATGGGAGCTTTCCGTCCTCCTCAGCCATTCTTTTTGTGAAACCTTCTCTGTCTCCAATTTCTAAGGTTGCATTTCTGACTTCCAATGGTATCAATAAGAAATATTGCTCTTGGCTTGGATTGGGCTGAGCATGGTAAAAAAGAGAGAAATGAAGACCAGATGAGGGGAGAGAATGCTATGAATCTTATACCTCAAGTATAATCCTGCAAATGTTAGTGCCAAGGCTTTTTGAGCTTTGTGGTAGAGTAGCCCGATCCTTCTTAAAATATATTAAAATGAATGATTTAGGCGGGACAGGTCAGGTTGCCATCCCAATTATCCATCTGTAATTGAAAGGCAAGGCTCTAGGTTTACATTGTTGGGACCACCCCTGGAGCCCATGAAAAAGGGTAGCCCTGCTCAGTCTCTGATGTCAGCTTTCTGTTTTCAGGGCCAAATGAAATCATTTCTTCAATGCAGCTATGTGGAGAATTTTTGTTTCCATTAGTATTGCTAATAAACAAGTTCAATCAGCTTGTGAAGCATTTCAGAAGACACAGGAAAATCATAATCCCTCATGATAGGCCTCTTGGGTCTCTCTAAAATGATGGATCTGCTTTGTGGCATCTCAGACCTGGAGGCTGTTCAATACCAATTTTTAGTGCTTTATGTCTGGGAAGAACCACGGCTCCTAGAAGAGAGGCACGCAGAGTTCACTCGAGTAATGTCCATGGTGACGCATCATAGATTCAGCACATCCCCAGGGCTACAGCAGTCTTCCACTGCTGACTGCTCCTGCGGTCCTTACCTCACCTCTCAGGCTGGCATGAAGCCCACAGGGCATTGTCATCCTTGTATATAGCCCAAAACAGCAGAGATGAAAGTCACCTAAGCAAAGCTGAATACGCTCAGCTTCTAGGAGATTTACTGGCTTTTGACTGCATACACAACACCATTTCCACCAGAAAGGAAATCATTTACATTTCCTGAAATATTGAGAACTGAGGAATCAAATCAGTAGGTTCTACATGCTTCCTGAGCACCTGTCTGCTGGTTTCTATGGATCCCTACCACTTGATGTAGCTGCTTTCCACCTTCCAGCAGCTCTAGTGTAACTGTTCCCATTGTGAGGAGGTGTCAGGAAGGGGAGTGTGGCTGCATCTACTGTCAGCTCCACTGCCGGAGTGACTGCATGTTCCACGATTGACACATTGCACACTGCGTATGACAGCTAGGATATGTGAAATAGAGGGTCTCTATGTCCTGATAAAAACAAAGCTAACAATTTCTGTATAAACTGTAGTTACGTTCAGTATTCCTGTGAAGGTCCAGAAACATGTGAATGGATCTCATCATATCTCAGCCCAGTTGTGTCGCTGAGCTTGAACAGCTGATAGTAAGCTGAACCGCTGAGCCACTTAAATACTTAATATGAACCCCCTGGACAGTGAGCCAGGGTTTCCAGCAAGGGTTTCCAGTTCCAAAGATAAAATTACAGCAGCATCTACCCTGTGTTTTAGAGCAGAATAGACTTGAAAGTGTCATTCCCAATTCATTCTGGGGAAGAACTGTCAAGACTTGTAATAAACAAGATATATTGATAATCCTGATAACTGAATGGGCTCCAGTGCTCTTTCTGTGCCTTAGGCATTTGCAATTCAGAATATGCTGGGAGCACTTGAGTGTGTCAGACTGCTTTAGAGCAACAGCAGAGATGGTGTCCTGTTGGTTGCTCAGAGTTCAGTGACAGCTTTGTGACTGCTGAATCACAGAATCCCAGAATCATCAAGGCTGGAAAGACCAGCAAGACCATCCAGTCCAACCATCAACACGTGTCAAGACCGCTCTAAAGATGTGTAGATTTATCTATCCCACCACCCCCTGGGCAGTCTGTTCCAATGCCTCTTTCTGAGAAAGAGGCATTTCTGTTTTCTGTCATTTTTCTGTTCCACACTCTTTCCGAGAAGAAATGTCTCTTACCTGAACAATGCCTGGTGCAACTTAAGGCCTTTGGCACATGTTCTACTGGAAAGCTGAAGGCCTATCTGAAGGGTGTGTATGTCTCTGTGCAGAGCTTGGTCTATGGTGGACAGCACAGTGTCTATGGTGGACAGCACAATTTCACCTCTACTAAATTTACTCTTGAACTGATGTTTCATGACTAATTTTTGGCCAATGTCTCATTCACAACAGTGACATTCCAATGGAGCCTCTGTCCCGAGGTCAAGCTGTTCCTCACTTGTATCAGGAGTAGGTTTTCTTCTGGAGCAAAAGTGCCATGTCTTGGTATGAACATTTCCTACAATTACGCTTCTGGAAAGTGAACTTTACTTTCCACAAATGTACTCTGTTACTCTCTAGACTCTTTTGCAAAGTTAACCCATACTCTCCCCCAGAAGAGCCCTAGCAAGACCAGCAGCACAACCTGCAGAGTTGGACTGTGCTCTGTGAGCCAGTCGTGAAGCCAGCAGCAGTGTCCTCTTATAAACATGACCGCTCCTTTTTGAGGAGTGTGTGCCAGTGTGTGCCAGCCCTGTGTGCACCAGATCTGGTGTTACTGCAAATAGGGCCCATCTGCGCCAGGCTCCGGGCAATATTTATTTGAGCTGCAAGGGAAAAAAATATGTTTTTTAAAAAAAAAAAGTAATTTTTCCCTTGTGAATAATACGATCTTCAGAGCTCTTCTGGGAGTGTTCTGGCAATGACACTTGCGGAAGAGTTACGTATTTCCATACCTAATCAGCAGCATATTTGGTGTCTGCAGTGGATGTGAACTGGGAAGCTGCAGATTTCTCATTTCAGTTGATAGTAGAAGGCTGAACTTTAACTCCTGAAGTACTGGTCCTTCTCCCAGCAGCAGCAAAGCTCATGCAGACATACTGAAGAAGCTCTGCTCCTCAGGGATTTGTTTCCTTTGCAGCCCTGCAGGGGTATTGGGCTTGTGGCCACCGTGCACACATCAGCACTGTGACCAAGTAACAAGTAGATCGCAAGTAGAGAAATAATTCAAAAACTATTATGAAGAAAGACATACTCAGTGGTTTACAAACACACTCTTAAGAGAGAAACTGAAATATCTTTAATTCAAATCACAGCTGTAGTCATGAAAGAAAGCGGGATGTGAAAGAGCATTTCCAGGAGAGGCAGTCCACAAAGAGATTATGTTACTACCAAGAGAGATTCCTGCAGGGAGCACTGCGACAGCCCTGTCTGCATGCAGCAGAGTCTGGCAGCTGTCTGACATGCAGCAAGGGGCAGCCACATTGAGGAAAGCCCAACTGTGGCCTTGTGGGGCGGGCTTGCTGGGCTGTGTGTGATCTTGCATCTAATATGCACCAGGGTGCAGAACTAAAGGACTCCAAACCTTTTTGTGTTTGTAGAGAACATAAGAGTAGGGTTTTTTATGTTTATATGCACATATATAAATACTTCCTTTGGCATCAAAGCTTGTGTTTAAGCAGCACTGGATCAAACACTACTGTACAGCCTCTGCTCAGCCCCTTAGATAAAGCCAGCTCTGCTACAGAAGGTGATGGCTGCCAGAGAGACACAGGCATCTGGTTAGAAGGACTCTGGGCTACCTGGAACCCAGACTCATTCCTGAGAGATGCTGAAAGTTTGGACAAATTCCGTCACAAAGTGACCTGCGGCATTCCTCAGATTTGAAGGATGCAGGACCCAGTGGCAGATGTACAAGGTTTTTACTGAAGTTTAGCCACGACCACAGGACCGCTGCTCCATCAGGAAATGAGAGGCAGCGCCCTCAACCTGCAGTGGCTCCCACCCCCCAGCCACACGCGGCGCACACACCTGGTCCCACTCCTGCTCAGCCCCAACCCACAGACCCAGACCGTCTGCCCTGGGCCACGCACAGCGCAGCTCCCGGCGTGGGGCGGGTGCAGCCCTGGGCAGCTCCGGCCCTGTCTGTGCTCCTGCACACCTTGCTCTTCTGCAGAAAAAGCAAATGCAGGATAACAATTGGGTTAAGTAACAAACAAACACTGCTCTATAATCAAGAGCTGACAAAGCATCATGTGAAATGCTGTTTGAAGATGGGAAATCTAATTAAAAATTGCTCATTAATCAAGCAATTTTTGCTAAGCCCCACTGTTATGATATCTTTAGGAAATACTCATCCAAGGCCACCATAATGTTACATTTAATGGAGGGACTGGGAAAACCATTACAGGGACGGGGCAGGTATGTGTGCAGTGCATCAGCAAATTGGGGTTCACAACCTCCTGACTGTGAGCAAGGCCTGAAGCTTTGGGTGTTAGGAGATGAGTGCAGTGGTGCCCTGCTGCCTGAGACCCTGGAGACGTGAAGACAGGCTGGAGAATCAATGGAGATAAAGCTGACAAGAGGAGCTGCTGGCAAATTCAAGAGTGTACAGGCAGGCTTGTGGGAAATCTGGTTGATGATAAGACATTGGTTTGGCAGAAACTTGTTGCTACTGAGTTGGTGGTGAGACCAGGGGTGGGGGAGCAGAGAAGATGGGAGACCAATGCGCAGTGGAGAAATACGTACCAATGGCTCTGCAGAGAGGGAAGAGGGATCCACATGTGGGACTGGTGGAAGCATCAGAAGAGGTTTCTTGCTCAGTGCGATGCTGAGCTGAGAGATACATGACAAGACTTGCCAGAATTTCTCGCTCCTTAAGCTACAAATGATCTGAACCCACTGCCATGGGTACTGGGTTTGGTGTCTCTTGTCTGGCCACCACAATCTTGTCTGATGCCTGCAAAGTATTTAGCAGGGAAACTCCCTTTTCCTGGAGCTAGGAGACAAGTGGGAGCAGATTCAAGTCCAGTGCAGAGTATCTGTTTTATCCATGGTGAGGAAAATCTCTCCTGGAGGACAACGTCATACAACACTTATTCTCCAGTTTATTTAAAGTTCATGCCTGGATGAAAGGCTGTATCTAGTCAGAGTTCTGGCTACAGGCGGAGCCAAAAGCATTCAAACCCAGTGCTTAAGAGTTAAAAAAAAGGAGGCAGCCTGCAATATTAACAGGTTGGTCAGTGCTTAGAGGAAGATTTTTTTTCTGTTGCTATAGCAGTTAAATCTAAATAAATAGTAAGGGGGCTTAGCTGTGTGGGAAGTAATGCATGCTCTACGAGATAGCAGGGATGTGGCAGGTGGCTGCTTGCCAGAGCCTGATGAGCATTAGCAGCCTGGCATGTCCACCCAGCAGGGTGAGTGAGCAGAGATGGGGCCAGAAACAGGCTGTGCATGCTGCCAATGAACAGATGCCAGCAAGCAGCTAGAAGCATGGGACTATCCACTGTGGCCTAGCCAGATAGTATCTCATAGGCATGGGAGCAACAGCTGAGATGTCTGAAGCTATACAGCAGACCCTCCATCTCTTAAAAATGTGGTGGTGTACAGAATATCCCTAGAAGAAAAGTTGGTTCTTTTATCAAGAAGCTGAGAACAAAACTTGATGATGCAGGATCAATTGTGAACCTTTGGAGGTACGACCCATGTTCTCATGCCAAAAAACTGAGCATAGGCACGGGAAGGACACTTCAGTCTCTTGTGGCCCACTAGAAATGCTATCTTCAAGCCACCAGTTTTAAGGAAACTGTTCTCAGAAGTGTATTTGGCCTCCCAGTCTCTCTTAAGCTAGAAAGCATTAGGAGTGCTTAAGAGGAAAAAAAAAACAAAACTTCAGAAGAATTGATACGAGAAAAATTGCCTGTAAAGACTACTGCTGAATTAGTTAGGCCAAAACACAGAATCACCGCCTCACCTGGAGACTGCACTCCCAGGGCTATCGGAGAGACCACAGGAATTGCTGACAAGAAGGGCAAAGGACCCTACTGTCACGTTCTCAGATGTGAAAGCAATCAACTTGTGAGTGTAAATAGAATAGGCAAAGCAGTTGGTGAATGGCAGTAAGATGCCTAACTACAAAAAAGTTCAGAGAATTGCAGCATGGTCTATTCTCAAAGGATTCAGTGAGTGTGTGATGTGAGATTTAGAGCTCTAAGGCTAGACAGGTCCATGATAAAACTGGAAATACTTCTCAGATACTGTGGTAGAACACACTGAGGCACCACTGTTAACACAACAAGGTGCCATATAGAAAGGCTGTTGTCAGAGTCTCCCTGTTTTTAAGGAGCTTGCCCTGCAAGAAGCTGAAGAAAACTGTCTCTTGACCAGCTTCTGTGGCAACAGGGAATGTAAACATGATGCAACCCACAACCTTTTCTCCCTTGCCATCTTCTTTTGCTCTGTATGAATAGCTACACCATTTTCACAATCCGTAGAATAGGGCATGAGATTATGTATGCAGCTGAGGCAAAAATGGGATTAGCTCAAAAAAGAACATAAAACAGTGCCCAGAACATAAAAGGAATTGCAGTGCAGAATGAGGCCCCTTTGCTGAGGTGACTGCACCTGTTTCTCTACTGACCTTAAAAGTGGAGCAGGGAAGTGCTAATGAAGTCATAAATTTCTCAATTCCTTAACAAGGAAGCATTTTTACAGGCACATCTAAGTGCCTTTGCAAGTGCTAACTCCCTGTTTCGAAAACAATCTAAAGTAGGCTTCCAGCTCCATGCAGACTAGCCTGAATTTTCCAAGTGGGCAGGAAAAAAAAGCAGTCACTATACATTAATCCTCTTAGTGGCTGAATTCAGTGGCTCAGGCATTCTTTTCTGTGAGAAACTCATACTGAAACAACTTGTGTTTGAAATTTTCCCCTCTTCTTTTGTCTTTTCCCCCCTCTACAACTTTTAACACAGGCAATGCCTTTGTTTCTTTGTGTTGTCTCCATACCACCCCCTGCCTGGCTGCCAACGGGAGGAAAATAGATCATAAACATGATGATTTCTAAACTACACATGCTTTTGCTTCAGGAAGCAGGCAAAATGGAAATAGATTTATTTGCATATAGTAAACAGTCACATACAATCTTATTTGCAGCAGTAATTAAGTGAAATATTAATAGTGAACAGTTCATATACCGAGGAATGCATACCATTACGGCGGTGTGAGTTTCACTATTAAGCAGATGCCTTAGCTAGCTTCCTAGCTTCCAGTTCCTGCTTAGCTTTTTCTCTCATTTCTCTTTCCCTCTCAGTCAAAAGTGCCCGTTCTTGCTCCCACTCCTTTAGCTTCTGCTCATGCTTAGCGATGTCCTCCACTTCACATGCTGGCAGCTTTTCCTTGACAAGTTGAGTGGTCAGAGTTAACAGGCTTTCAGATTCAACCTTGCCAAGTGAATGCAGCTTAGAGTACAGCTCCTGCCACAAAAAGGAGGGTTTGATGGGACAGAGAAAGAAAGAGACAGTCACAAAATAATCAGTGACCGAGCACTTCCCTGTAACAATCAATATACAGTTGTTTGAATCTAATGACTAGCTGTGCTGATCCAAGCTGGCCATTTTGTCCTACCTAAGGACTTTGACTGTGGTAGCTGATATCACTTCTTCCCCTTGAAATGCTAACCTTTGGAATAAATTTTTCTGAACAATAAAATGGAAACAAGAAAGTTTCGTTATGTACTGAAATTCTCTTCATTTTTCCAAGTGTAGTCACCTGGTATAAACAAGGGTTAGCTGATCAGTCAGTAGTGAAAATACAATTTAAGCACCTTTTTTTGTGTCTTAAATCAAAGCGGATTGACTGACGTGCTCCCCAATGCCTGCATTAGCATCACTTTCCACATATGCAGATCACTTTAAATGCTTGCTTACTAATAGCATACTAAGTAGCTTCCATGATTTTTTGCCAACAGTTACTGTGATCTGAGGTTTGACTGTGTTTACACATATTAAACACAATAGAGCTAAAGCAAGTAATATTTATTCAGGTGTATTCTAAAATCTAACTAAAGATATAGCTTCAGTAGCAAACTGCAATACTTCTTTCTTGAGCTTTACTTACCAGAGCTCATGCAGCATAAATATATTAATTCACTTAAGATGATGAGTCATTGAGTCATTGATACTATTTCTGGCTTTACGGAATATTTGGCCTGATGGCTCTCTAACAAACTGATTAATTGCCTTAAAAGTGCAGATATACAGTCAGGAAAGAGTTTCCTGCGGGAGGAAGACGACATGGCATTGGCACATTCCTTAACCCTTGCTCATTCATTAGGTAGGAACACATATTCCTGACTGTTCTTTTAAATAAAATATTTTACTGAAACAGGCACTTGCAGAAATGTTTAAAGTAGGTAGGTACATCCACGTGCTTCTTTCATGTGTTCTTTATAAATAATAAATAGGGTTTATATGAATAAACCCTACTGATTTGCACTGCAAGAAAACTGAAAGAAGATGGGATAATTAATCATCATACGGTGACTCTGAGGACACGATGACATTCGATCTTCCACTCCCAGTTATCATTGGGAGCTTGCACACCATGCAGCTGGCCCACAGCGTTCCTCTTACCCAGCACTCACTGCAATAATCTGCAAAGGCACTGCAGCTCAACTCAAGCCTCGAGGCTATGCCTTCTTCTGAAAAAAGAAATTGGAGCATCTCTTCTGATGCCTTTTCACCTCCTCCCGCCTCAGCCGACACAACTACAACAGATTTGCTCTTTTGTCAGGCCCAGAGAAGTTTGAACATGACTGACAGCAGATAAAAAGCTCTTTAACACTATGTGTGTAGGTCTGAAGTGCTTGGGAATTTGGCTCTGTCGCCTTCGATTTTATGACAAAGTTTATAAACTGAAACAATGTGACATTACCAAATTAAAACCAAAATTAGTAATATCTGTGTATTTATCTCTCTTCTGTTTGAGATACAAGTGAATTTACAATACATCCAAAATAAATATGAAGACAGTATGGTTTGGGCTTGAGAAAGGAACACAATTCCTAATAACTGATGCAGTCTCCCTACCTACTAGTGAGGATGTGCTGGAAAGAGAGTTTGTATGCTAGAACTAAACAGTATGAAATTGAAAAAGAAGAAATGCAATGAACTGGAAAATAGCTGGGCCTCTCTCCTAAACCATTATTGGTACTATTGAACTCTGGAATCTTCTCTGCTCTGCTGTAATACATTAATGAAACTCATTTAGGAAAGTAACTATATCCTGCAGGTACCAGAAGGGCACATCCTTAAATTGCAAACTCATTGATTTTTATAAGCAGTCTCCAGGGCTTTGCACAGAGATAGAAAAGGTACACTGCTTTTAAAGAGGGTGCTCTCAGCATTTATATGATGTAATGCTTGCCCATTGATCACTGACACAGATGGAAGAAATTGCCTAAGGAACACTGTACTGAGTAGTATGCCTCAGAATATGATATCTGGAAACAGGTAATTACAACATGAATGAGAGCATCAGACACAAAATTCTAAATTACTGCTCTGAATGCTTTATCTGGAAATAGCCAAAGGCTCTCAAGTCCTGCCTGCTGGAGGCAAAGAACATTCTACCTCTCACATATCTGATTTCATGGACAGGCTGCCACAGCTCTTTCAGGTACTTCTACAAATGGCTGTTTCAGAGGTTTGTACTAGACATAAAGTCCAAGCCAGTGTAGAAAACCATGCAGAACGTGGTACAGGAACTGTATGTCTAGACAAAGTCCAGATGCTCTTCCTTGCATGCCTGGGTGTATCACTCGTGAAAGAGAACTGGACAAGCATGAGACTGAAGTGATTCACTTTCAGCACCAGGAGAAAGAGTGGGACATGCTTGCTAACGCAGAGCTGGACTAAGTGCAACAGTTTTTTCAGTAGCAGAAGTGCAATTACTGTGTTGGGATTAAACAGCATGTGCCAGGACACTGGTAGTGAATGCCAACATCACCAGTATTTTTCAGAGCAGCCAGACCCATAACTTCCCTTAGCTCTATGTGTATTTCTAGTGTACTTTCATCTCTGTCCTGCCACTGTCCAGGGGTTCAGCTGGGAAAACTGACTGCTGTTGGCTTAATGGATTTCAGAGAGGAGTATAATAGCTCTTCCAGACTTAGCAGAAGTGGCATTCTGTCTTGAAAGCTCTTTTTTTCTCATCAAGAAAATTATGACTTCTTTATATATCACTTACTCTTGGATACCTAAGTGGATACCTAAGATTTCATGTGAGTGCTATGTTTTTCCTTAGATTTAGAATTCTCAGAGACCTTAGAGGTAAGGATGGACAAAGAAGTTTGCTGGATCATTACTACATCAGGGAATGAATGGGGTTAATTATGAAATGGGGTTAATTATGGAAGAAAGGTTGAAGCAATGGGAAAATATCTTCTTGGCACCACTGTTCCCCACTATTTGACATTTATACCTTGTTTTGAGCATTCATCATTATTTTGTTTAAGGGCAGACAATGGATGGACAATGACAGACACAAAGAATGCCTCGTTCTCTCCTTCAAAGGGCATGTGTATTTACCTAACTCACTGTAATTCATCCAAGCATGAATTATCACATGCTGTCCTCTCATTCATTCCCAAACATTCAAAATACAAAGTCCTAAGTGCTTAACTGTAATATTCAAATATTAGTGGTAAACAGTCTATATAAATATAAACCAAAGAAGGGAAAAGCAAATGTTGGTAATGTGAAACCATAGGGTAATAGTCATCTAATTTCTGGAATTATTTTAGAGCAACTGTATGTATTCAAAGCTGTTCAAGGTCATGATAGCAACAGTGGAAACTGATGGTCTAAGGAAAGAGCATTACTCTTGGAATTATAAGCCGGACTAGCTTTTTTTTTTTGTTTTTTACCACAACACAAATCAGAGATGATCAAATAAAATGGGATTGTTGCATAGCTATGAGATGCTTAAAAAAAAACCAAAAACATATAGGTATGCTGTAATGTTTGAATTTTATATTGTTATCAATATTGTGACAAGCTAAGAAGAGAAGAGATATATCCTTACTTATTATCCAGACTGAAAGTATACATGCAACTTTTGTACTTAATGTACATAAATGGATAATAAATTTAGATTGGTCTCATCTCCAGTACCATTTATTTTAATGAGCAAGAACCCACACAAGGTCAGATAATGGATCTCTAATGACCTACCACTTTTGCAAACAGCATTTGGATTTATCATTCTGATGTATGAAAAGTGAAGATAAAATCCCAGCAGACAGACAAAAGACAAGTGGCCTCAAGCACTTATTTGTTTGAAGGCTGCTTCCTCTTTGAGTAAGTGAAAATGTAAGGTGAAATCAGTTTCAAAAATGCCAAGTAGATTCTTGGTGTACTGAAAGAATGTCAGTCTACTAGCCATAATCTGTGAACTAATTCATCTTCTGCTATGTACTTAAGGAGATCTATAGCTTAGAATATTTAGATAAAAGGAAGTTTCCTACCTTGAATTGGCTGTAGTACTTAGGTATTTTCAACTGCTCCGTTTCTTCTGATTCTGCATATTCTGACTTCTGTTTTACTTCTTTGCCTTCTTCAGATGGTTCTGAACCAGGTTTTGCTTCAAGGACAGACCGTAAAACGGTCTCCAGAACATCAACCTGGGCAATCACATTTGTCACTGTCAGCATAAACAGTTTGAAACTACAGTCTGACTAATACCACCGTCAGATTGACAAACAGCTTTGTAAGTTACCATGTAGTTCTAGAAGACTACTCTAAATGATAAATTCTAAAAGCAAACAGACTCATTCTTGGAAGAATTCCAAACTGCATTTTGGACTTTTGAGGTTGGGCATTTTGAAATCCCTGCAGCAGAATAACTCTGTCAGTCTCTGTCAACAGGTCTCTGTCTACTCCCTGTCAGTCAGGTGCTGACTGGTATTTGAGAACGTGTCAGGCACTAGACTAATGTCTTCTCCAGGTCTGATACTTAGTCATAAATACTAATGTTAAACAGTAGCCCCTGTGATAGTGTGATACACAGTCACAGATACATCTAAATAAGATGTTACTATGGAACATTCAAAGAATACAGTATTTAATAGATCATCCTGGTTCCTCTTTAATGATAGTAAGGGGGGAAATCACTTATTCAACAACACATTCATTCCTGAAATGGGTTGGATAATTTAACAGGAAAAATGATAATACAACATACTGGTAAAGGTATATTTTTAATCTCTATGACTCTTGTTTTTTTCATGACCTCCACTTGAGAGTTACCAAGAGAACCACCATCTCTTAACTGAAGCTGTATCAAAAAAACTTATTAGTGTCACTGTGGGACTTACTAAATTATTTCCTTATCTATTATTGATACAAAATATGAAATTGCTATATGGATGTTGCTGCTGTTCTGGGAATAACACGACTGTCATAAATTACTGAATGCAGACTGACTGCGTTTTAAAGTTCAGTCTTTTAAAATATAAAGAGCTGTTACCCTTCTGTGAATCTTTATTCTGAATCTTTATCTTGGAAGAAATAACTGTGTAACCTTGGAATCTATGAAACTTGCCACAAGCAAAAGGTCTCCAGATATCTATAGTTGGCTGGCTTGCCAAATAATGCAATATCTCTGTTCTAAATTACCTCTCCTGGACTCCAAAGAGCTCTGAAAAATTGCTGGGCCTGAAAAGGTCTGATATCTTCTCATTAGCAAGACAAGTAATTTACAAGTTTTACTGGAGTTTGGCTTGTAGGTAATTTCTTGTTTTATGCAGGTTATATGAAGTTTTCATACTTACAGCTTCTCGGCAGATTTTGCTGTCTCCTGGCAAAGAAGCTACATTCTCCATCACCTGCAAAGCTCTATTTAAGTATCCAGGTGTCCACATCAATGGCATTAGGTTGTATACAGCTCTTAGACCTTTATTCAACTCCACTTTCCCTGTGATAAGACAGTACCAGGAATAAGAAAGACACTTTCAGATTAGTACTTGAAAACTCAACTCCTAAGGAAACCTATAAGAGTTGACGCAGTTCTCTGTGAAAAAGAAAGTTTTTAGGTTTGTCTGGTAAGAACAACATTCTTCTCTATGAAGCTGCTTTGACAGAATTGTCATTACTGTACTTAAATGAAGTCCTTCTGTTTGCTCAGTTTCAGGATTATCATGTTTGTTTCTTGTTTCTCTCCACTTATTTTTTCCACCACCTGGAAATTTTATTCATGCGGAAAAGAGGAAAAGTGGAGAAGCTTCCCCGTTGTCTGGCTATTATAACAGCACTTCTAAGCAGGATTTCTGAACATCTCTGACAAACAGTTTCAGAGCCTTCATGGACTCACTGTGCAACATGTGTCCACCAAATCTGAGAGACTGGACTCACACGTGCAGTTTTGAGGCTCTACTCACACATGTATCAAGGACAGATTGTATGAGATTAATAGTACATGCTCTATAACCTTACAGCTCAGTATTCTTATTTCTAATTGGAACTTCCTGAGAGAAAATACAGGAGACCTGCCAAAATGAAATCTTGGTTCTTGACTTATAGTACTGTGCAACAAGGTCTGCATGACTTTATCAGGACCAATGATGTGCAGCACTGCAGACAACATGGTGTTTCTTCTGAGGTGAACATGAGTAATGAGTACATGAGTATGAACATGAAATTCCCATTCAACACAACAGAGGAAATCTACATGACATTCCAGTTTGTGAATACCAACTGGCAATGAATGCCACCCTAAGTTCTTGATTTTGTCATTATCAATGAAAAAAAATACTACGACTTCAGTGTATCCTATCAGAGATATGCATCCAAGTTCTCAATTGAATTTGAACTCTGATTGCAACAATGCATGACTGTGAAAACACAACTTACTCTTCTTCATAGAAAAATAAGGTAATATGTGCACAAAGCTTATAGACTACAGATAAATTAAAATAGCTAAGGTGCTTTAGGCCACTCTGTGCCTGAAGATGTCTTTCACTCTTTCAGAGGTTGGTTCCATTAGTGCTGGCAAGACTGTGAAATATGTGACATAACAGTAAATAGCTTTTGATCTACTGAATGTAAAAGTCATGGAACAAGTACTACTGCTCACAAACACTGAAATGCACATCTACAGACGTTACTCAATCAATCTATATGGCACAAAACCGAATGCCACTTAATAGCAGCTCCGTGGAATATCAGATTTCCAATTAATCTTCATATTTATCCCCCTTTTGGCTAAAAATGAAGTCTTCATTTTACAGTCATGATAAATCATAATCAGCAACCTAACTTTGTCACTATGTATTGTATTTTGAGGTCATATTTTAAGAACATGTACACTTATTATCATCCTGAATGAATTCTAGAATAAAATTTAATTCTGTAATGGAACAAGTGCATAATCACACATTCTAAACTAATTTACTACTTTCAATCAAATAATCATTTTGCAGAGGACATACGCTGTCTGGACTATACTCCCGTGAAGGAAATTCAATAATTGCTTATTTCTTCTTCCCCATCCCACATCCTCCTTCCCACCTATCCTGGATGTACTAGCTGTTCTTCAAACAGTACTGCATATCATTAGCAGTGAAGGCTCCTTAAAAGATAGAAGATAAAGGTGGTACCATCTGCTATTCACAACAGAAAAACTAGTGTTGTGGTGAGTACTAATACTTTATTTAAATATTCTAAACATACTGTCTTTCAGGTTGTGGCCTCCAAACACATTGGGATTTAAGCATTATTTTAAGCTCATGATTTGAAGTAGAAAAAAAGCTCATTCTTCATAACTGTCAATTTGTTCTGTGGAACTCTTTTTTTGGGGGGGTTATTTGGAAAATACATTGTTCCCTAAGCAAAACAACCTTACTCCTCTCTAAGATTACCTTCCTTCATTTGGTCTTAACTCTGAAATTCTTCCTCCCATGATTTCTACATTTTTTTCCTCAATCTTTTCATCAATTACATTTTAGTTAAGCACAGACACCAGTTCAATTCATCCAACTAATAAAAGGATAAATATGACTGCAAAGGAGGCAGGACTTACCAAGAAATGCATAACCATACAACTGGGAGCTAAATCCCACAGTACTTGTTTGCTTTAGACCCGTCAGCAATAGTGATGCGCCAAGATTTCTCTCTTCTTCCCACTGCAAACAGTAAACTAAGATGTAAACTAAGCATGCGTTCCTTGACAAACACAAACAAAAAAGTTGCAGCAGCAACCACTTGGCCTTAATTACATCTTACTAATAAAGTACAGAATCATGCAACAAATTCAGTGTTCAGTTATAGTACTCATATCCAAAACAACAGTATATTTACGCAAAGGAATATCTTCTAAACAAAAATAAAATGCATGGAGTCAACATTCTGAAGTTAGTCAGTGTGTTCACATAGGATTAAGAATTATATTGATTTACATTGGTCAAACTCTGTCTCTGTCCTGTATGTCCTCACATTTGCTTCAGTCTGATACTGTTTAAAACAAGAATTACATGTCTTCTATATTGGAAAAGTCCTTTCTTTTAAGTGTGTGGTAAGATTCACGCTCTGCTAGAATAGAAAATGCTCAGAGAAGAATATGCTGCTAGCAGCTGCTTCAAATCCTAGTGACAGATCAGACCAAATATGGCTAGAGCCCCAATCAGTAAGTATATTAAAGCCACAAGGGAGGTGTGAACTTTATTCTGAAAAATTCCCTGCACTCCACTGACTCTTAAAAAGCACAAGGGTTTGACCTGGCTTAATGCAAGAAGGTGTCTTTTTGGGATATGGCATTTTTGGTGTCTCCATTCAAGTGCACATGAACTTACACACATATATCCAACAAAAAATACCATTATCTGACAACCATGAAATGTATTTGTCTAACCTAGGCAAGAGATACAAGGGGATAGTTCTGTTTCCTGCTGAATTCAGTATTCCTGCTGAATGTTACAGGAAGAGCAAATGAAACCAGAAGAGAACTTTAAAGGTCTAGATTCTTTTGGGAGCTAGTGTGTTTGGCTTCAAGAGCTGGAGAAACTGGGAGAACTTAATACCTTTGCAACTGAACATGGCAATCATACTGATTGTTTTCAACAATCAAGCACGAAATTTTCTGGTGAGAGCTAAGACCAGTGTTTCAGCAGTGCTTACAGCAGCAATAAAATAAAATAAAATAACATTACTACAAATACTAAGGACCAACGTAGTCAGATTGCCTATGATACAGTACAAGTTTAACAAAACATTTTGCCAGCCTGCTGATCCCTAAACTACAGCCAATGCTCTGTCTGCAACAGGACACTGGCTGACCTTTCTTGCACCTTGAAAAGAAGGAATGGGGATTTTCACAAGCAGCTACTTTCTACTCTCCGCACTTTTTCCTAAATTAGCCACAGAAAACTGGTACTGAGCATTATGAAGTCTTGACTGGTACTCCCTATGTTGTATACCTATAAAAATATGGCTTATAATGCTGTCCTTGGATGGAGTTATTTCAAAATACATACTAAATAGGTCACAGCTGTAAAAATAAGCTTGCTTTTTAAAAAGTGTTACATGTCCACACCACCACTGCTTGTAAGTTCAGCTTTCAAAAATACCACATGTATTGACAAGTGCCTCTCTGCAGTGAGGCACAAAGACAGACAAACATAATAGGAAAATGCTTCTCACATACAAGTGATCGAGTATACTTGTCTCCTAGGGAATGGAGGAGATAAGAGTGAATAGGGCAAACACACACCTGTTTCCAGCAGTGAAAACTAAAATTACAACCCAACTGATTAAAATCTTATAAATACATTTTAATAAGACACATAGAGGCTTCAAATATTTTTCTTATGGACGATGGTAATAGGCTTTTGAAGACATGCCAAACTACAGGAGAAGTAACTGTCTAAAATGATAGAAGAACACTTTTTGGTAAAGTTCTAGCGAAATGTTTTGTTACCAAGCTCCAATGGTGAGCAACACTCACCTTAACAGTGTCCTAAATAACAGTTTTTTTGTTAACTGACAGAGCCCTCTTTGAACTGAAGTGAAATGTCACTTCATAACCTTACAGTGATCATATACCACCTCTGAAAATCCTGACATGCCTTCAGAGAAAGAAACAACAAAAAGGGATGACGTGTGATTTGCTGGTTTTCCTCTTTTTTTTTTTTCTTTCTCTTATAGTTGTCAAAATTATAAAGAAAACTTGCAAGCATTTTATTTTTTACAAAAACTTAAAGGAAAGTTTTCATTCAGAACAGAACGCCTAGCTGACTGCAATACAACATGTAGAAACAGAAGCTCCATGTATCATTTTGAGTGTGGTCAGCTTACCGTATATTCAGACTTGGTTGCTAGGTACTGGTATAAAACATAGAGAGAAAGAAGCTGTGTCGAGAACTCATCAAAACTTTCTTGCAGCATGATCTCTGTAACTACTGATAGAGCATCTGTGGAGGAAATAAACACACGTTAAGTGGAAAATTACACAGCTCCTTCTTCTGCATCCATTAACGTTCCCCAATGTTTTACTGCTGTAGTGTTTTTTGAAGTGGTTAGGAAGAAAGTTTAAGATTTCCTATGACTAACAGTAGAGAATTAGTCTTATCCACTTGGGTTGTTCTAAAATGTCATGAGAAGGAGAAAGCTCAATCAACTGGATTACGTGGAAGACAACAAGTAGCTTTCTAAACACATCTTAACCCATTGCTCTCAGACTCTGATTGCTTCTTTGCTCAGCCCTTCAATCATTAACTTCTTTTTTTTAACCTTCAAAATACTTATTTTTTCTTGTATTTAAACTAAAGACTGGCTTAAATTCATTGCTTTCAAGGTGACTGGAGTGCACAGCAGAGAATAAATACTGTCACAGACCACCCACAGCATTCACTGTATTCAGCAAACAGTGCTCTCAAGGAGCTGCTCAGGGAGTTCCAGTGATATTCCCCCTCATGAAGGTCTGAAGGCTTTGAGCCTGTCAGAGAAAAAAAAATATGGATAGAAAAAAGAGGAATTCATAGGATAGGGGCCTCTCGAAATAAAATATGTATTAACTTCCCACTTAGCAAAACCTCAAGACAAAAGCTTCAGACAAGTCTTTCAACAATTCTGTTTTCCTTCTCAGTTGTTTGGTTCGCAAAAGGTTTATTGCGAAGAAAGATCACTGCCGGTCTATAGTGCAAAAAAAAAAAATGCAGTGAAATGAAAACCTTACATATTTGCCATCAAACATGAGAGGATTATTCTTTTCAGCATTTTCTCCAGCAACAAACAAGTCTAGACAAATAGCTCATTTTAGATGCATAGCTTTTTGAATAGTTTACAGGTGGACAACATTATTGAATTTTCACTAGCACCTTCTAACAGAACATTAACATGTAAATTGGAATTCTAAAAAAAGTGGAAGAAGATGGCTTACATTTTGAATAGCATTAATGGTCATAGAAACATTGTGAATTGCATGTTTCAAAATCATACAATGAAAGAGATCCAACCTAAGTGATATATAAATATGCAGAAAAGTAGTTTAGATAAGGAAAGTGTGTTTTTAAGGTGAATTTAGAGAAAATATGGCTATAGCCATATATTTCAATACATAGGAAGGCTCTGCATATTTAAGAGCATACAACTAAGGATGAAGAGCTGGTATCTATTTTCTTACCCTCATATTTCTTCTGTTTTATAAAACAATCCAACAAAATATTAAATGTAAAATTATCTGGGAAAATTCCATACTGGACCTGAAGAGAAGAAAAAAAAAATCAGTGAGAAAATCTGCTGTTCAAATCTTTCAAAGCAGAGCTCTGCAGGTATCAGAAGGATCAAGACCATGGAGTTGCACACTGGTGCAGTATGACAGTCAGGCAATACAAGAAGCTTATTAACATGGCTCCTGTGATGTAGGCCTCCTACTTTTCAGTCTACTGGGTTTGTTTTAGCATTTTGTCAGGGCCTTTGGGACTAAGAAAGGCACTGCCTACCAGGGTTTTTATGTTTTTATGTTCTATTCAGTGTGCTTTAAACGCCAGCACTACTTAAAACCAAAAAGCTCGAAGAGAAAAAAGAGGACAGAAAAGCTGTAAAGAGTTTTTGCTGAAATTAAAGTTTGACTCGAGTTTCAGCAACTCAGGTTAAACTTTAGTTTTTGTTTCGACAATTATATATCTGAACTTAAAACAACAGTATTCATAACAGGCTGTAATAGGAATTCCAGGTAGGGCACAATTGTCTCAAAATGTTGATCAAATATAGTTATGCTTTTTCCTTGTAAAATCTTACCTTGTTTTTTAATGTGTATAAGGCTTTGTCTTGTGCACCATGTTTTAAGCATTGTCTGATCCAACTGTGAATGGTCCAATCTCTCAAGTACCAGCAATTTGGACTGTGCCGAAACCTAAATGGTGATAAACACTCCAGGTGACAACTGATTTGCTGAATCAGAATCACAGAAAAAAAAAATCTGTAACCACAGAATCGCAAGGGTTGGAAAGAACCTCAAAAGATCACTGAGCCAAACTGCACTGCTAAAACAAGCACTCTACAATAGGTCGCACAGGTAGGAGTCCAGATGGGTCTTGAATATGTCCATAGAAGGAGACTCCACAACATCTCTGGGCAACCTGTTCCAGTGCTCCATCACCCTTACCTTAAAGTAGTTCTTCTTCCGCATGTCAGTACGGAACTTCCTGTGTTCAAGTTTTAGGCCATTACTCCTTGTCCTACTGCTATGCACCACTGAGAAGAGCGTGGGCTCATCCATCTGCCTCCCACCTCCCTTTAGATGTTTATAAACACTTATCTGATCCCCTCTCTGTTTTTGTTTCCCCAGGCTGACAAACCCAGTGTTTCCTCATATGATAGGAAGCCTAGGCCCTTTATCATTTTTCTTGATGGACTCCTAGGAGATCCCTATCTTTTTTGAACTGGATAGTCCAGAACAGTAGATTAAATGTGGCCTCATCAGGGCAGAGTAGCTGTGAGGATCACTTCCCTCGACCTGCTGGCCATGCTCTTTTTAATGCACTCCAGGATACCACTGGTCTTCCTGGCCACAAAGGAACACTGCTGGCTCATGGCCAATTGGTTGTTCACAAATCAATAATCAATAGATTGTGTTTCAATACTTCAGCCCTTCATGGACCCAAATATTAATCCTCCTGTATTTAACTTTGCAGCCAAACAATGCTCTTCCAAGAATTCTAGTTAGTCCTTTAAGTAAAAGAAACAATACGCTGATACACTTCAGTAGTTTGTTTGAAGGGAGAATCTCATCTTTTCACAAATGCAAAATACTTCAAATTTCTCACTTTCCAGAAATTATTTTCCTCTGAGGAAAATGACAAAATAATGGCTTGGTATATTTATGATGGCAACTAAAATTGCTATCAACATTGTTGTACTTTTTAGCACTGTCCTTCTGATTGTAAAACACTGTGTTATTAATCTCTTCTAAACACAGCGCTCCTCCACAACTGACAACATTAGCAAGTATCAGAATTACATCAAAACACTGCTGCCTTTGAACCTCCAGAATCTGTGTATCTGATATCTCCAAACACTTAATTCATACCTCACTTCAGTCACTCAAGAATTCACTGCACCTCTGCCTCCTCAGACTTCATTTGTGCTTAGAAATGCTTAATCAGAGATACATGCCTCAAGCACAAGGAAATTACTGGATATTCTTCCCCTACCCCTCTGCATCAGCTGCACTAGCATTGCTCCTCATGGACTTATTTTAATCAGTTCTGAGACACCTTGTGCAACGGATTCAGCAGTGTTCACAGGCAACTCACTCCAATCCTTAACTTTAAGTTCAGCCTCTTTTGTTTCATCCTTACTTAGCGATATATGACTTACTTCGTGACTGGAAAAGTATCGACTAAAAACATACAGAGCTTCATCTCCGACAAAGTCTCAAAAAGCAATTACGAATCCAGTGGTAGGAGCTGCTGCCTTGATCCCATGCTGAACCATGCTGACCTCGGCGTCAAGAGGTACACATAACTTTTCTCAATTCAAATTCAACACATGAAAATCAGACTTGGTCCCCAACGCAGAGGTAGTGCCACTTTCTGTAGTAAACATCAGTGACTGAGCTAGGCTCATGTGCAGATGCTAGCAGCCTCGAGCCAAGCTGCAGCACTATTTAGAGGCAAGGTTGGCTCTTCCATCTGAGTGAGCATCCTTTCCAGAACATTTATCAGATTAACATGGCCACCAACTCTCTTTTTCCCCCCCACTGAATCTCCGCATATTGTATCTCATGGCTAAGGGCTACACAGATTGCCAAGTCTGGAAAAGCATTCCCGTTATAGAGTCTACAGCATCCAAAAGACTTCAGTGCCAAAAGCAGAGCTAAACAACTACACAAAGTCTAAATATACTACTTCTTCAGTGGCACATGAAATCTCTCTCGTCAATGCAAATTTAATAGAAAAAGTCTGCTTTGAATATTAAATTATGAACATCCATTTTGTTGCTCTAATTGCTTTCCATTTTCTTCCCTCTGGAATTCAAACACTGGGAAAGCAAGAATATGTATCTGATTTCATTGAAGATCTGTTTCAATAATGCTTACAGGAAGCATCAATTACAGGAATTTGGATTTAATCATACGTTGATGAAACAATTATCTAATTGCTACAGTGTTCCACCAGCCATTTAAGATGGGTCAGAGCACAACACTAGCACCCAGCAACAAAGCTGTCTGCATCTTTTGAAGCTGCTTTATTAAATGGTTAATATTGTTACAAAAGTGGAAACAACAATCCTATAAACATATAACACTGACACTCTCAAAGACTTAGGCCTTTCCTTTGATATAAACTTTATCATCTCTCCTACAAATGTGTTACAGAGGGAAGTAAACAGTAAAAGAAAATGAAGGTTTTGAAGAGTTTAAGCATTCACCTTTAAGCCGATGCATATTTACTCTCAAGTATGTTTATACTCAAGCATCCTACACTGAGAAAGAGCACTCCAGGCACCTCATACACCTTGGGAATGCTATAGCCTACTGTAATGGAGAAGGGCTTGTAGGTTCCCAATCACACTTGGACAGTAAAAGGTCAAACACGAACGTGGTGAAATCTATGAAACGTGATGAAACTGATCACAGAATCATAGAAAGGCTTGGGTTGGAAGGGATCCCAAGGATCATGAAGTCCCAACTCTCTAAGAGATCCTCAGTCATGACAAGTTTCTGGAATTAATATGCACAAAATTCAGGCACACATTGAAAGAACTCTCTAAAAAAGCCTCGATATAGGCTTTGAAGGCCTGGGGGCATGTGTGTGGACACGTTTATATGCATACACACAATCACAGGCCCTATGAGTCACAATTTTTATATGTTGCTATTAATATCCATAATTTTGGATTCTGCCTCCACTGTGTTGGGTACCACACAAACAGGAAACTCAAGGAGATTCCAAGACAAAGTATTTTCTAGTTAATCCTAACTATTCATTACAAATCAGTTACACAGGAATGAAGAAAGGCAAGCTAAAAAATGTCAACAAGTATCTATATGCATGTATACAAAATTCCTCAGCATTAGACACTTTCATTAACCTATGATGTTGTAGGAGAACTGGAAGTTAAAGAGAAATAAGCATACACTTAATTGTTTCAATCCACACAATGCTGAGATAAGCTCTGTCTCTGTTCTGTAAGATGAGAAGAGAAACCAAGAGGATCTGTTTTTACATCCGACCCAAGCAAACTAAACAAACATAGCAGACATTTTTATTTCAAATGGAACAGTGAAAGAACGAGATTGCTGGTCATTTTGAGTCTTCCTCCTTCTCCACAAGACACAGAAAAGGATGTAATTACACAAGGAAATGTGTTTGGAGATGAAAGGACAAAAGGAAGTTAAACAGAGGATTCAGAGTGAATTAAATAAAGGAAGCCTCCAGCAATTGCTGTGTGTTTAATGGATAGACTAGGAGGTTATCTTGCAAACGTCTGCTCCTGAAACTCATTTTTCTGAGAACTAATAAAAACATGGGAAGGACAAGGTTCTTATAACGTATTCAGAAAAGGCAAGGAGAAACATCAGGCTATTAGGGGAGCTCACTGTTGGTACACCTTCATGTGAACTGAAGAATCAATATGGTGATCCTCCTCATCACTGACCTGAGAACATCTTGTCCCACAGAGAATGGGAAGAATAATATCTGTAAGACAAGTAGTTACCGAAGTGTCAAAATCACTGCAAATTTAATAGCACATGGTGCAATGGTACTAGAATTCTCCTTCTATTTGAAAATAGTTGAAGTGATCCAGTACAGAAACTACTTTTTATTGTGTGATGATGATTATTAAATAGAAGAGATAGTATGAGTATACAGTACAAGGAAACCAGAGTATTTTTAGCCAAGCAAGTGCACACTCTCTCTTGCTGACAAACTGACCTACCAGGCTAAGAATGCATTCCTAGTTTAGTAATACTCTGCACAAGGTCCCAAAGCTAATTATTTACAGCATGCTGAAGTGCTCGTAATGTGTTAAAGAAAATGCACAATGGTAAAGTTTATCAGGAGTGTCTTATGAAGTACATTACTAACTCAGCAAACATTGGTGTTCTCCCAAAACAGAAATGCTCCCTACCAGTTCTTTCTTCCTTTTAAATGGTCTTTCAGATTTGTTTGGTGCCATCAAGTGGTCATACAGTCTAGCGCCACTTTCACATACCTCCCATTTTCAAGAGAAATAATACAGCAAAAATGAAAGTAAAGTGAAGCAGTAAGATGCCACACTGCACCCTTTTCCCTACATTTGTTGCAAGATGTTTTGGGACAGCCACAAATGAGGACGATTGAGAAGGAAAATCTGCTGGGTTACAGGGCAGCTTCTGCAGAAGTATACTATCAGGAACAGCTCAACTGTATGGAGATAAAGCTAGCTCGGCAGATTCTTTGCTAAACAGACTCCTTTTTGCATGCTATGGCTTTCCTGAGGGTGGATCAACTGCTGGTTGCCAGCCAGAGGCTGTCCTTGTGCAAATCGTAATGTTTCTTTTTCTCCCATCTGTGAAACAGAGCTTCTATTTGTCTAATATGCCTGACCTAACAAGAAAGTATTTTGTTGTGACCTAAACTTGCTGTGCACTCAACAATATGATCTCTTAGGCTTGCAGATCTCTTAAAGACTTTCTAAACTTCACCTGCATTTTGCTGTGCTGATTTTTAATTTCCATATATGTAGGTTGCTCCAAAATCAATACCTCATATTTGTTTTCATGGAAACTACAATCGAGACAAGAGCACAGAACTCTGTTTGACAGAGCAAATTCTCAGCTACAAAATGCTGTTTTTCAACAAAGGTATTGCCCTTACCTATGCATTTTCACTACTGATGAACAAGAGCCTACATGCTGAGCTCATCAAAAATCTGCACCAGTGGAGGTGATCCACCGGTGCCAGAACTGAAATGTACCACTCTCTGCCTCGCTGTGCTCACATGCACTGGACTCCTGAAACAACAGTGGGTGACATTTTTTCCACATGGAGAAATTCAATAGCACATCTTTTCTTCATACACACCTCCATGTCAAACACCGTTTTGTCACACTGCCCCTCTGCTGCTATATCACAGAGCAACAAGTAATAGAATATTTCAGGGAAAGTTCAATCTCTACTGCCATACAAGGAATAGCCATCTATAACATTGTCAGCCAACACAGAAGCCATTACTTCTGGAGCAGACCTCATATAAAACAATTTCCCTAAATAAAATCTCCTGTACATAATACTTTCTTATGTGTTAGAGATTCCTAAACTGTCTTCTGCCATATTGCGAAGTACAGAAATTAAGACAAAAGGACACTAAGTACCCTCATTCTTTCATCATTTCTAATACAGATCACTGAAATGATCTATCTGCTTTCCTCGGAGTTTAAACCCCAAAGTTTCATGTACTGTTAGAACACTAGTAGGTTCTGCTCCTACTTCTAGGAAGGAGCCCAGCTTGTGACTGCAGTAAATCTGTTTCGTCTATTTTTCAGATCTCTCTTATTTCTTTAAGAATTAGAGAGAAGTAGAAGCTTGCATGTTCACTTGCTTTAACTCAGAGAGTGCAGATTTCTTCTCATCCCCTTATAATTCTAAGAAGCCTGAAAGTAAAATGTAAGGAGACTTCAAATGAAACAAAAATATCCTAAGAAATATCTCTGAGAATCAGGAGAAAGCTCTCTCAGTGGAATGATTCCAAAGACACTTCACATTTTACACAAGTCATACGATGCTGTGAAGTTCTTTGGCAATGCCATGGTTTTTACTTCACAGGCACATTTTTTAAGCTACACTGAATAATGATCAAACAGATTCCATGCAGGCTTAGCTTGGAAACTGGAAGGCTAAGGAAACGTCACCCAGAAGTCTCCCTTTGTGATTTCAAGTCACGGGCCCTGGGAAAAATTCTCTGCATTTTAAATGGCACCAGAGCATTGCTCACGTGTCAGCGTAAAAGAAAAAAAAAATTCCACCCATACATGAAAGAAACTACCTTTCCATTTCTTTTTTGCCTGCTTCTGGGTCTAAAACTTTCTTTGCATACATCATTTTACAAATTTCATATAGCCATATAAATCCGATACGAAACACCTCGTACATTAACTGTTAACTCAAGTGAAAGCAGAGGAAACACTTCTGTGGTGAAATTAAAAGAACTCAAATAGTACACATAATAAATTTATTTTTATACAGATGATGATTTTTATACAGATAATGTCTGTGTACTTTCAGAAAGCATATGGATGCTTTCTAATGAAAGAAGTAAGAGGAGAGGTTAAAAAAAGTAGATAAGACAGCTATAATAGAGAATAGTCTAGTGCTCTGTATTCTTATACAGGAACCAGCATGCAAACTCCCTAAAAAAAGCCTAGCATTTGTTTCAATTTTTATTGACTGTCTCCAGACTTGATTGCCTCAACTAAAAAAAAATAATTCCTCTAAATTTGGCTTGCTCTACCTACATATGAATGCATTTCTTGTAGTACTTTTTATTCAGGAGATACACAGAGCTGTAACACTGTCAATTAATGCAACCTCAAAACAGGCCTCATTTCAGACACTGAGAAGTGATGGTACAGAAGCACATTCTAAGATTAAGTCTAAACAGGAGACTCCCAAGAATGTAAGCATGTAGTCTTTCTTTCCAGCTACACACGTTCATCTTTTATTTCTACTTATCCCAGTGCTACAGTCTAATTTTTTTCTTAACCCTTGAACCACATGAACTGGGAAGTGAGATGTTTTTAGTGGCAGTTCATACTACACAGTCCCTTAGGCATTTTCAGGACCTTGTTATGGTAATCAACCTTTCCCAACAACTGAAAAGATTGAATTCACCTCTCAGTAACATCAAGGTACCTATTTATAACACTACACAAAACCACCTTTCTGCAAAGAAAGCTCAGCTTTTCTTTCTCAGCTCTGCAGTCTTTTTAATATCGTCTGTCATATACAGCAATCAACTACATGTTGGCCAGGATTTTGTGCTTCCTTTTTCTATCCTTTATAACCTAACTACATTTTCTGACAGTCAGTTCTTAGAGTTGCCTAATGAAACAGCAAGCTCACTTTCTGACAGAAAGTGCATTTCTGCCTATTCTTATAAATCTCTGGCAGTACATCACTAAAAAATCATCTTCCTCTTAGTAGATTTAAGGCTCTCTTGTAAGTAAACAACAGTGAACAACATTAATACACTAAATACAAAAAAAATCAAATAGTCACAAACCCTAGTTATATGTTATAAATTTCACTAAAATGTTTGAATGGAGGAGCAGCTTTCTGCAGCACAAAAGAAAGGCTCTACTCTCTTACAGTCTTAGAGAGTAAAGGGGTCCAAGAAGGCTGGTCACTCTTCAAGAAGGAAGTCTTAAAGGCGCAGGAGCAGGCTGTACCCCTTAGCCACAAAATGAGCTGGCAGGGAAGAAGACCAGCATGGATGAATACGGAGCTACTCTTGAGGCTCCGGGAGAAAAAGAGAACCTAACTCCTGTGGAAGAAGGGATGGGCAATTCAGAAAGATAAGCTGTTAAGATGTGTAGAGAGAAAATCTGAAAGGCAAAAGCCCAGCTTGAACTCAACTAGGCCACCGGGGTAAAAAGGAACAAGAAACTCTTTTATAAATACATCAACAGAAAGAGGAGGACTAAGGAGAATCTTCATTCTTTACTGGATGAGGCTAGGAATGTGACCACTGAGGATAAGGAAAAGGCAGAGGTTCTGAATGCCTTCTTTATGTCTGTCTTTAAAGGTCAGACCAGTTATCCTCAGGGTACTCCACTCTCTGACCTGGTAGTCTTGGCTGGGGAGCAGACTAAATCCCCCACAATTCAGGAGGATGCAGCCAGAGACCTAATACTCCAACTGGACTGTCACAAGTCCATGGGGCCAGCTGAGATTCACCCAAGAGCGCTGAGGGAGTGGTGGAAGGCATAGCTGAGCCCCTTGCCATTATCTATCAACGTTCCTTGTTGACTGGTGAGGTCCCAGAAGACCAGAGGCTTGCCAATGTGACAAGAAGCGTTGTAAGGAGGATCTCGGAACTACAGGCCTGTAAGCCTTAGTGACAGGGAAGATTATGGAGCAGACTGTCCTGAGAGAGAGCACATGGCATGTGCGGGAAGACTGGGGGAATCAGGCCTTGCCAGCATGGGTTCATGAAGGGCAGGTCCTGCTTGACCAACCTGATTCCTGTAATCTAGTGACCTGACTGGTGGCGGAGAGAAAGGCTGTTGACGTAGTCTACCTAGACTTCAGCAAAACTTCTGACACTATCCCACAGCATTCTCCTACAGAAGCTGGCAGCCCATGGCTGGGACAGGTACACTCTCGGCTGGTAAGGGACTGGCTGGAGGGACAGGCCCAGAGAGCAGCACTGAATGAAGCTAACTGCAGCTGGTGACCGCTGGGGCCTGTCCTCTTCAGTAACTTTATTAATGACCTGGATGAGGGCATTGAGTGCACCCTCAGTAAGTCTGCAGATGACACCAAGTTGGCAGGAAGTGTTGATCTGCCTGGGTGTAGCGAGGCCATAGAAAGGGATCTGGACAGGCTGGATCGCTGGGCTGAAGGCAGCGGGATGAGGTTCAACAAGGCCAAATGCTGGGTCCTGCACTTTGGCCACAATTATCCTAGAGGAGTTCAAGGAATGTCTGGACATTGTGTTGAGGGATATGGTTTACTAAGAACTATTGGTGATAGGTGGATGGTTGGACTGGATGATCGCATAGGTCTTTTCCAACCTTGGTGTTTCTGTGATTCTGTGATACTTGCATGTAATTTTAGAGAAGAACCACTCAAAATGCAACAGATCCAGAGCTTGCAGCAAAGTCTGAAGCTACTTATTGAGATTCCTGCCTCTGAAACGTACCTGAATTTACTGTCCTGCCCTCCACTCACAGTCAATGTAACAACTGCAGTAACAACTCTTCCACCAGGCCACAACAGGCTGTTATGAATTCCTCTAAAGGAGAGGGGAAAACTCCTTCAGACATCTTTATCAGCCTTGCTTGCACTGAATTCCTCTAAACTTCATAGAGCGCTTCAGCCCTCTCTATAGCTGTTGTAGCCAGCTCTCCTTCCTCATTTAGCAAAGAGGATACACTCTCATTGGCCTGTATCTTCTAACTTGTGTACCTTTAGAATTCCTTCCCACTGTTTTTAACATCAATTGCCAAGTTCAGTACATCAATGCCTTGGCATTCCTAATCCCACCTCTGCATGTCCAGGCAACATCCTTGTGTCCTTTCAGGGTGACACATCCTTTTTTCCATTGCTGGTACATGCCCTTCTTTTCCCTCGGTTTGCCTGGTTAGATTGAATAAAGGGATAATTTTCTCCATTGCAAAATGAAAACAGCAGTGAAAGTGGAGAGATCAGAATTGGATAAATATTATTTAAAGAGGATGAGCAAAAAGTTGACTCTGGGATTAAAGACAGCTTTATACACGCTCAGTCTTGGAAAAAGACATTACTCAGAAAGATGTAAACCTGCATGTAAATCCGTGCACTTTCAGCTTGTCAAGCTGCACAGTAATGACCCCAAAATAAAAAACAAAAACATCCTTGTTCATTTTTCAGCAAGAGAAGTCGTATTTGTTGTATCTACGCTTACAGCTGATACAACAGGAGTTTCTACCACTTGCGTTTCTGTATATCCTCCAGTTCTGAAGATGAAAGAATGCTTTCATCATTGACTGCTTAACAATCCTTGAACTACATTCTCGGACAAATCCTTACCTGGTCCAAAGAAACAAACTGCTCACCCAGCTGATCTAAGCTTCAGACAGCTGGGTACGTGGCATACAAAGCATACGCACAGGAATCATGAACAAGGCTAAAGTTGGGAGGCAAGGACCACAGCTCTATCACATTTCAATAATGTGTATCACAGTGCACCAAAAGACTTGTTAATGGATGAGAAAGGAAAATAAATGCTGTAAGAAAGCACCCACGCAGTTATTCCCGAAGTGAGTAACATCATTTTTAACAGTTCCTCAAGCTTTCAAACTAGCATAAATAGTGAGACAGCTGAAAAACCTGGAGATATGCTAGAGTTTTAGCAAATAAGGTAAGCAGTATAATGATAAGGAGGTAAAATGAGCTGAAAGAACAGTTTGGGACTTCTATTAGGCATTAACATTGCCATCTCCAGTCACATCAGTCACTCCCCCTCCAAGAAAAAAAAGAGCACAGAAGGGATTATTCTGTCCGTGAACTGGAGATGCACCAAGAAAAGGACAGAGATGTAAACGAGGGTAGTCAGGACCCTGCCAGAAGGAAAACTGAAGGTAGCTGAGCAGAGTGACGGGAGTCCTTGGTACAGAGACATTGAAAATGCAACAGTCCTCATTCCAGCAGGCAGTATAGACATATTAGTTGGAGCGTGAAGCTTTAAAAATAGCTCACTATTAAAGTAGTCTTTTTAAAAAAAACAAAAAACCCTCTATTCTGTTCTTTCACCTGGTTAGTAGGCATGTTACATTCAGAAATTTGCACAGAGAAAGAAACAGACAGAAAGGGAGAAACAACCTCAGAAATCACCCCCAGAAAATGTTAAGCTACGACCTTTGCTTATCAGTACCTCTATTCAATTACAGCAAAGAACTGCCGTGCAGTTCTGTTCACAACACAAGCTTCTTTCCCCCTCAGGAAGTAAAACAGTTCTGTACAGTCAGGACTGTATGTGTTCCATAAGTAAGCAGTAATGCAAGATGGTAAGTGTACCTACCTCTTATTTTTTTTTCTCCTGCACATTTTGGACATTCTAGGTAAGACGGAAGTATTAAGAAAAAAAATGATTCATCGAAATCAAGCAATATTAAGTTAGTTTGTGAAAATTCTTTATTACTGTGGCCAACAAGAGATCTATAACCTGAGGGATATAATCAGGTACTTTTTAAAACAACTCAGTAACTGATTGTTCACCAAACATCTTCAGACCTACTAAAGTGCAAACATCCATCTGAATAAATTAAAACAGTCATACTCCCAACTATTCTGCACCAGAGAAAAAAGCATGCTTGAAATAGGTATCTCCCTGACAAGTGATTTTGATTTTCTTACAATCATTTTGTCCATGACTGCACGTAACAGAACAAAAAAAGTTCATATCAATGTGTGATGCACCCTTTACCAAGGTCCTTTTTAGAAATTTTTCCGATTTCTAAAAGCATTTACATTCCAGAACCTGCATTACTTCCACTATTGTTTGCTACATACTGTGCAACACACAGAAATACACAGAAGTTAACAGAACACAACACAATAAACGTTATTTTGGAGCATTCAATTGATCCAACTGCCCAGGAAAGTATAGAACACTCTTTTTTACCACTAGGAAGTCTAATAAGATGCCTGATCAGAGTGTGCTCATCTTAAATGCTATTTGGAACCTAACAGGCTTGTAGACAATGATTCATTTAAAATTCAGATCACGTGGGTTTTTCCTTGTACTGAATTAAAAAGAAGGGAAGCTCTCATTGAAAAGTGCATGCAAACCTTCTATTTCAACTGTGACATAATGCAGGAAAAAAGATTATAGTGCCTTTGTCCTTCTCCCAACTAGATTACACCACAAAACCTCTACATGATTTGTCACCATTCAACAGCACTGAAAATCTTCTTAGAAAAAGATGGTGCAGAGGGAAATTCTCATGCAGAAGAATATTAGAGAGACGTTTTGGTTCCATCTCTGCTTCCCTGCATCCTCCAATAGCTGGTATGAAATCAACAATGTCACCAAATAGCTTGTATGTTTGTTATCAGCATGTACATGGGACTGCTGGATAATTTTTCTTCAAAGACGGAAATATTGCAAGGTAAAGGGAAAAAAAAAGAAGACAAATAAATAAATCCCTTTCCCTGCTAATCTATACTGTAACGTGATCTGGATATTTTACACACTTAATGGATCTCCAGTTCCAACTGTTACAAGCATTTCTTTTAGTTAACAAAATAAGAGAAAAACAAAACAGAAAATCCTGTGTCAACCCAGGTAAGAGGACCAGCTTTGTAACGTAAACATTCAATCCAACATACATTTTAACAGCTTTGATAAGTTACACAACTCTTATACCAACATCAGGATACTGGAGAGCCAACACAACTTTCTATCTACATTTCTTCTTTGGCTTCTAGCTTAAATTTCTCTAGAATAAAGTTTACAAACTCTTGGTTTTAAAAACAATACTCTTCATTTTAAAAACCCACTTCCATTAAAATACTTGTTCTTATTTCAAGAAAAGCTCATCCACAGCTGCTTATGCATTTCATTTAAGCCATGAACATCCTGATTCTCTCGAGAGAAAACTATCACTAATGGTAACTATAATTTAGCTCATAAATTCTTTTACTCATTTACTACTAAACACAATAAGGTATTCACAAGCATTAATATTCCCAAGAAATGCTTCACCTGATTTGTTCAATTTCTGAATTTTCACACATTTCTACATTTTCAAATTGAGACATTTAATGTACTCAGCATTCTCACTATTTACAGTGACACAAAACTATGTATTTCCCAATGAATAAATGTGCTACTTTCCTTAACTTTCTTCAATATTTTATACATTATGCATGCAGACAGATGAAGTTAAAATGGCTTGATCTTTTCTTTTTCATTTGAATGGCTACCTTAATTGCTGCTTTCACCACTCATGGTACTAAGCAGTGAGACTCAGTAAGTGAAAGATGATGAAAATGTAGTTCAGTTCAGCTTGACAATGAGTAACTTGTGACTGAAAGCAGCAAGAAACAATACTTCACTGTTCTAGAAAAAGGATGAGTAAAGACAAATACTAAAAATACATATAAATACTAAAATCTTGATATTGCGTGAATCTTCTCATTTCACCAAATAGAAACAAAACTTCCTCTAAGTATGAAGTATTAAATGCAAAAGATATCCCAATACATACTTTACATATTATATCTAATTTAATTAATGTTTACATAATCATTAAAATGTGTATGTTTGCAGAAATATAATACTTTCATTCAAACTTATTTCTTACAAAAATTATCCATATAAATAAAAACAGCACTCTGATAAACACTTCTTTCTTTTTAAAGATTATCAACCACGAAATTTAATCCTGCAAATGAATACCTGTTAACCTGCTAAGTAAAAATACAATGGTCTTCTTGGTCAGCAAAAAAAAAAAAATGGTTCCAAATTTTGTATAATAATTCCAAAGAAAATCAAAGTTGCTTCAAGGGTTATCAGAAAACAACAATATGGCTTTCCTTCAAAAGATTAAAAAAAATAATAAACGTAAAACTTTCAAATAGTTCTAATTCAAATCAGTCTGCCTGTAGTAAAACAATTCTGGTCTACAGCACATCAAGACTATTCTTTTATGCTGTAGTTCACTGTTATCTTTTTTCTGCTGTACTTATTTTTATTCAAAAGAGAAAAAAAAAAAAAGGAAAAGAGTAAGTGCTTGCACCTTAAAGGAATGATTCAGGTTGACAAGTACAATAACCACCAAGTTAGCAATTCCCAACAAAGGGATTATCATAGTCCTGTGTACAGTGTAAGCCTAATAAAAATTCAGTATTTTATAACTGTAGTGGCAATCCTCAACTTACCTGTAAAAGATTACCTTACTACCTAACACCACTTAAAGTTATAGCAGGAGAAATTCAAAAGAAACAGTTCTGCTCACACAGATTTGGACCTGCTATCTGGCACTGGCTGCCAATACTATTCAGGAGCTGTAATCAAATCTGAAGTTCCTTTCAGGGGAAGCTGGACGGGGATAATTCTCAAGTGAATCTTCACAATTATTAGTCATCAAAGCCAGCCAATGAATAATCTCTGCATGTGTTTGTGTTTTAAATTCTGATGCTATAAAAGGCCTTACTCTGTTCTGCTCATTTGTATTCATATGAACTACTCACTCTTTACATTTTTGGCTGCAACATAACCTCTGTCTAGACTTTCAATATTTCTAAAATATAATGCACAATCTGTCTCCAGCTGGGCTTCTTGCTGGTCCAAGAACTTACGAAAAAAAAAACTTTAGAATACCCCTTAATACAGCAAACATTAGCTTTATGGTGAGAATCAGTCAAACCTTCACACAGTGCTGCCTTTTCTCCTTCAGCATGTAATGAGCACAACATTCAGCCAAGACCTAAATACTTACTAAGCATACTATACTTCACACTATTTCCAATACTATCTACTACACAGAATGCTCTGAGCTGTTGGCAAGAAAGACGCTTGCTGAAAGATATGCAAATTCTTCTGAGAATAATAATGAAAGCTTTTCTCCCAGTACTAAGTGCAAAATGCATCTGGAACCACAGAATAATAGAATTGTTCGAGTTGGAAGAGACTCTCAAAAACCATCTAGTCCAATTCCCCTGCAATGAACATGGGCACCCACAACTAGGTCAGGCTGCTCAGAGCCCTGTCCAGCCTTACCTGGGCATCCCTGGTGTCTTCAGGGGTGGGGTATCTACCTCCCCTCTGGACAGTGTGCCTCACCACCCTTACAGTAAAAAATTTATTCCTCAGATCAATCTAAATATCCTCCCTTTTAGTTTGAAACAACTTCCCCTTGTCCTATCACAACAGAACCTGATTGTCTGTCTCCTTTACACACTGAAAGGCTGCTACCAGGTCTTCCCAATGCCTTGTCTTTTCCAGGCTGAAGACCTCCAGCTTTCTTAGCCTGCCCTTGTAAGCAAGGTGTTCCATCCTTTGAATCATTTCTGTGGCCCTCCTGTGGATGTGCTCCAACAGGTTCTTGCCTCTCCTGCACTGAAGAACCCACATCTGGATGAAGTACCCTACGTGAGACCTCATCAGTGCAGTGCAGAGATGCAGGATCATCTACCTCACTCTGCTGGCCATAATTCTTTTGACTCAGCCCAGGACCCAGTTGACTTTCTGAGCAGTGAGGGCACAGTACTGGCTCATGTCCAGCTTCCCATCCCCCAAGTCCTTTTTGGCAAACCTGTGGATCCAACCTCACTTCCCCCAGACCGTACTGACAGTGGGGGTTGCCACAAATGGCCACAACCCAGGTGCAAGACTGCTGTCTAGATCTCTCTGGAAGGCATCCTGTCCCTTGGGCACGTCAGCCACATCACACAGCTTGGTATCATCTGCAAACTTGCTGAAGGTGCACTTATTCCCAGTGCCAATGTCACTGATGAAGTGACCAAGTCAGTTCTCTCTATGCTGCAATTTGACCAACTTCATCATGCTATTTATTCCAGAATTACTGTGAATTTTTTTCTTCTGATATTAATACATAAATGTACTTTGCAGAGTAATCTTACTTTCTCCTGGTTTTAAATATGAAGAGCTTTTAAGATCTAAATTCTTATCTCTCTTGAATTTAGGCAATGCAGTAAAAAAAGATTACTGCTGAATGAAAGTCTTCCAACTTTTTCTCTCTTTTTATGCAGTGCCTTGAAAACGTTGTCTAGCTTCTGCAAAGCTTAAAGGGCAGCTTTTATAACAGGCCATATTAGCTACAAAAAGATAATTGAAAAGATCTGTATTATAGGAAGAGATCCTTCTGAATACTTTCCAGTATTATATCTTTATTATCCGTTCTAACACACTTCCCAGTGCAGCTCCACGAAGTCTATCCACCTGAATGACATAGGGCTACAAGACTCAGCTTGCTGAAATTTCACTCTGGTCTCCCAAATGTAGCTGCTAGTTATTTTCTCCAAAGCTTTCTATGGTTCAAACTCTGATAAGACTATGGACACACAATAACAGTGGACAAACTCTGAAAGATGGGAAGGATAGTAAGCATGTACTGCAGAAGCGACTTGAATGATGGGACCAGAAGAGCTGTGAAGTCTACATGAATAGAACCCTTCCATCTGCAGCACTTACCTGGCCAATGACCAACAGTTCTTGAAGCAGCAACAGCTCTATGAAGCAGCAACAAATACTGACCACCATTTGCAATTACATTAGAAAAAAGAAAATCAGTATTTCTGTCAGTTGTTTATCACAAATCACTGGAACATCCTAATTAGGTAAACCTCTCTTGGTACCTCCTTTCATCGCAACTCCCACAATGCCAAAGTGTAGGTCAAGTCTTTTGCAAACGAAGATATTTTGGCTTGCTCAGATTAGACAGTTATGCAGATCAGTAAAACATACCATTCTGGTTATGGAGTGTTTTCTTCCCCTCAGAAACTTCCATCACTTCTCAGCATCACTTCAAAATGTAATGATTGCATAACTTGAACAGCAGGCAGATATTTCTGATTCATTTAATTATGCATCTATGTATTTCTTTAACATATTTCTGTGAAGGAAGCTAAAGCCAAACCTACATCAGTTACAGCTTTACGACAAGACAACTCAAAGAAAGAATTAAGTATCTTGTAGGATTTTGTGTATGTTTATTCTCCTTTTTCTATTTGTGCTGGAACAATTTAGTAGGACTCATTACATTTTGCAGATGTATCAAGTCAGGTGTCAATTTAGTGGGAATGAACAGCATACACAGCGTATGCTAAGAGACAACCTCTTTTGCGGGTGCACTGTGATCTTTTATTATAAGCAGTACTTTAGAGTAACTAGATGTTTTCAGGACGTTAAATCAGTTGATTGCCACTGAAGTATCAAACACTGCAACTTTCACATCTGAAAATCAGATATGCAGATAAAGATAATACAGTGAAACTTAGTTTATACACATCACTGGACTAACTGGTACACTAGCACTGCAAGGAATAAGCACATTTTCATACATATGGAAACTGCCACTCTCCTAAAATCACTAAATTGCTGCAATTTAGCTTCAAAAATTCCACTTTCTGCCATAAAAGATGTAACGGCATGCCTAAGAAGAACTTCCAATAGTTTGACACAGTAACATTTTATTATAATCCAATACTGCTTCCAGGTAGTAGGCACTAAAATCTGTAGAACTAACTTAATTTCCAATAAACAAGTATCAGTCGAGGAAAGTCAAAAATTCCAGTGACACTGAACAAGAATTTGCCACTGAAGTATCAAACACTGCAAGTTTCACATTTGAAAATCAGATCCACAGACAAACATCTGCACTTTACTGACAATATACTTTTTTTTTTTTCTACACCAAGGTCACGAGTTCAATGCAATTAAAAAACCTATCAAGGAACCTCAACATAAAATTTCCACAATAGCTTTCAAACACATTGAAAATCATTCTTGGCACAAAATCTATATACTCCATCAGCAAGTTACCTCACCATAAAACCGCCATTATGCTAATGTTTTGATCATCTGAAAACCACCCTGATGTGAGAAATAGTGACATTTCAGTGAGACAGGACGAAGTAAGGCAAACTGCAGGTCTTTGATCTAGCAGAAAGTGCATTCTGATTAGTACTTCTACTGAGATCCTAGGAGATGAAAGGATTTTTAAGTCTGACAGTTTGGGTGGGGAGATATTCAGAAGAGAACAAAAAGAGGAGTACTGAAAGCAGGTGATGTCATGCCTTTACCATTTTACTGACACGCTCCACAGTGTTGCATAGCAGTCTCCACATAACTATTTTTGAGAGCTCAAGATCCTCTGTGGAGACAGTGTGGCTAGATATTCAATATTTTAAATGCACAAAAAGTTGAAACAGGACTAAATATAACGTGTACATTGTCTTTTGTGCTCCTGAACATGTTATAGTGATACTCCAAAATACTACTTTTCAGAACTATGTCCTGTCTGACATAACAGAAGAAAAGCCTACTCTACAAAGCTTACAAGCTCTGGCACTCTCATCTTCCAGAAAAAAAACACACAGTGAAAATGGAAATGCCACTGTTCTTCCCCTGAATCCTCCCACTGGCACAGCTTGCCCTTTCATACCATAAACATCTTCCAAACTTTTAAGTGCTTTGAAAGTGACTACCCTTTAACTCAGATTGACAGAAACACACAACATTGAGGATAGACATTAAAATTCTCCTTTACACTCTGTAAGTAGTTATGAGGCAAAACATAGAACTCTGGGGGTATCTTGCATTCAGGCAAAAGCACATACAGGCAGTTTACCAGGAAACATACATGCCACTTGTTCACAATGGATTTAAGATATAAAAAAACTTTTTCAGTGACACAGCTTTCTCTTTTTTCAAAAAGCTCACTGTCATCACAGAAAAAAAAAAAAGTGCTTTGAACTGTTTTTCATTAGGGAAGTAACGAGCTAGAAAAAGATTTCTTGACAAAGCTTCTCTATTTTTTAACTCTCCCTCTCTTCCACCTCAAGTCTCATGATGTGGCCACTTTTGCAGGACTCTGTGACAACATCCTCTCAGCTGCCAAGAGATATCTTTATAAACATGTCCTCCATTTGAACTCTAGCCTAAGCACAAAACGTAAAGAATAATAAAAGAGATCTTGTGGGTACCAACCACATCTTGTATTTCCTGAAGCTAGCAAACTTATTTTCATTTGAAAGGGAAGCTTACGTTATAATTGGGATTTTTAAGTTTTCACATGAATTACAGACCTCTTTATACTGTGTTTCATTACCTGCATGCTAATGCGCTTTGAGAATAGTTTCATGTAACATGCTAGAATGAAGTCTCCTGGAAAACTGACACTAACATCACCAAAAGATTAATCATTTTACAATAGCAGAACCAAGCAACATTATAAGGAAACACATTTAAAAAAATTCCAACTATACACATTGGTATCCTATTTTCTCCTTATCAGCTACTAAAATTTGTATCAATTTCAAATGATCATACTTGATGCACAGGTAACTAATCTTACTAACTGCAGGAGAATTATATCCTAGAGCAGTTGTAAATAACTGCAATTATTTTTGAACTGCAAACCTCTACTTTACAAAGTGCTTTTAAAGATACAAAAAGTCCTGTATTTCAAACTGAGGTACTAACCAGCCATAGATGGAGAGGGAGGAAGATACTTATGTTAGAGTTCACCCTCTATTTTCTTCCTTTTACTACAGAAGATTTTTGGTATTTCTAAGTTTTTGCCACTCTCTCATCTTCCTGTTTTCAAGAAGAAAGAAAAAGCTGTTAAGATACATTACGAATGAACATCTAATTCTACTATCAGGATTTTACTTTCAGAAATCAAACCATCAAACTTTCCTCTTGTCTGCCCTGATGCCCCAACTCAACCAGTGAGAACTGGAGTCTCTGTGGCTCTTTTCATGTAATAAGCTTCAAGAATGCTAAAACAAGATACTAACAGTGCATCTGTAAAATAGTAATAATTAAAAAAAAAAAAAAAGTCTTAAAGAGACTTGACTTCCCTGTTTTCTTCTCTCCAGGGCCTGCTGAAGAATCCCAGAATGATTTCTAAACTTCATATGACAGGACAAATGAAATTTGGTCCAGAAGTAACTGAAGCTTCCCTAACCTGCACTTTTTATAAAAGATTCTTCCTTCTGCTTTTATTTTTTCATTGTAAGATATCACTTGTAATAGCAACATGGACTCTTTTAAATACAGCTTGAAGCTGAGGTTCAGTTATTGCCCAGAAATACCAGAAGATCACAGAGATCTTAAGTACCATGCACTCATGCACTTACAACTATGAGTTTACTTAAAGCATCCATACCATAAACTTCTTCATTAAAGTAACAACAATTGTTATTTACACATAGCCACATGGCATTGTTTGTAAACATGCTTTCTCATCCACTTTGATAATACTGTTTACTTTCTCCAGGAGGAAATCTATGTCTCAAAATGTGTATGTAATCATCCATGAAAGTACTAATCTATTTTAGAGATCAGTGAGATTTACTGCCCTCTCAAAGTCGATATTGAGATGTATCAATCTGAAGCAAGCAAGTGTTCAACCTGATACTAGAAGCAACACAAATTAGTTGCAGAAAACCCTAACAATGCCTGCAATGAAGTTAATATCTGGGACAGAGAGAACAAGGAAGATTTTTTTTTTAAAAGCAACAAAACCATATTCTGTTTAGCCTTGCTGTCTTGATCATGACCACAGCAATCCAGTTTACAGTTACATTCATTCTGAGAAAACAAGCTAGTTTTCCTGCACTTACAGAATGCATATAGCAATTTTAATTAAATTATCGCTTGAAAGACAAAAAAAGCTAGAGAAGGAAATACTGTGAACAGATGTAATTCCTTATAACACCAGCATCAATAATTTAAATCATCACTGGAAGTAGTTTTAGCTGCTCAGCAGCTCAGACTAACATGCCTGGCAGAACTTAATGGCAGAGGTCTGGAAAGAAAATAGCCAAAACAAAGGGGAAGTTATCAAAAAAGCCCTTGGGTGTGAGTTGAAGGATAGCAGACACATGTATTTTTACAGCACATAAACGGGTCACAGTCTTAAAAGGTCAAGACTTTATGATATTTATTTGTATTTTTCAAAGATTATGTTTTTAGTAAAGACACTTACTTGTAAAGGTAATATTCAGCCTGATCCACTTCCTCTCGTGAAGAAATGTTGTCAACAAACTGGTTAAAAAATAAGAAATAAAAGCTTAAGAGGGAGCACTTATCTAGCATATTAGAAGAAAATGTCACTTGGATACACACAACAAATTTGTTCTGCATATTTAGGTATCTGACAATAATGGACATCTTCAAGTCTTCAGTTGCTCCTAATCAGGTTTCTTCTAGGCTGCAGAAAGTAAAATCTTTCTAAGTTCAGCCAACTCTCCCCAAGCTATAAGCAATGCTACGTATCGCACACGGGGACAATCAGAGAACCATGTCCCTGCAGCACAGTACACACTATTTTGCTTGCTTTTTTCTTTTTTTTTTTTTTTTCTTAAAACACATCCCTTAAGCGTGCATTCAATTTCTAACTTTTTTTCCAATTTTCAGTGAGTCTTAACATTCGCTTGCTCTATTTCTAAAAAGCTTTCTTTTCCCCTTCGCCTGTTTTGCACATTCACACTATAAATTCTGAAGGATGATGGCATCTTCTGTTTTACCACACATACAAATAATGGTAAGAAAAAAAAAAAAATCAACCGCCAAGCTGCAAAGCACAACCTTCCTCCCACATAAAACCTCACAAAATTCCCAGTGTTATCAACTACAAAAGCAAAGTTTTTGATCAGACTTCCTCCTACGCTAACAGTGAATCTTCTTTTCTGGTATGTTCAACATGAGCATAAAGTTACACAATGTCTTTAGCTCAGAATACATAAACAAGTAAGGAAGATCAGAGCTTCTTTTTAACCTAAGAATAAGCTAAAAATTACAGTTTAAGCCGACTGGTGCTTGTTTTTTAGATTCTTAACTTTCATCATATATATATGTATACATAGATCATCTCTGAGCGTGGCAACAGCATGCCTGTGTACTTCATTTTAGAAAATCTGAATTTTATGTGAGATCCAGTTACTAGAAGGGCAGGCTGTTTGAAAATTTGAAAATGTTACTTAACCAGTGCAGAGGTCAGCCCAAAGCAGGAACAGGAGGAGGGTACAAAGTAAATCTGATTAAGCAGTAAAAAGGAGAAGAACATCCATTTCCTCTATGGTTAGTTTCAGAGCCAATAATCAAGGACGTTCAGTAACTGCACAAATTGTTCTGTGACTCTATGGATAATAGTGCTAACGAATTCTAATTAGCATTAGTGTACCAGTACACTGTTACCGCAGTGGTGATTCAGAATATAGGCACTATGTTAACACACTGCATTTCCTTAGCAGCCTGGGTTCTTATGAAGTACCTTAGAGGACATTATAAGCTCTCACTAATAAATACAGAAAACACAGGAAGGGAGGAAATCTGTATTATGAAAAACTGTAGCCCACTAACAAATTCAAACCCAGCTTTACTGAGAAAAAGTTCTATCTCTGCTTTGAAGACTCAACAGTCCAGGTGCTAACTAATGAGCTCAAAGAAACAATAAAACAGTTTTATACAGCAATTGAACAGTATAACAAGACATTTATAATCCCACAGTTCACAGCAGAGGTGATATCATTTATATCCTCTGAGCTCCCTTGATTTCATAAGCATTCCATTGTCATTTCCATCATTGTCATTTCCATCACTTCATGATTGGAAATAATTTTCTTACCCGGGCTATTGTCAAAGAGCTGACAGGCAGCTTTCTTTCATAGGTTCTGTCCATTAAGTTGGCTAATTCAGCTGGAGAAAAAAGAAGAATAGTATATTTAATCAACCAATATTACAGAAAAACTTCCAGAGTTATCGCGTAACTTGGAACAGCTGGGGCTGTTCAGCTTGGAGAACAGAAGGCTCCAAGGTGACCTGATAACAGCCCTTCAATGTTTAAAGGGGAGTTACAGGAAAGAAGGGGACACTCTTTAGTACCATCTGTTGTGACACAAGGGGAAATGCTTTCAAGCTTAAGGAGGTTGGAGATTTATGTTAGATATAAGGAAAAAGTCTTTTACAGTGAGGATGAGGAGACACTAAGAACAGGTTGCTGAGAGATGAAATTGATGTCCCATCCCTGGAGACTTTCAAGGCAAGGCTGGATAAGGCCTTGGGCAACCTGACTGAGCTGTGCACGTCCCTGTTCATTGCAGCAGAACTGGACTAGATGACCTTTAAAGATCCCTTCCAACTCTAAGGATTCCATGAAATTAACTGATTCCTTATTTCATTTTGAAGTTGTATAAAAATAATATTTTAAATTATTTTTAAATACTCCAACAGGAAATAATTTATGGAAAGGTTCTCAACCTTATAATGTCTTGGATAAGGTAACGAATATAACTCATCTAAAAAGCCTAAGCAGATGTCCTGATAATTTATGTTTGCTTTCGAGCTTCACACATGCTGGACAGTGCCTCTGGTGTTCGTCCTTTCTTCTTTGGTAAAACAAAGAAACACAAAAGCAAGCCATACCATCCTCATATACCCTACAGCCACAAACAACAGGTCAGAAGAAATTCTGTTAATCAAACTGGGCCCTGTGCCAGTGCCTTATTAACTTAATAGCATTTTGCTTCAGCAGTCATCTAACAATATTAAATTGGCCATACAGGAATTGTAAGCTTTTGTCTGCGGAACAGGTAGATTAACACTGAACTTCATGAATTTAATCTATAGTTTTAGTTTTGTACTATTACCAGAAACTAATGACTCAGAGACTAAACTGTTCACCATCAGCTGTTAGACAAGAACTGATGACATTTAATCTATAATATTTAGAGACTCCAATCATACTCTCTTCCTTCAGTTTTCCATGCACAGGAATACAATATATTTATTATCTGTATCACTTTCACCTCTTTTTCTTTTTTGCGTTGCATGACACAAAGTTCCATTGACTGCACTGCAAGAGCTGATGGCTTGGCTTGTTACAATTCATTTTCCATAAATGTCATCTGACCTCAACCCCTGAAGTGAGTGCCATATCAGAAATGACCAAACCACTTATTCTGGCAATACTGGAAAGGACAGAAAGCAGCACTGTACCAGTAACCATAGAAAAAGTTAAATTGTTCTTGTACCACCAGTTAACACTGAGAGGTATACAGTTCTAACGCTATAAACTGTATGCAGTGCTACCCTAATCTTACAGCTACTCTAAAATTACAAGGCACATGCAAATACTTTTTGCTATAATAAACGAGAAATCTTGCTTGACCCTTCAGTTTGGATAATGCCGCTGTCTGCTGCATACCATTAATTTTGTATTTACGTAACACCTTCCCTCCTAAGACACTTGAAAGTATTCTCAGGAATACCAAAAACATCATCTTTGACAAGCAGCTTATCTCCAACTAAGAGAGTATTTCATCAACGTGAAATGAAAGGGAAATTGAGAGCAAAGGTGCCAAGGCAAGGAGCAGCTCTTGCAAAATACAATATGGGATGCTGAAATGACACAGGCCATCAAAACCATATAACACTACAAAGCCACTAAGCGAGCAGATCAACCTTTACATGGTAAAGCATTTTCTGTGGAAATATCCTTACAGAAAGTATCCATATTTCACTTTGCATTTCCTGTTTCTCCAGCACTCAAGAAAGAGCACACAGGTAAAGACTACAAAGGGCATTTCTAGCAGTGATAAAAATAAGAGAAGAGAAATGCTACCGCCACGTCAACTTGACAGGAAATGGCTAGGTTCTCACCTAAACATATCAAGCCAACTATCAGCCAACATTCATCATCTGTGTTTTCAGGAAAGTATTAAATCAGAAATCTCCTGCATTTGCAACAGGGATCTGACAGATGCACAGGTTGGGGCATAATTATCTACTCCAGAACAACTTCTGTTAAACACCTCACTGGAAACTGGAAGGTGATATCTAAAACCACTGTAGGCTATATTCAACTCCTGAGTCTAGCATTTCTTTTATCTAGGTGCTCACAAAGATGAAAAGTCCACCTCAGGAAACATCAAGTATATAAGGACAATGTAATTCCAATAAATAAGAAGCCTTAATTTCAAGACTGTTACATACACATCTACACTGGGAGAGTTCACATGCAGAATTTTAATGATTTTAGAACGTAAGGTCACAGAACATGAGCTAACCTTAACGCCCTGAAGTGGTCCAGGACAGGTCAGAAACCCACAGATGAGACAGCATCTTAAAAGCTCATTCAACTGAGCCCCAGGTTTTTCAGAAAGAAAAACATGAAGGAAGGCTGAAGTGAGTAAAGCTTATGTTTCACATTTCTCTGTTTATCCACATTCCTGGCAGCTTCTGGAAAGATCCACAGCCTTGTACCAAAGACTACTTCAATTGGAAACAAGAGTTTGCAAAGGAAGCGCTGCCACCTGGTGTTTCAGATAAGCTATTTCAGGTATCAGGAGATTTTTTTAAAACAAACAAAAAAGAACCATTATCGATCTCACTTGAATTTTGCAGACCTCTTAGGTTTGGATAATTGCAATCTTTCTCATCAGGATACCTACTATTACTTAATTTTACCCTTTTTTAGCAACAAACCAACTGAAACACTATGCAAAGTCCAGCCACGCCTCCTGTTCTGTTGCTTTCTATTTTTCAGTATGTACAGCTCAAATTTCTTCTAAACCCCTATCTTCCTATCACCACACATTTGTAAATTTCAAAATAAGACATTTATAGTACTTACATTTTAAAAAATATATTCCGTGTACACAAAATACAATCTTTTTCTTTCCTGCATTTTTTTGTGTGCTGGAGTTGGCTGCTAATGCTTGGATTGCTAAACGGATACTACAAAGAAGTAAATCTGTAGTATATCTCTTATATAGATGCAGTAAGTGAGTTTGACATGGCAGCACACCACTGCATCAGAAACTGGCTTTATACGTATTTAAATAACACCTTCATCTTTAAATCAAAAATACCTGTTTTTTCCCCATCAGTACATTCTCATACCATAGTTCTGCAGAATAACAGTTCTGAAACTATGGAATAAAAACAAACCAGCATCTCCTCAACACAAAGAATTCACACCAGCTACAATCACCATTTACTACATAGAAGACTGTATGCACAACAAGGAACTGAGAGCAACAGAGCCAACATCTCTAGTGTGCCTAGTCTTGGAAAAAGCTAACACAGCTGACACTGAATCAACAGAATGAAAATGCAAAGTAGTTCTGCATAGTCCACATTGCAATTATCTGTTTTGGATCAAGATCTTTGGCAGAGCAGCAGCAAAAACTGTGCTTGTAAGGTCTTGCTAGGCCTGGAAATGGCCAAACATGGACTGTACAAGAAGTTATATGACGTTTTCCTCTACAATAGATTAGTATTGTCTATAAAGTTGGTCAAAATATTAATTCTATTCTATCTGCAAGTGACAGGTTCAAATGCAATGGGGGCGTCAATGTCTGCAAATACAGACTGAACACCACGTGTTGGTTGACTATAAAGATTTTCAAGGAACTACTAGATCCAAGCTATATTAATCAGCCCCTACCAGCTGTTCTGGTCCATGTACCATAAAACACTGACAAATCAGTTTGCCTCTTTACAGGCAAATAACAAATAGATTCCTGCACTAAAAATACTATAATTTCATGGGTACTCCTGATTTGAGAAAAGCCCTCAAATTTCACCTCCTGATTCCTCTTTCAGATTCATAATTTGAGATACAGTTAACAAATACAGTGTACTTCTCCCTCTTGTAAAATTATGAAGAAAATATTAATTAAGTACTTAAGAAGGTTTTTAGAGCCCTTTAATATTTACTGAATGAGCCTCTTTTGCAATGCATTACAACTAAAACAGTTGTAGTCAGAAACAGTTATAGATTTCACACACAAAAACGTGACATTCATAGAAAGTCTGGATTTTGTGGGAAATAAAATAAAAAAGCTTGTAGAAACTAAACATTGTGTAAATGGACAAGTCCTTTCTTTCAGAATTACAGCGTTGAATATGTAAGACATTCATAGCGTTAGGCAGATTTTCACACAGAATCACTGAAGCATTTTGGCCCTTTTTTTTTTTTTGTTTGGATTTTTAAGTGATGAGGTAATCTAAAATTATTTCAGGTGCAATTGTCAAAATGGTGGAAAAATAAAGAAACTTTTCTCACCCAGGTTATGCTCCTCTTTTTGTCTGTTTTCCCATTTTGAGCTGTCCACATATGCTGCAGAAAGAAGAGATCTTCTACCTTAAAAAAAAAAAATCACTGTGTAAGTCAGGTTGACTATCTAAGCGAGCATATAAACTTTCTATCAAGTACCTTTATCACATTCACTGACTCAAACGCATTAAACTATACAATAGTAGCAGTAGCTATCTAAACAGCTTAACTTCCCTCGAGCTGGAAATGCCATTACCTTGTTATTTTTCAAACTGAGGAGGTTCCCCCTAAAAGATTTTTCCAGCATACAACAGTCTTTTTTCCAAAACTGAACAGTGCATTTAAGAAAATGTTTTATAAGGTGGGAAATTATGAACAATAGAGGACAACTTCTTGTGCTCATGGGCCTTTTCATCAGATGTCAGAGCTTAGCTAGATGTAGGCATAAGTGGCAAATATGCACAGAAAGGTTTCTCTGTTCTTGGCTGATGTTCTTCTCCACCCTTAAAGCTTTCTCACTGGAAATGAAAGCTGAACTTTCATCTGTGAAATATTACACATTTGATCAACTCTTTTGCTTGCAGCTCCTGTGATCCACAGGGTTCACAAACTTTTTTCCAGATACTTTTCATATCTGAAAGTTTCTGAAGACTGTGTTCCTTTCTGAAGCAAAATAAATGCTTCCAATGGAGGAACATGGGCCATGTTTGAGCATCACTGACAGATGATAAGGTCCTGAAGATGCACGATGGACAGAACTGGCTAAAGGAAGATAAAGAAATAACTCGACTTTTACAGGAAGGACGCCATAGAATTACCCAGTGTTGTGATTCCTTCACACAGGTGGCTTTTTTTTTTTTTTTTTTAAAGCAAAAACAGCCCTTCAAAACCATCGGCCTGGACTACACTTCTGCCCCCTCACTCGTCAGATTCTGCTCAGGCTCGGTGGGCTGCCGTCCGCCCCGCACGGATATCCGCGTCCATATAGGCAGACAGGTTGGGAGCCGCACATCCGAACGGAGAACTCGTCTCTGTCCCTCGCGTTCTGCGAAAGCTGCCCCAGTCCCGGCGTCTGGCGAGTGCCTCCGCGCATAGCCCGTCCCTGCACCATATCCCACAGCCCTCTCAGCCATCGGCCCCCACGGAGGCCGGGCCCGGCCCTACAGAGCTCGGCCCCGCGCAGCACCGCGCACCACCGACCTGCCGCCGCGCCGACGACCTTCCCGCCCCGCAGCGCGCCTCGCACGAGCACGGCGGCAGCCATGGCAGCCAGGAAGGAGGCGGTGGGGAAGGGGCTGGCCCGCCAACGCTCCGCCTCCGCCAGGCCGGGGTACAAGATGGCGGCGGTGCTCTCCGGCGGGTCGCGGCGGGCGATGCGGGCGGTGGTACGGCGCTCGGTGGTTCGCCTGTCCGCCTCGGGCTGCCGCGGCTGTATGGCCGCAGGTAATTGTAGGCGGCGTGGGGCCGCGCCGGTCACCGGGAAGGGGGGGTGGGGGAGGGTTGGAATACTACAATTCCCAGCATGCCTGGCGGGCGCTGCCAGCAGTCTGCGCGTCGAGAGTTGTAGTCCCGTTACGCCTGGCGGTGGATTTAGCGGGGGGCTGAGTTGGATAGAGGTAGAGCTCCGCTGCTCAAAGCTCCCCGCACAGCACCTGTCCGCTCCCTGAGATGCACGGGCTGTCTGTGAAGGCCTAACGGGGCTTCCCACGAGGCGGGGCAAATTAGGGTAACTCCTGCCTGTTTTACCCTCTGTTAATCCTCCGGTTAAATTTAAGAGATAGGTGTGCTGCTTTGTGGATTCTTATCAGCACATTGTTATCATTTCTCATGCAGAAAACAAACGTTGCTTGTATGGCTTGTTGCATCTTGCTGGGCAGGTGTGAAGTTGATGTGTAACTTCCCTGGGTCAGTACTTCCTCCTACCCTCTTGATTAAGAGTCGTTTTTTTCACAAGCAGAAGACTTGGAGGGCTTAGAAGTTTGGGATAGATGTTAGGAGGAAGTTTTTCACAGAGAAGGTGGTGACACACTGGAAAAGATTGCCCAGCAGGCTGTGGATGCCCTATCTCTGTAGGCATTCAAGGCCAGGCTGGATGAGGCTCTGGGCAGCCTGGTCTAGTGATTGGCGACCCTGCACATGGCAGGTGGTTTGAAACTGGATGGTAATCGTGGTCCTTTTCAACCCAGGCCATTCTATGATTCTATTGAGACAATGTGAACTGCTGCAAAGATTCTTTGTTACCAGATTGTTTGCTACAAATAGGAATCTGCTGCTGGAGAACTGGCTTTGTGACAGCAAGATCTTGACAGATGGCATTTGCATGACACCTTTCTTAGGCTTGCAGAACCCTTTGTCTGAGACTGGTGCCCAGAATTAGCTTTCTGATTCTGGACCTGTGCTTGTATTCCTCTCGTGTCTGCCTGTACCACAGCTTCACTGGGTCTCTTGAGCATTACTGCTTTGCAAATTATAATCTTTGCATGTTCCTTTTTTGTCTTCTCACAGAAACAGGGGCAGCCAGCATCAGGCATACTGCAGTGATGATGGCAGTTGTGCTGCCAGGGTGTTCTTAGCAGCAGAGAGACAACAAGGCAGATCCTTACAAAAGCAGGCAAGCAGGATTCTTGTGCAGAATTCACTTGTATCTTAGCTAGGCAAGAGGGGAACATCTCTAGCTTTTATTTTGCACATCCAATAAATACGTGCCTTTTTAACCTTGTTGATATTAATACTGGAAAGCTATGATGTAGTGGCTGGTTGGTTTTTTGTTTGTTTTCTCAGCAATGTGAGCAATTGCAATTCTTGCAGTCTTTTAGTGTTGTGCTGCCAATAATTTGGTATCATACAATAGTTAAAAGCTGTAAGTTATAATTGCAAAGTTCTGCATTATCAAAGCAGTTAGTAGAATGTAAAATTTAAACTTCTTTATTTTTCTTATGGCAGGTAAACGGTATCTGCTAACAGAAGATAATATAAAGTTACAAGAATTTCAGCAGGCAAAAGAGGCAATTAGAAATGAATTCCATGGCAATAAAGGTATTTATATTTCCTTGATGAGAACCTTTGTTATTTTAATGTGAGTACTGGAAAGAAGATGGTGAAAGCCATTATATACAGAAAATTGACTACAATGAAAGGAATAGTTTGCATCTTCCTCTTGCAAGTTGTTTGCAGCTAAAATTTCAGATCTGAAGCTTTGAAGAATGGTGTGAGTTATGTCATCTTGAAAAATGTCAAGGAACATTAGAAAAGGACCTGAAATGTTTGTGCCCTTGCATTTCCATTTTTATCATGTAGTCTAACGTAAAGTACTGCTTAGTCTACAAATTATGCTTCAAATACATCTTCAGCAGAGGAGGTTAACACAAAGCCTGATACCTACTTACCAGTCCAGAGCAGGCCTATGCCAGTAATTGATTTAATCTGCTCTGTAAAGTTATTGAGTTCATTCCCTTAGCTTTTTATGTTTGGTTTATATCATATAAACTCTCAGTTTTACGCCTAGATTATGTCTCTAAACTCTGAATATGAAAAACGAGTTCAGGTTCCCTCAACTGATCAGAGAGGAAGGATGGTGGATTTTCCTTGATAGAGATTTTGTCATGCTAGTTTAAAGTGTATGTAAACTCTGTACTTTAGAGAGGATAAATATAAACATAAATCCATCCTTAAAATCTAATGCACCTTTTTTATCATGTGTAGGTGTTTGGTGATTACAAACTTTTGGCAGTTCTTCCAAATGATATTGTTGTTTTTTTTTTTCAGTGCCAAGAAAAGGACAGATATCAAATTTAGTTCTACATAAACCAGTCATCTGAAATAGAGTTCAGCAAAATTGAAATAATTGTTTTTCTATACCAAGTAATAGCAGAGTTTGAATCAGGCATTGATAAGTCATAATGCCATTATTTTGCTGTGATAATGACATACTCATATTGGACATGTTTCATATTATACCTAAGCAGAAGCCACATATTTGGGTTTACAGGTAACAATTCACCTTTTTGTTGTTGTACAAGCAGTAGCTGAAGATAACTAATCAAAACAGAGTGCTAACTATGTATGTTCAAATGGTTTCTGTACTTGGTATTTAGGCTAGAAACTGAAATATGAAAAGAAGTCAATGAGGCTTGTAATTGATTTTGGATTAGAAGTGGGGAAAAAAAGCCTTAATAACTAATCTGTTACAAAAAATATGTGAGATCTATTTATTTATTTTAGTTATAATATTATAGTTATAGCAGTATAATAGTTATACTGAAAAAAAACAGGCTTTTTACTGCATTGAGTCTCTGTTTCAAGTAGGAGATATGCAACATAAATAATGGAATTGTCTGTAGACTGCTTTTATAATGTGCTTCATTTTCAGATCCATATTTCAAAAATATTAAAGAAAAATTAAAGGAAAATAGAATTATTCTCAAAAATGAATTAAAAATTTTACTGCACTTATGTCAGACTTCATCTGATGTGGAGCTAGCCAAAAAAGTTATTTACAGGTACTTGTAACAATCCAGGTAACATTGTTTTCTCTTTTTATTTTACAGTTTTGTTATTAGATCATCTTAAGTTATGTCTGCAAGTGAGGGTTTGCCCTAGTTCAAGGACAATTTGCACAGTTAGTCCATTAGGCTAAGACTGCATTTTCATTTACTTTGGGTCTTCCAACCCTTCAGAGATTCTCAATCAAAGAAGAGTCAAGCTATGGGAATGAACTGGTTTCTGCTATATATAGAATGAAAAGTGAGCCACACAGAAACTTCACTTTTAAGCTGGGAGGTACTGGTGTGCTCAGAGGCATCTTCCAGCTAAGATGTTTCTGTTTATAAACTGGTCTGGAAACCAGTGGCAGGTCAGGAGGATTTGTGAATGAAAGCCTTCCCAGCAATTACATGCAGAAGTTTTGGGAAGGAAAAAAAAAAAAAAAAAAGCAAAAAATATATTATTTTTTAATTAGTTTGGCTTAGAAAAGGTTGAAATGTTTTAGCAGGTATCACTGCTAAAATGGACCACTGCAACTTCCTGTGCAATTGCTCTGTGAATAGATAGCAAAATAGCTGGCAGTTCTGGTGAAGAGGATGCATTCTATAACTTAATCGGATATGAATGTCTTCATTATAAATAGAATAATTTTCATATTGCTACTTCACTTTATTAGTTGAGTCAAAATTACATTTTTTTCCAGAAAATATTTCCTCATTTATCTAAATGCCACTTACTGAAGATAGAAAAGCAATGTGTCTGTCACTGCACATGCAGATTGTACTGCCTGTTTAAAGCTGTTTTCCCTTGGCAAATTCTATGTGTTGTGTGATTTACTCTTTTGAGTCTTTCTAATAGGTACCATGAACAGAGTGGAATCACAGACATGCATGGTTTTAAATTTGGGCCCCTCTTTATGAGGTTATGTTTTGAGCTAGACCTTGAAACTCCTGCAGTAGAACTTATCAAAGATCAGGTAATTTCCTCTATGTATTTCACCAATATCACTGTTACCCACTACTTCAATGTGCGTAATTTGTGTGCTTTGCATAACCTCAGAAACTTAAAGTACACTGTATATCTGTTGCAACAGCAAAGATGTCTATCACATTGATCTAACAACACTGTTTATAAAGCTTTTGTTTAAAAACAAACAAACAAAAAAAAAACAGTTTGAAAGTTAAACAGTAATTAAAAGTAAATGTTAATTTGACTAACTTTTGTATTATCGCACTTCTTTGTAGTTGCATCATTTCAATAAAGAATATTGATTCGAGGATAATTCCTCAAAAAAGCTCTGATGCATATTTTCCCGCATTCTCTATTTCATATATCCATCCTGTATAAATAATTCTTGGAAGTGATCACTTCTGAATTTTTATTCAGTAGCAGTTTGCTTAAATTCCTTAGATTGTTTACACCAGCACATTTACCTTGTTAATCTGTACTTCAGACTCCCTCTGAAGTGCTGAAGAAACTTAAGGACTTGGTTTTGAACATCTCTGAAATGCTGTGTGCATTATTATGACAAAATATTGTTTGTACCCTATATCTAATATATGTAGATGATTCTATGCAAGAATGTTCTATTTTCAAAACTGGGGGCTAGTGGTAAGTCAGCTATATGATAAGGAATCAAGGTAAGGATATATCTACTGAAAATGGGAAAAGTATTGCTTGGCCTACTGTTCCTAGGTTAGGTATGTGTAAGTATATGAAGGTGTTATTTGGCTATAGATGAGATCAGGCACTAAGACGAGTCCTGTAGTACTTACAGGACTTGGTCACTGATGGATGATAATGTACTGTATCACATCTTAAGACCCTGCTTCAGAAAATTATCACAATGTCTTTGACATTTCATGTGGCTATTCATATTGTCATACCATGCAGTGAATGCTGTGGAATGTAAAATATACTTGTTCTTTGTTCTGCTACTATGCTTGTCATGACCTAAGCCCTAGTGTGGATCTGTTTACTATTTCATATTGTGAATAGCTGAAATTTACTTAGTATGAGTGGTACTTCACCCCAAAGATACTGTTATTCAGCTGCATATCTGCTAAGCTTTTGGAGTAGCAATTAGTCAGACTTCTGCTTGCATTAACTTAAAGGTCACAGTCTGTCACTGGAAAAAGCATAGAAGTACGAATCTCTTGTAAATATGTTTAATTTTTAAGTGTGCTGTTGAGTATACTGAGATACTGCTAGTTTAGAAGTTACCTGACAGAGGAGTCAGGGAACTGAAATATTAAATACTCAACTTGTAAAGATGCAGCTCATTTCAATGGGAAGACTTGATAAATGCTGTGCACCATAATAATGCTCATTTACTTTATTCTAACTTTCTTTAAAACTCACTCTTTGTATGTTTGTATGTTTTTCTACAGAGTTTGCATGGTTTTTTCTCAGAGAGTACATCCTTCCATATTTTGATGACTATGTTGTTTAAAAAGGGTCATTACAAAAGTAAGTACTGAGTTTATTATTGCAAATGCACTTAGAGGAGCGTACTTCTCACTATGAGTATGTGTATAAATATTAATTGGCTTTATCAATATGAAGTACTGACAAGATTTTAGAAGACCAAACATCATGTATATCAGTATAGATGCAAAATAGCTGTACTGTATTGTGTAATAAAGATGGAAGACTTTATCTGTTTCATACTTGGAATGGCATTCTTATCATTTTGCAGTCATGTGGAATTATGATTGGAACATTCTTCTTTAAAGCTCTCTAAAAGCTTAACTCCTCTCTGGATTCTAATTTCCTGTAGTTTTGTTTTTGTGTGTGTGTATGCATGTGTGTCTCCCTATTCTGTGTTTGTTTTATACAGTTTTCGGAACAGTAAGTTCTCCAACACATTTTTCTAGCAGTTCTGTGCTCATAGAATCACCAAGGCTGGAAGAGACCCCCAAGATCATCCAGTGACCAGTATTTTCCGCTAAACCATGTCCCTCAGTCCAACATCTAAGTGTTTCTTAAACACAATCAGGGATGATGATTCCAGCACTGCCCTGGGCAGACCATCCCAGTGCCTGTGCTGTCCAGTGTTCATGCCTTCAGAGAAGGAGTCTTTCTTAATGTTCAACTTGAATCTCCCCTGGTGCAACTTGATGCTGTTCGCTCTATTCCTATTACTAGTTACACAGGAGAAGAGGCTGACCCTCCACCTTACCTCAATCTTCCTTCAGGTAGTTATAATGAGGTCTCTCCTGAGCCTCTTTTTCTTAGAGGAAATAATCCCAGCTCCTTCAGCCACTTCTCGTAAGGCTTAAGCTCAGGCAAGTGCATAAAATCACAGTTTGGTCTTTTCTGATGATATGACAGGGAATCAACTGATTTGACTGAAAAGAGTATGGAATAAGTTTTCCAACCAAATCACTCTCTTTGGAATTTGTTGGATGTGCAGCACTTAGTCTTTCACTGCTTGGCAAATCAGCTCAATAGTTGTCCTGAAGGCTTAGTCTGGATCATCCTTAAAGAAACTAGATCTGAACCAGAATGCAGTGTTGCAGTGTAACGAAGGTTACAGGTTACGTTTTTAGTGAGGAGCATTAGGTTGGAAGTAGTTGAAGCTTTTGTTGTGTGATTTGTCTTTGTTCTGGACTGCTAGGAGGAAAAAAAGAGTGGCTTTGTAAATTATCCTGATGTTTGCTTTAGGATTGTGTGAAGATAATAGAACAGTAAAGTCAGGTGCTGTGTAGACTGTGTACTGTGCTAGTGTAGACTGAAAGCTTCCTTTCTCTGAAGCAGTGTCTCATCCAATTGATCCTCTGTTAAAGTTCTTAAATTGTATTAATTTGTAAAAAGTTAACAGATGTCAGATTGCACTCTGATTTTGAAGTAAAGTTCCTGAGCGCACACAGTGCTGAGATTATTTCAAGTCATTAAACATATAGCATTAAATTTCTGAATTGAGTAACACAACTGTGTTTTTTGGCAGGTGCCTTGGAAGTCCTAGCAGAAATGAAAACACAAGGAATACCTTTCAACAAAGAAACCTATTTACTGGCATTTGCAGTATGCTACAAATTGGTAAATATTTTCAATTAACATGATGAAGTACTTGAAATGCCTTTTCTGTGTCTTCCTTTTAGGAATTTTGACATTTTCATATGTTCCCAGTCATGATTTCATATCTAATGCAAGTATTTTAGACACAATTAAGTCATAAATCGCTTCATTGTTCATGATCTTTTGTACATGTATGTCTTCCGATACCAGCTAATATCACAAAGCATATCTCTAAAAGAATTTAAAGGATGTTAACATTAAGAAATAAATCTGATACAGCCTTTGATTGGCACTTGACAATATTAGATTTATAGTCTGGTTTCTTTGGGAAATAGGATATATATGATATATACTGTTTGACAGATAACTCTCTCCCATTTCTCTTCCAAGTAAATCTTGGACCATTTTTACAATTGCACCCAAATTTGACAGGGATTAAAGTTCTCAAAGGTAATCTGCTGTAACATGCCAGCTGAGTCAAGAAAAGAAAGATAAATGAATGCTTCAGCAAGAGATAGGCTTCCCCTAAACCTTAAATGTACTCTTAGAAAAATTGTGAGCACAATAAGGAATTAGGCTACATAGGTTCTGTAACAGTTCTTAGAGTAGCTTCCCATCTGTAGTTAAGAGAGTCCGCCAAACATTTTTCTTTATATATCTCTCCAGATTTGAATCAATTCTGCAATTTGAAGTATTTACAGGCCCTTTCCAAACACAGTAGAAAACTTTTTCAATTTAACCATGCTTTTTGAAAGAGATACTGGCTGAAGCAAAATGATTCTACAAGGCTAAATTTCCCATATTTCTCAGTTAACCTACAATGAATCTGAGCACGTGTGATAAAAAGCAGTCAGCCAAACATGGTGACTCTCAAGTACTTTCTGAGGTGTTTCTGCAAGTCTTAGTCCTGATGAATTGCAGCTGCTTTTAGGTCAGGGAAACAGAGATAACTATATGGCTTTTATGTTTGTAGACTAGGGCAGTAGGTAGATCTCAAAAAGAATTGTGGAAACAGTTTGCACTTAAAACCAGCTAGCGATTCGTGGCAGCAGTTCATTTAGGAGTGCTACCAGTTCTATTCAGAGTGTGCTGTTTTTAGGAAATACTGAATGTAGAAATACGATGACACTGTGCTGCAACACTAGTTTATAAGCTTGTGTTTGCTTCTAGTATCTACCTAGTCAGTATCTGTGACTGTAACTTACTTTGTGGTCTGCACTCTGTCCCTTCCACTCTATGGAAAGTAATGACTTTCACTGAATCCAATTGTGTTTCTCTGAGGTCTACTCAGTCTATGGTAGTTTTACATAATCTCCAAAATTTTAACATGTTACTTTCCATGGCCTGTTGCACTAGGGCTCGGATCCCTAGCATATAGAAGAGGAAGAGCTTCCTGAGACTTTTGCTTTCTACTACTGTCTCTGCGTCTGTTTTCAGCAATGAATCTGGCACATTGTTATTTAGAATCATAGAATGGTTTAGGCTGAAAAAGACCTCTAAGATCATGTAGTCCAACCATCAGCACATTAAACCATTTCCATCAGTGCCACATCTACACATTTCTTGAGCACCTCGAAGAACACTGCCCTCATCAATCCTCTGGGGAGCCTGTTCCAATTGTGGACTGCTCTTTCATAGGAGAAACTTTTCTTCATATCCAACCTGATCCTCCCCAGATGTGTAGGTTGGGACCATTAGTTCCTGTCCTATCACTAGATGGATGGGAGAAGAGACCAACCCTCACCTCGCTGTCAAGTTGCACAGAGTGATAAGGGCTCCCTTGAGCCTTCTTTTCCCTGGACTGAACGGTCCCAGTCCTTGTTACAGGACCTGTGCTCCAGACCCTTCACTAACTTTGTTGCTCTGCTTTGGACATGCTTTAATGTCTTTCTTTTAATGAGGAACCCAAAATCAGACACAGCACTCAAGATGGGCCCTTACTAGTGCCATGGGGCAATCATTTCCCTAGTCCTGTTGGCTTTGCCATTTCTGATACAAGCTAGGATGCCACTGACCTTCTTGGCCACCTGAGCACACTACTGAATCATGTTCAGCTGGCTATCAACTAGCACCCTCAGATCTTTTTCTGCCATGCAGTTCTGCAGTTCTGCCAAGCTGTTCTGCCCCAGATCTGTAGCGCTGCCTGGGGTTATGGTGACTTAAGTGCAGGACCTAGCACTTGTTTTTTTTTAAACATCATGCAGTTAGCTTCAGCTCACTGATCCAGCCTGTCAGCCCATCAATACAACCTAAATTTCTTTAACAAATTCATAAAATAGTGGGGAAATGATCATAAACTGACATTCAATTGTTTTAACAGACACAATAAAATAACTCCTTATGTGCTGAAGATGATTAGGCAGAGCTCCTTCAACAGCTTGATCTTGTTTCAACTGTTAGTGCTGAATGCTAAGACTCCAAGTAAGGAGGAGACACCATGAAGCTCCAAAGTGCTTTTGCTTTGCCAACATGAGAAAATTGAGGAAAAATCTTGAGGGGAAATGTCTTTGAGATATATAATTTGAATACTGGAAACAATGGCACTAGTACTGTTAACAACAGTTCTGGATATTTACCTGGTTAATTCTTGATTTCTTTTAAGGAACTGTGCCAGAGACCACTAGTGGAGAATGTACAAGGCTTAAAGCTCTGATTACTGCTAGTGGATAAACTAAGAAGTTAGTGTACAGAAGTATTTCTGAGGACAGCCATTGGGAAGTTTTAAATATTTGTAGGGTCTGCTATTACCCGAACTAAAAAAGAGGTTCTTCTTTTAGTGCAGGAAAGTGCTATAAGCCTTTTGATAATAATGAAATGTGTATGTGCAATAGTTATCTTTTTTTGTGGTCAGAATGTTTCAAAATTTTTAAAGAACATGACATTTATTATGTCATTCAAAAGGTGTTTTCACAAGCTGTGCAAAACATTGAGCAGTGAAATTGAGAAGTATCCCGTAAAACCCAAAAGATGACCCAGTCTTACATCACAGCTGCTGTTTTACATGAATGGCACTTTGAACAGTAGGAATAGAGATAAGGTTTTTAATTGTTCCGGGTCCAATTAGCTCCCTTTACCATTTCCATTGTGAAGAACATTATTTTTGGTAGCTGGTGGTTTTTGAAATGATGCACAGATGAACACATTACCATTTACTCTAGACTTCTTTTGAAAATAGTGCCGTTAATGTTATTACCATATATCATTCACTACAAATAAGATGCAAGTTATGTATGCCCGTAAAGTAAACTGTGCTGGTAATTCTTGACCTTTGGAGTACTTAATTGCTAACTGAATGTGGAGATGAAGCACTGATGCAATTTATTGTTTCTCATGAATAATGCAAGCTTTCCACCTTGGAAAAGGCAAATATGTAAACTATTATCACAGAATGGCTCAGGTTGGAAGGGACCTCAAGGATCATGAGGCTCCAACACCCTGCCACATGCAGGGCCACCAACCTCCCCATTTAATACCAGACCAGGCTGCCCAGGGCCCCATCCAATCTGGCCTTGAACACCTCCAGGGACGAGGCATCCACAACCTCTCTTGGCAGCCTGTTCCAGCACCTCACCACCCTCATAATAAAGAACTTCCCTCCCCAACCTAAATCTTCCCTCCCGCAACTTAAAACCATTTCCCCTTGTCCTGCTGTTATCCCCTTTCAAAGAGTTGATTCCTCTCCTGTTCGTAGGCTCCCTTTAGGTACTTAAATGCTGCAATGAGGTCTTCTCTTCTCCAGGCTGAACAAGCCCGGCTCCCTCAGCCTTCATTGGGCAGCTGCTCCAGCCCACTGATCATCTTTGTGGCTCTTCTCTGGACCCTCTTCAACAGCCCTCTGTCTTTCTTGTACTGGGGGCTCCAGATGTGGACACAGTACACTAGATGAGGCATCATGAGGGCAAAGTAGAGAGGGACAGTCACCTCCATGTCCCTGCTGGCCACCGCTCTTCTGAGATTACATTACATTAGAGTGTTTACTTTGGAAACATCTTGCCAAATGTAATCTTGAAAAGAGAGGCTCAAAACTGCTGAATATTCAAATTTATTTGTGTGCAGATTTCTGTAATACAATGGTGCTGATTAATTTAATGTTTGGGAAAACTGATCTTCATTAACTACCCTTTTAGAATGGCTTAGAATTAGAATTAGAAAGAGTCAGCCTTTTTCCTGATTTGGGAATGGTAGGAAAATTGAAATTGCTTTTAGCTGAGTGCCAGTGTTGTCTTTTTTTCCTTTGTTGGACAACAAAGGAATGAAATGGTGGTTATTTTTACCCTCTTCTGAGCACTGTAGCACTAAGTATCATCTTTTGGTGTTGTGTATCTTAGGAAATACAGAATCTCCTTGGTTCAGACATAGATTGCCTTGCTGGCCTTACAATGCATTTACTTCTGAATGCCTTCTGAATGTCACTGCAGTTGCAGTACAGTAATTTCAGATCACATGATTGACAAGGGCAACTTATGTATGAAATTTCTACATAGGGCAGCCTGGAGTCTTGCAAAATCTCTGCAAAACTGCTTGAAGAAGCACAGCTAAAAGGTGACACATTACCACTGCGAGCATTCTACTTTGCTGCGGCATCTGCTCTGAAGCAGGTATAGTGCCTTCTTTTGATTTATACCTCAAAAGGTTATTTTGTTTTATGACGGTCAGCTGAAGAAAGCTAAAAAAGAGGAAGCATAACTGATCTAGGCAATTATTTTAAGTACTATAACTTTTATGGCCCTGAAGAAAGGGTTATAGGTAACTCTCGCATAAACTGAATGTCAAAATTCTGAAGCCTTTGTCTTGAGTCTAATACACAGATGCATTTTTCCACTGACAATTAGACGCAGAATTTTCTTACAAAGTAGAAGAAAGTTGGGCTAGTGGTTTTTGATATTCCCATGGCCCAGTCCTTCAGATGTTGATGCTTAGTAATGATTTCCTTCAAGTAGGATAAAAATAATTTTAAACACTTGTGCAGTAAGCTCTTCAGAATGTTTATCTGTAGAGGCAAATTCAAGGACTGTGATATCTATTGCCCTTTTGTTTTGGGGATGGCCTGTCGTTAGTAGCAAGTGACTTCAAGGTGAGATTTTCCATATATTTCAAGTGCCTGAGCATTGATTTGAAGCAGATCAGAGTGAAAAACTGGATAGGAGAATAAGAGTTAGGAAATCCTTATGTATACTGTTTCTTCTGAAATTATTGAGGAAATGTTTTGAGGAAACATTCTCTCTTGCATATCTAAAGAGATATCAGACTGTGAGTGTCTAAAAGAACTAGAGATTTGATACTGGTAGATGTTTTGGATGAATGAAATAAGAGGTTAAAGCTTTGTTATGCATTCATTCTTTGATCTTTTTGCAGAATCTCTGTATGAACATCACAGCTGAAAAATAATGTCACTGAAATTTAACTGTTCATTTGCATGGTGGTATGATTTGGTCTTCTCATTAACATTGGGGTTAAAAACCAAAATCTCTGTCTCTGAAACAACATGAAATATTCTTGGTACTTTGTTTTATATAAAACTTAGCTAAAATTACTGTTTTGTAAACAGATTAATGATCCAGATTACACTTAACTATTCCTAAAACTGCATGCTCATTGGCATCTTTAATCTTGCTTTGAATAAGACGTCTGTTGATCCCTTGTAAATGTCAGCGTAATGTTTAAATGTCCATACAAATGAGTTGGTGTTACAGATGTGGTACTTTAAGTGTGCATATCCTAGAAGTTAAAAATGCTGGGCAGAATAAGATATCCACTAATCATGTCCTGCACTTCATTTAAGTACTTTGACATGTGCCGAAGTCCAAGCTTGGATGTAATTCTTCTATTTTTAAAGTGCACTTGTGCTTGGTGTTGGTTACATGAATTCATTTGTCTGCTGATGTAAGAACTAAAATTTGAAAATACTGTTTGCTATGCTGGAGAGCTAGCTAACATGCAAATTCCAGTGTGGAGTATTTCTTTCACAGGCTGGATGCTACATGGGGCTGTGGGACCTGGTGAAAGTGTTGTAGATGCTTTTGTTTTCAGTGAGAAGTTCTAAGAGCTTCTTGTTCTACTTAGGCTTTTACTGTGGGAATGTGTCACATATTTAACTGTATTTTTTTAAATTATTTTTAATTCTTTTTCAGGATGATATAGCACAAGCCCAATTTTATTGTTCTCAGATAAGGAAAACAGAGAATAAACTATACAGTAATCTTAAAGTAAGTATGCTTGCTTTGTATTAGAGTTTTACAGTATAAATATGCTCTAATAGGCAAACAACTCTTATGTGCAAAGCAGCTGAAGGCTCCAGGTTCTCTATTCCTTTCCAAGTTTCAGTTGCAAAACAAAACAAAACAAAACGTTATGTGGAAATTGACCGTTCTGTCTGCCTTCACAATTAACAGATTTTATCAGCCCAGCATCTAGAAAAGTATTTTGGTCATTCTTTCATTCATTATGTTTTCCTCAAATATTTTCTTCTAAGGCTTTCTTTCTAATGATTACTTTGTGGATATATTTAATTTTATTTTTAAGGTTCTTGTCCAGCTCAGATCTGGTTTGCTAGAAGAGGTAATAAAGACTTTAGAGGCAGCAATGGACGTAGATACTCCTTTTGTGAAAAAAATCGAATTTTCTGAGCAAGTGGTAAGTATAACAGTAATGAACTGAATCAGGCAAGTATGTCATCACAGATGTGTGTTGGGGATGCAGGCTTGGGGGTGGTAAGGCAAGTCTGAGAGGAAGTCTTGGGTGCTTAGCTAAGCTACGAAGTTGAGTTACAGAGCTTCAGGTTTCTGAGTACATCTTACTAAAACTGTTTTGTTTCTGATACATTCAGATGCCAAAGCAGCTGACTGGTTTATTGTGCTGTTGGGCAAAGTGCTTAGCTGTCTACTTCCCTTTTTATTGAGAATCTAGCTTTTAGAAGCTCGAATTTCAACTGAGAAGATGAAGAGTTCCCTAGTGGCCTTAAATAATTTATTCCCTTGCTTTATATGCTGGCATCGTTTGATGTAAAAATGAGACTAAAGTCCTGATCACACTTGTATTTTTCAGTAGAATTGCAAACATCTGTGATGCTATACAGAGAAGTGTGATTTAGGAAATGATAGATTCCATTACAGTACTGGTCACTGAGAAGGAAATGTGTGTATGAGTGAAACCCTTTCAGCTTGAAAGCACTGCTGCTTCTTTTCCTGAAATTTATTAGTGTGCTCATTTTGAACATGCATGGAACAATGTATTTTAAGGTTGTGCTAGTAATTAAATAATTACCTTTTTAGTGCTGCTTCATAGCAGAATAATTGATACATAAGCAGTAGGTAAAGAGGAGGTATGGCTTTCAAAGCATAGTTAATGGATATTTGTGGAAAAAAAACTACATATCTCAGTGTTTTATTTCTGTAAACTTGTAACAGTACCTAGGAAGACCAAGTATTTGTCCTAGCCCATTCATTTTAAAGTAGTTCACTAAATTTTTTTAACAGATCCATTCATTCTTTAGCTTATACTCCATGTATAGCATAGTTTACTGAAATTTCCATTGTTCTTTTGTATGACTTACTGGTTTGAACTCTACTTTTAGCTTCATATGGAATAATAATAATTGTGCTTATTTGGAAAATAGATTTCGGGAAGCACTTGTGTTGCCTGGGTTTAAATAGAAAACAATTGTGTTAGTCCACTCTAGGTCTGCAAATAAGACTGTACTGCTTTGAGAAAGTTTTTAATGTAATAAACTTTCCCTCATAGGTATCTAGTGCATTTCCAGTATTGCCTGCTCATGTATGTGTACTGCTTAAATTCCTTTTCTTAGAAGCCACTCCACTAGCTATGTATGTTAAGCTGGGTTATGGGTTTTTTCCTTTGTCTTCAGTACGGTTTTTGATTGAGATCTTTGCTGGCTGAATTGTGACAGTGTGTTATTTTCCCTCCCCAGCTGGCCACAGCCAGGGAAGAGATGGAAAAAAACCCTGACTTTTCTGCCAAATTAAGAGATATTTATACCAAACTACAAGCTTCAGGACGGATAACCACATGCACGCTGGAAGACATGCTTTTCCAGATTCCTAGTTCAAAGAAGATTCCAACAAAACTTTTAAATAAAAAACAATTGAGTTATCAGGCTGCTAAACTGCTTCGATCAAATCTACTGTTGGAATAGCTCAATATTTATTGCTAAACTGAACTAATGTCACCTAGAAGCATGTTTGAATAAAATGTCTTCTTCCCTTCTGCACTGTGGAAAATTGTTTAAGCTTCTTGTCTGAAACTAAATTACAAATTTAGATCATATAGATTTTTTTATTTGAATTTTGATCTTAAAATATACTCTTTTGCTGGGTTTTATTCAGAAAATGAGTGATCAGTAATTTGAAGTTTTTCCTCAAAAACCTAAATCAGGGTCACAGCCAGAGGGTTGTGCTCAACAGCTCTGTGTCCAGATAGAGGCCAGTGAAGAGGGCTGTGTATCTTGGAACTAGTGCTCTTCTCAACATCTTTATTGATGATCTGGGTAGTGGGACTGAGTGCACCCTTAGCAAGTTTGCTGATGATATGAAGTACTGAGTCCATGTCTGGAAAGAAGGATGTGGAGCTTTTGGAATGGGTCCACATGAGGGCTGCAGAGATGCTTTCAGGGCTGAAGCCTAGAAAGAGATGCTGAGGGAGATGGGTTTGTTCAGCCTGGGGAAGAAAAGGCTTAGGAGAGTCCTGATAGCAGTCTTCTGATACTTAAATAGAACTTGCAGACAGGAGGGAAACTTCATATGGATAGTAATACAAGGGGGAATGATTTTAAATCAAAAGTTGAGAGATTTAAATTATATGTCGGGGAAAGTTTTTTTTACTCAGGGGATGGTGAGGCACTGGCACAAGCTGCCCAAAGAAGCTGTGGATGTTTTGCTACTTTCCCCACAGCCAAAGCTTAGATGAGGGAATATCAAAGTACATTAAGTGTTTTTTTTTCAAATTCTGTCAAAAATCATAGAAGAAAGCAAGCATCTTTGGTGTACCTTAATATCTTTTTTTTTTTTTCTCCCCAGAAGCAATATGTCAGAATATTTGATTTTGTTTCTTAGTTTGCTTATTAAATGGTTTCATGAGAGGTAGCATGGTAACTATATGCAGTTTTGTCACTTGAAGGGGATTCTTCAACAGAAGTTTTCAGAGCAAGTGGCCATACGTACCATTTCCTTTAATTTATCAAGATATTAGGTTTATCAAGATAATCGTATCTTGATACACATTTGCAATTAAGTTCTTACAAGTTGCTTAGAGCAAGTATAATCACTTTTTAGATTAGAATTATTTCTCATCTGCATAAGTCACTCAGAGCAAGTGATCAAAAAAGCAGTACAATGAAGATTCATGTTCACCCAGCATTAACAACTAAGTCATATGTACCTAGGTCTAGAAACTTGTAAAAAGCTGTACCCAAAAATCTCATCCACCTTCCAGAATAGAAGAAATTGAAAACAGCAGTAGCCTATCTGGTGCCCGAGTGCATTTAGAATATCTGTATACAGGGCAATTGATCTGTTGATACAGAACATGGCAGATATGTGAACCTAAGGAGGAGTGGAACTCTGCTTGGTACTCTCCAGGTAGGGGCATCTCATCTGTGCTGTAGCACAGCAACTGGCTTTGTTGAAGCCAATGAATTGCTATGAAAAAGGAAGAACACATCCATGATGAACAGAAGAACAAGGGGGACCAACACAAGTTTCTTCCTGAGGTGCTGAGAGGAACTTCTTTTCATTATTGATGTGTCTTGTTTATATTAAAATGCATTAGGTAGTGCTATATGGTGGTTAGAATTGCATGTGGAAGTGAAGAATAATTTGAAGTTTTTGTCAGATTTTTGTTGTAAGTGTGCATGCTTTTATCAGTGATTGTGCAGGTAAAAATACTACTTACATTAGTCTAAGAATACAGCTGATTTTTGGAATTACTAAATTTTGGAATATTCATTATAATGTTATATGACATGTAGTTTCACTCATAATCTAGGAGTTTACAGATTTTTTACAGTTCTAATTGGTTTCAGCTGGAATTTCTTTCAAGACTTCCAATACGATAAAATGAAGAAGTAGCTCCCCATCTTTTCTTCGTAAATAAGTTTGATACAGGACATGTAAAGGCTAATTGCAGTGTGGCAGAGATTAATTTCAGATAAATGAAACGAGAGCACTGCTTTTGAATTTATTCAGGTTGTGGCTGCCATTAGATAAAACTATTTTACATGAAACATTCTTCTTTACAGTGAGGTGACGGAGCACTGGAACAGGCTGCCCAGGGAGGTGGTGGAGTCTCCTTCTCTGGAGATGTTCAAGACCTGCCTGGATGCCTACCTGTGCGACCTGCTGTAGGGAACCTGCTTTGGCAGGGGGTTGGACTCGATGATCTCTGGAGGTCCCTTCCAAACCCTACAATTCTGTGATTCTGTGATTCTGTGTGAAACTACATTTTCATATACAACAGAAGATAGTTTTAACTATTTAACTTGTTACATTTCAAATGCATAAGGTCAATACCATTTAATTTCCTTAATTGGCACTTTAAAGCATGTTTTAATTGCAGGATTAATTGCAGAAGGCTGGTTTGTCCTAGGACTGAGAAGTGCGTATTTGTGTTTATCTTTTTCTGAATGGTTACGATCCTTTCTGAGGCTGTATCCCACCTGCAACTGAAATAATGACAGTTTCTGTTAGAATTCACTGTCATTACAGCTGACATTTTCTATTCAGTGTTCTCTTGACTGCTTGCTTTCTCAGACTGATTTATTTAAGCAGGCTATAAAGATGATGATTTATTTTAAAGGAACTTCATCCTCCAAAGAGGAGGCTAGTTCCATCACAGGCCTGTGTCAGACAGTACCACTCGAGCAATGTGCATATAAGGAACATTGGTAGCAAAACATACCATTGAAAAAGCCCTACATTGGGTTCCTGCGCTGTGCCCCTTCCACAGCTGAAGAGGACCAGCAGAGAGTGCAGATGTCTGAAGTGAGGCAGTGAGGCTGGTGTTCCTCGCTGTCAGTCAGGTTACAGGCCTCTGCTTTGAGCAGCGTGGAAAACCTTGATACTGAGATAACCAGCAATACTTCAGAGGAAAAAGAGGGTGGGCAGCCACACAGGACTAAAGGGTAAGTTCAAAGGAACACCGACAAAATTAAGACAGAGGTAAGCATTAGAATATTGAAGGTTGATCCAGAAGCACTTTGATAATAAGTACATTGATAATATCCTCCCTTAGGTAAAAAGCTAGAGAAGACAACAACATCCAGTATTTATGTAGCTGATTTAAACAAAATCTTGTTCCATGCAAACTGCCCAGTGTCTTGTTGAACCAGAATGCCTGGATTTGTATCTATCTGTGTCATAAATTTAGCTTTTGTGTGTCAGGGTGTTGAGCACTCTGGCTTTTGTGCAGGAGTCTTCAACTGTGTGCTTAATTTGGTGTGTTAAGGTGTAGTAGGCTTCTTTTTCCAGTTTATAGTGCTAAAGCTCAGGAAACCAAACTTGTCTAATGATAGGCAAACACTTTAAAGATGGTGGAGATCAGGGGTTTTGGAATGTCAAGGACTCAATTACCACTGAACATTTCTTGGAGTAAGCCTCAGAGAATAGGCAAATAGTAATAATAGGTTAACAATAGTATAATATTGTAGCCAGCAGAATAATTATGCTTTGCATATACGGAGTATTCATCAAGTTGAACCTTGGAATTAAAGAAAAGCCCACACTGGAATTTAATTAATATAAGTTTTGGGTTAGCAATCTGGAACATAATAAGATATACTTTTCAACCATTCTGTATCTCTCTGTTTTTTCTAACTTTCAGTGCAAGAGACTTCTTTATGAAATATTGCTTAAAACTTTATATGGTAAGTAGCTGCAATGAGGATCAGAGGGCTCTTTTGGTTACCGTTATGTAAAGAAGGACTTATATTTCTTTATTGTGTTCAAATGTTCTTCCTCATTGAAAACACGAGTTTTGTGCCATGTCCAGCAGCTTTTTGGAATAGTAGTCCAGGAGACAGCAGGTGGCGTTTCTTGATCATACTTTCTTACCAACCTGGTTTCCAGGGTTAGTTTTTACCTGTGGTTCCAGTTATGTAAAGGCAGGAAAGAATGAAGTTTGCCCGTATTTAATGCATGCCATCTTTAAATTCAGGCATTGGTCAACAGTCTGAACTGGTTGAAAGTCAACATAGACTACAAACTAGATTAAACATTACATTTGTTGAAAAAAACCTGTCAATAATCACACAGCAGTTTTTATGATATTTTACAGAAATATTTATTAAAAACCCAAGAGGAAGGCTGCTGCTATTAATTACAGTACCTGACTCTCATATAATGTCATACTTCGCATCTCCTGCTTTATGTTTAAGAGAAGGCTGGGAACCTTTTCCAGCTTGAATTTGAAAAGTGCTCATTTTTACATTCACATTGCGGTCTGGATTGTGCAGTCTTAAAAGTATTGATGTTATTCTGCTGTAGATGCTTCTGTTTTTCTCCAAGAGTTAATACTTCTGTCTTTTTCATGCTCTTCTCCATCAGCATCTTCCTTCTCCCAACTTAATTTTCCGCTTCAGAACAATGCAAATGAAGGTGAAAGGCTTAATTATTGCATGGGAGCTCAGAAATGCTTCCAGATCTGGGGGGGCATATGGCTTATTTTAATGAACTTTGTAAGCAAGTTTAAGTTTTGAAAAAAAAAAAAGGCTTGTTAGATCTTTGCAGTACTACAGAATGTAGGCAGATCTATAGTGCACAAGTCTACATCTATTCAAGTTTATTATTATTATACTTTTTCTCAATATTATTTCAGATTGAATTCTTTTAAAAATGTTTTATTGCAAAATAAGCAAAGGCTGGTTTGTTTGTTTTAAAGCTATGCCTGTTGAGACTTTTTACATGCCTTTGTGCTTCTGCATTCTCCTTAATAAGGATTTAATAAAGAGTATGTAAACATCTGTGATGCTGCTAGGAGTAACCTGCAGCAAATTAAAGCAGCCCTGTGGGTGACAGCAGAGAGGATGAAGTGATGTCTCCTCAATCCAGTGCAGAAGTACACTCATTTGGTATGTCAAGGCTTGGAAGCATGGCTAATGTCAAAAGTGTCTGCAAACGCAGAATCCTCTGAGGAATGAGGGTTACTGAGCTAGTATGTATGGGATGTGCTTGACAAAACATGACTTTCTGTGTCTTTTCTAACAGGTTTGCTAATTTATTGAGGAAAGCTTTGCATTAAATGTGCCAGGAAGCATCACCATAAATCACCATCGCCTAGAGAAAAGTGTGAGCACAAGTGGCGGATCCATTCTGAGAGACAGCATGACAGGGGAGATTCTCACTCTTCGCCCAGCAAAAGAAAACATAGATTGGGACCCATCCCAATGATCTGTTCAGAAATGCATGTAGCATGAGGAACAAGCAGACTGACAGCCTATGCACAGCTGCAGAGCTCAGACCTTGTAGAGATTGTGGAGATGTGGTAGGATAGCTCTTGTGACTGGAGTGATGCAATGGAAGGATGTAAGAAAGACATGACGGACAGCAATGACACAAAGGCTGGGCTCTGTGTAAGGGGGTTGTACATAGGGAGTTTTGCCTCAGAACAGGTGATTAGCCAGTAGAAAGCTTGTGGGTAAGAGCAGGAGGACAGACAGTGCAGGTGATGCTGTAGTGGGTATCTGCTGCTGACCATATGATCATGAAAAGGAACCAGGTGAAAACATCTTTAAGCAGCTTTAGGGAATGTCAGTCACAAGCCCTGTCATCTGTGACTGGAACCATCCAGATATCTATTGGAAAGGCAGTATGACCAGGCACAAACAATTTAGGAGATTTTAATGTTTTAATTTTTTAAGATTTTAAGACTTTAATTTTAATATTAAAGACAGTTCCTTGCTGCAGGTGACTGATGATGCAGTGGACTGCAGGTGAGGGTGGATGTGCTGCTTTGCTGCAGTGACAGTGAGACTCATGGAGGTTAGTATCTTGAGGAGAATACAAGACCCTGGACTGCAAAAGAGCAGGCATTTGTTTGTTCAGGATCTTCTTGTAGGATCTTGTAGGAAATTGTCCTGGAAGGAAGAAGCCTGTGAGCGCTGGCTGATCTTCAAGGAGAGCTTCCTCGGAGCACATGATCCATATCAATGTGTAGAACATCAGGCAAGCTGGCCAAAGGCCAGTGTAGGTGGACACAGAGTTCCTGACTGAGCTCAGATACAAAAAAGGGTGCAAGAAGAAGGTGGAAGTAGAAATAGTGTACCTGAGAGGGATGAAAAGACATTGCCTGTGTGCATGGAAATGGGTCAGAAAAGCCAAAGCTTCGATGGGGTTGAAGCTACTGAGGAGACAGAGCATGTACACTAAGAACACTGGTATCAAAAGAAATATTCGGGAGAATGCGGGCCTACTGATCAATAGGGCAGAGGAGCTAGTGACAGGGGAGAGATTGAGGTACTCTGAATTTCTGCCATCAAGCTTATCAGGGGCAGATGAATACGACAAACAAAGAGATACGGAAAGATCCAGAATTGTTCCATCTCAAGAAGAAAAGCCTCTGGGGAAGGCTTTATTTCTGTCTACAGTAACCTGATCAGAGGACATTGGGAAGGTACAACTAGAGCTTTCTCAGTGGGGCACAATGATTGAACAGGAGGCAATGGGCATAAGCTGAAACATGAGTACTTCTGATCAGATGTCAGGAAAAGAAAGGGGAATGATCAAACACTAGAGCAGGTTGCCCAGAGAAACATCTGTTCTTGGAGGTTTTCTAGACTAGAGTGGACACAAGCTAACTAACCTGATTAGAACTGCTCGGAGCAAGTGTTTGGACAAGGTGACCATTAAAATTTCATTCCAAACTGAGTTATTCTGTTTTGCATCAGAGTGGGTTATAGCCTACAGGTCAGTAGGGGAATGAAACCTCGGAGAGTGAAAAAAAAACATACAAGCAAAAATCCTCACACACACACACAGAAAAAACAACAACAACAAAAAACCCACCTCTCAACATCTACCATGTGGCAGGCTTAGAAGATGATTTGTACACATTTCCGTAGAAACAAAATAGTGAAATAGAAATAGTTTTCTTTATGGTCTCTTTCAAACTGAAGATGATGACCATCCAGATGGGGAGTTGTTTGGTACTGATTCTTACTTAGGGTGTCAGGGCTACATGTTACAAAGAAAGTTCTGGACTCTGATCCCTCTCCTGGCCTCTGTGATGTCCTTTTGCCATCCAGACCACAGCAGTGCAAATTCTCAGATCATGCAACAATCATGGGCAGTACATATAAGCAAGGAGACAGGATCAGGTTAGTTCCACCCTTCAATCTGGATATCACCAAACATAGCTAGACTTGATATAATAAAAATGAGGTGGCCTTGGAACCTAACAGTCAGCAAAAATCTGCTAGCTTTCCTGCGCAGGCACGAATAGTCATTTCATCCATGATTTACAGGACTTCTGCTGTATTACCAAATATTTCTGAGTTTTGATGGTGTACAGCTCTTAAGATCAAACTTCCAAAATCGGGGAATTTGAAATGAGTTCAAGAACACTATCAGATACTTTCTTCCACAATGGAACTGTGGCACTTTTTGTTTCTCTTCCACCATGTGTCTAACTCATATACTAAAATCCAAGACTGAGAGGGGTAAGATCAACTTTGCATTGCTTCTTGGTTTGTTTTAGACAAGACTGTAGCCTTCATCCTCTGATTCAAATCCATAGTTACCAGATTCTTCATTTAGACCCAGAATTACTGCTACTTCTCTGGTCTGTTTGAATGTGACATTTCCTAATGTTTTGGCTTAAGTTGCTGGTACAAAGATTTTACAGACAGGCTTGTGTGTCATGTATTTCACATGTTATCAGCTTTACTTGTCTTCTTAAATGCCAGAATTTGCCAGCAGAAAAGAAAATATACATCTCCAGCAAGCACTGCTTTACTGTCTCAATTAAAACAGGTCATTAGAGCAACAGTTTTAATATTTCCTGCCATATTGGAGCAATTTCAGGGGAAGACCACTTTCCAGAGACAGTGCTGAAGCGGATAATGATATAAACTAATACCATGTCACTAGCACTCTCTATTTAGTTCTAACTAACTAGACACAGCTTTGTGTACAAGTCATGCTCTCTGCTTCAAGAATGAGGCAGAATAAACGTACTCACTTCTGTTGAGAACAAAGCTTTGCCTTAGCTGCTTGGTGTGACAGCATGCTTGGACAGCTGACGCAACCACTGCTTGTCTGTGTCAGCTGGAGCTCTTTATTCCTGCAATCCCAAGGGGAGTGCTTGCAGCAAGTGACCCCTGCATCCACTCTGACATCTTCTCCAAAAGAGAAAATGTCCTTTTAGTTCCTATTAAGGGTTCCTTCTCAAGGCTTTGTACTCAGGGTAGATTGTACAAGATTCCCTTAATGTCAATTTTCCTAAGTCCTGAACTATTTTGTTTTCAATTTCTATGCACTTAGGTGAAATCTGTGAGTTCTGAGCCCCACTGGCCTTTATGAGATGCTTGAAGAGAGATTAGTACTTCAGCCATATCCAGCATAAACTACAACATCAAAATACAATAGAAAATTGCCCACCTTCACTCTTGCCAGTGCTAAGTAATTCAGGCTGTCTACCACAGAAGAAATTACCACATTTACTTTATGAACAGGAAATGTCTTGTAGCAGGATACTTGGCAGCACCACTCTCAATGGAAAATTTAAGAATAATGGAAAATGTAACTTAATAATAACATTTGGAACAGATGTGAATGCACTGTGAATTCCCAGGTAGCAACTCATTGGAAATTACTCCATACATAACTACTAACCAGAGCTATAGCACTTTTTAATCTTTATGGCAATAAATGGCTCTTTCTCTGGATGGCAGGATTTTAATGATTACTCTTTTTATGTCTCTGGCTTAACTGTTAGAGAATGGTCCTTTTCTCCTTACAGGCACCAAGTGCTGCAGAACAGGAATGAGAGAGTTCTGTCCAGCAAAGAATAGGAAATGGAATCAGTTCACAGTTTTATCATGCCTAATTAAGATGTGTCGTCAAACATAAGCAAAAATGTTTAAGAAACTTCTCCTCATTTCTGTACCATCAATTGGTGAGGGGTAAGAGGAAGGGAGGAAAAAAAAGGAGAAACAGAAGGCAGAGGCATTGTAGAGAACTTCTTCTTTATGTTTGAAGTTTTATCAGTTCTCACATCAGAATGATAGAAAAACAGAACTGTGATGGAGAAAGGATGATACATCTACAAAATTGCCCTAGTGGTTAAATACTTTCAGGGGAAATTCAGACCACAGAATCTTCTCTGCTGCACTTTTACTACCCCTTGGAAGGGTTCAATATTTGTAAGCACTAGCAAATGAAAGCTTCAAAAATGTATGCTTCACAAAACGCTAAAGCAAGTACATTTTAGAAAAGGTCTATGACCCTCATACAGCTCTCTACAGCCACTCACACATATTAAAAGGTTAGCTTGACTAATTTCAGACCTGAAAGTTCTCATGCAGTCAGGCTGCAAGACATTTCTCCCTCTAGCTGAAGCGTACCTACCTCTTTTGTGAGTACGCAGAAAAAGTAGTTTGCCACGTGAATAATATGATGAAAGAAGCATGGTGTCTTGTCATGTTGACATTACCAAAATTACTAGGTAATTTTTTTTTGCCTCACATGTATTTGTAACCACGTAAGTGGTTCTTAAATTCTTTTTTTCTTTCTCTTGACAACAAATCTAAGAACCATAGAATAACTGTCATTGGAAGGGGCTTCTGAAGGTCACCTTGTCCTACTTCTATTACATACCATCAAAGACAAACACTGAAATGTTAAGTCAGAGGTGCGAAATTAAAATCATTGCCCATGCAACTGCAGAAGTATGAGGGAAGCTCCGTTTTTCTCCAGTGAAACCAAGCCTATTATTTCACTTTTTATTCATTTTCAGGAAGTACAGATTTTTGGTTAAATGCTGGCTTCATAACTGTTTATAGATAGATCTTGTTCCTGTTTACTCATAACATGACTGTGCTTCATGTTCAGTGAAGTGTTTTAAGCACAGGTTGAGAGCCCCTTTGAATGAGGGTCTGTTCCACTAACTAGCTTTTTTTACTTTCTTCCAAAGCAGTGAAGCATAGAAATGTCCTCTGGCCTCCAGAGAATGAGACAAAGAAATGTTCCTCCATTGGCAAATTATGTAAAAAATATCTGCTGTAGCACTGCTTTATTCTGCCCAGTTCATTTCTCAACTACTGGCTAAGTATCACCGGTCACCCTCTAACAGTGGATCTTTCCTACCTGTTAACATTCAATCTGAAGTCCCATTTACTTCACTAACATTCTGTTTATATTTACAGTGTTCTTTTAAATACTTTTTCCTTAGGGTTGTACAACTTCCTGAACTAAATCAGCACTTCCCGGTCACTTGTTTAATGGAGCACCTATACAGTTACCTTCAGAATGAAGGTGGTAGCAAAATTTTTCCCAAGTACAGGCGCCTAAATATTTCTTGCCAAATCCTGCTGACAAAATAAGAAATGCCAATTTCCATGAAATGAAAACATTGAACGGGTCTGCACAGTGCCAAAACAGCAGCAAAATTACCTGTGTCCCAGCATGACTGATTATTCCTGAATAAAGTGTATGTTGAGTATAAGGCCAAAGGGTGAGAGGGCTTGCTGTTCTATCTGTTCTCCCTTACTCAGTTCTGGATGTCTCACCCAAAGAGCAAGCTGTTTTCTTCCAAAAGTGATTTTGAGAGGTGAGAAGTTTTTCATGGTGCTGACATGGCATGGTTCCATATATTTCTTCTCCTTTGCTGTGCAGCCATTCAGAGCCAGATGTAGTGGTGGCATCTTTTCCATTGTGTTCTGCTGCTTCTGTTCCTTCCCTGTCATTCAGTGAGAACTGTAACATCTTGTGCTCAATTTGCCGATGAGAATATCATACATGTTCTTAGGTCATTTTGCTTGCATAAATGCACAGTCTTCCTGTTAGCTGAAGGGAATAATTTGCACATATGGTTTTTGTCTTATAAATATTCAAGGTCAGAATTATAAATAGTGAGTGAGGCCATCAGTGTGTGTTTTGAACAAGTCTGCTCATCTAAGTAGTCTGGGTTTTTATGCAGACACCCTGAAAGCTACGAGTTACTGCAGTGTTGTGCTAGTGTTTTGTACTGCTTCTTGGTACTTCTTTCCTTAAACTTCCACACTCAGAAAAGAGACACATGAAAATGGAGTGATGGGGAAGAGGAAGTGAGAACTGCCTCCCACTGTGCTAGAAAAAAAATGACATCAGCAGGTGTTCACTTCATCAGTTCTATCCTGCACGTGGTCATGATTCTTGATGTGAATTAGGGCAAATCAGAGAAAGGAGTGTATGTATAAGGAAACTACATAGTTGGCAGGTAGGCCAACTGTTACCCAACTATTTCAATACCTGTGATGTATTAAATAGCTCAATATGCTTGTGATTAATATATTCTTACAGGAAAACTCACAGAAAACTAGTGTTGCATCACTGAATCGGTTTCATTCTGCGCTGTGGTAACTTAGGACATTTCTTGGTATGAGGGAGTGGCACCTTTCTCCAGTTCTGGGTACAATAAAGATGTATCATTTGTATGTAACACCATAGTAATACCCATTAACCATTGTGAGGACTGAAATCTAGCCCTTCTGGAGTCTATGAAGTACGTTGATGTTTTTAATGACTTGCTGGCCATTTTCTTTATAGAGAATTATTCCATTTGCTTTATAGACAAATTTGTATTTACAATCAACTTTTGATCCTGCCTCAGACTTGGAGAGATCATGTCTTTGTAAAAGAAGGGACAGACCTTTCAGATGCTGATCCACCTGGATTTTCTGTGCTATTTGTCAGCTCTGAAAATCAGGTACAAGGTAATGGGAGCCTCCTGGCTGCCAATTGCCCACTGGAAGTGTTTTTTACCAGATGGTTTACTTTCAAAGCCCTTCCTCATGCCAGGAATAGAAGTGCATGAAGACATTGGGAATGGACATGGCCATGTAATTTTCTAACACACCATGAAACTTAAAATCTTGAAATATTTACAGTTCTTAAATTCCAGCTAGTTAACCTGCAGACTTCATAAAACACAGAGTATTGGATTTTGATTGTCTTTCAGTATAAGTACTTTCATATTACAGCATCTTGTTAGGCTTCATTGAGATATGTGAAACTCCCAGGCTTCTTTAGAAACTCAAGAAGATATAGAAGCGAGAATTCTGCTAATATTAATTATTGTATCTCACTTTGTTTTGGTTGAGCTCTTTGTATTTCTGCTACTAGAGAATTTTCTTCTAGGTTCCAACACCAGATATCCAGTCTGTAGACTTCATAAATGTGGTTAAAAGGGCAGCTCAGAGAATGCTGTTTAAACAATGAGTAGAAACATAATGAGAGTGCTTCCTGTTTCTGTAAATGACCTCAAGGGAAAAAATGAAGGTATACATCTGAAAATGTCAGGCATTTCAAGAAAGTACTGTTTGTAGTAATGAAACAATTTTCAATCCAGAAACACAGAAAAAATCATGGTACATTTGAAATCTATTGCACAAATCCAAATTTGACCTTGTCCATTGAAATGTTGTTTTTTCTTTCATTCATTTTTTTCATTCATTTTCATTTTCATCTGGCGACTAAACCCCAGATTTTTTGTATGACGGATATCTCATTATTGGCAAGGTTATTTCAATTTTCCCTGATCTGCAAGCAAGCTATTTTCCTTTATTGACGTTTATCCATGTAAGTTGTTTTCTCTTCCTACGATGGGGTAGTGTTGGAGCTGGGCAGTGTAGCGCATATCTTGCCTTCAGGCAGGCAGAAGCCCTGTTATATCTTTGTTATAAACAGATCATTCTTTGTATGCCTCATCACTGCTGCTGCCTGTATCTGCAGCCCTTCTTTATGACAGCTGTTCAAGCTCTAAAATTGCAATTTATCAGCAAAATGGTTGCAAAAATGTTTTGCTGAATCTGGATCCACCTATGCTGTGTTTGTGAAGCTTGAATGGAATTGTGAATTTCTATTGATGGATTCAAATACTCAAAAACTATCAACTTGTAAGTAGGGCCAAAGGGCTTTGTGAGGAAAGAAAATGTTCCTTTCATACCCCATTGAAAGCCAGCTGGTGTTTTGTGTACTTCCTCCTGCTAATGATAAATGTGATACTGCACTTCTGGCATAGAAAAACTACTTGTGTACGTAAGCTGTATATTGTAGTTGTATGCTGTACATTTTAGCAGCATGCACAGAAATAATGGGCAAATACCCAGAACAGTGTTTTGCTGTTTCATGGGACCAGATATTCACATGTGCACTTTGAAGCATGAGAGATGAAATAATAAGAGATTGGCTCACAATATTACAAAGCATTTACTGCTGGAATCAGACCTGGTTTAAGATATCATCACGCTGAAACAGCTACAGCCAGCAGCAAAGGAATGCAAGATAATGTGAGAAGTGTTGAAGCATAGAAAAAACGGTATCTCTAGTTTCCATGTGTCAAATATAGAGCCAAAAGTTCAAGCAAACTCTAGGTGTACAGAAGAGATGTGCACCTGGGGATCTAGAGAGCAAGTGTGAGTTTTTCTGGTTATTCTAAAAAAAATATATCAAAAGAATAATTCTATATATTGCTAGAATACTGTATTCTACTTAGCAAGTTACTTTAATACTCGCTGATTTTACAGTAATAATGTATGACACATAAACAAAGAAAAAATTCCTTCTATGATGAACATGTGGTGAAGTATATAGTTAATGCTTCTGATGCATTGGGAAGATAGCTGCAGTTTCTTCAATGACTTTGTAAGAATTGTTGCCTAAGTCCAACTACTTGCCCATATTTTCAACATAGTTCTGTTTTGTGTTTGATATATTTATGATACAAGTTTTCACAGAGATTCCTTGCAAGCACATATGATTTTTTATTCATATTTCATTCTTTCTGAATTCTGCACTATGCTTAGTGGTATTTTTTATATAGAGCAAGCATTTACTGGCTATGTTGACCTTCCAAGTAATTAGATGATGCACTGCTTTCTACACTACAATGTTTGCAATTTTAGTTGATTATACCCTTATTTTCAGCTATCAAAAGAGATAACATTCAGGAAACACCTGGTTGTGTAAAAGGTTTTCTTCACAGAATTAAAATTTTTCTTATTATGACAGTGGTACAATAAAAAATATGTCCTCTATCATTTTCTGTATGAGATACTAACTCTCAAGAGCTTCACAAACTATACTTCTGTGAAAGTGATTGCATCTTTGGAACAGTTTCAAAGACTAATAGAAATAAAGAATAACGCTGAAGTTATTTAAGTATGGTTTTAAAGAAGCTCTAGAGACTTTGATGACCTTCATCCATTCACATCTGCACATAAAAGAACAATTAGAAGAACACTGTGGTCAAAGACATTTTCTGCTCTTGACTTACAGATTGTGTATCACCAAATCACTAAATCAAAACTAAACATCCCATCACGCTCATGATGGACTTCTCTATTCTAAATATGTTTTTTATTGCACTACACAGACACCCAGTACTTTTCCAAGATTCATATCACTTACTCTGAGTCGCTAGAAGTGTAGTAATATCTAAACATTACTATATTTAGAGAAAACTCCTGAAATGTATGAAAAATGCCCACATACTGCTTCAGAGCATATTAGTGGAATGCAGTTGATATTTAACTTTTAAATGCTAAACCAGAAATTCAGTTATCTGTTTTTGCACCTTGTATCTGCATCATCTAAACATGGACTTTCATATGTCATTATAATTATGAAAGTTCAATCAGTCTTTTCTTTGAGATCTAATATTGTGGTCAGAAAAGCTTTTTCCATTATATTCCAGATGCTCAACCATGAAGAGTGGTAGCTGCATAGCAACTTTACCATTCCATCCACTTTCTATTCATACTTTTCCTGTATATTGTGAGCAAGATGAATAAATCTTGTCTTAAGCTGTCTGTGAGCTACAAAACACTTCAAAACTTTTCCAGGGCCAATAATGCTTACCCTAGATCCACTGTTCATCCACATGTACTCTATTTCAATCATATAATTGCTGAGCACTAAAATGACAACAAGGTGGGATGGAATTCAGGGACATACAGGTCTAATGATTTTTTCTTTAAGAACTGAGTTATGTGGTACAGTGTAGTGGTTCTAAGCAGGAAGGAATAACATTCAAGTGAGGCAAGGTGAAAAGTAAGACCGCTGTTTTTGACTAAGCCTGACCCTTCTTTGTGCATATGCTTGACACCCTGGAATTGTGTGCTATAAACACAATAAATTTTTATTGATCTCAAGACAAACCAGAGGATGTGAGCACAGTCATGTGGTAGGTGTTGTGTTTCAGCAGTGATGACAGCAATGTGAAAGACAAGCCGTGTTCTGGACAGCCATGCAGATCTTCATGTGCACAGCATGCAGACTGTTGCTCATGGCTGGCAGAAATGCATAACTAATTATGGTGACTCTGTTGAAAAACAGCATCTTGTAGCTGAAAATTTGCTCTATCAATAGTGTTATTGTACTCTTTATAGCTGTTGTAGTTTCCATGGAATAAATAGAAGGCATTACTTTCGGAGCAACCTATATATAGTTCATCTGCCAAGAAAATAAATAGCCACATTGCTATTAGGCTACTGAGTGAAATGGGATCTGCATGTACACTATAGGTGCAAAAAAAAAAAAAAAAAAAAAGAGGAGTAGATACCTGTAAATTAGGGGGGAGGGAGAAAATACTTTTGATGGGATGGATTGATGGGATTGATTTTCTCCATTGCAAACTCAACTCAACCCAGGCACTCGCTAGCTCATTATTTATGTATGTGCCTTTATAATATATATTAATGTAATTTCCTTTAAAGTTTGCACACTCTGGAGCTCCTTTACTTTTCCTATATGGGAGAACAATAGCAGGAAGGAGAAATATGTGTGGATTGTTTAAACTGAGGAAGGGACAGGTGCAAAATTAGGTGAGTTCTAGTTTAATAGCACAAAATATTTACACAAATTCAATTGGAAACCACTAACGTATCTGCTAGAAAGATATTTGCAAGAACTGATGTCATGCAAGGATAATGATACATGAGCTACTATTCTAACACTTTTACTGCAAGGTACAAGGAAGTAGTTGCAATATCCTGAGAAATAAAGTAATGGAGATTTGTTAAAGCATGTTAAGTATTTATGAGGTCACGTGGATGCTGAGGACAGGGAAAACAGAACTGAGGTCTGAAGAATAGGAGATATCGGGCAACTCTTTTATTTTGCTCCCCTAACACCATATGATTATTTTAACATTTGTAAATGAGTGTGGTTATCCTTAATTATAGAAATATTTTAAGGAAAAAAAACAGACAATCCACACTATCCTACATCTAATAAACTCTGCTACCAAGATGGAGGTGTTGCGTGTGTAGCTTGGGTATTCAATACCCAAATACATATTTAAAATATTCATTTGAATAATTTCAACATATGTTTGAATAGAAGCTTACAGGCAAGCTTTTTATTATTAGAGTGACTTTGGGGATTTTACAAAGTGAATATAATTGTGCCATTAAGTCCTGTCTTTACTTTTGAATGACAGGACTTAATTTTCAGCTAAGTTCCAGTGACAAACCACACTTTCCTCGATTAGACATATTTTCTAAACTGCTCTTCAGGAGAAAACTAAGTTTTTGGTATTTTTTTTCCTGACAGATTTTTAGTTTATCATGAAGGAAAAAAAAAGAGTTCCTCAAAATCTGTAAAGGTTTTCTTTGTGGCTGAAGTTTATCACATTTCAATTAATATCAATGATTTTTTTTTCTGAATGGTACCTTTGCAAAGATGACTGAACTACATCTTCTATCATACATTTTGGCTATACAAGCACAATATATAACCATGAGAATATATGCTACCTTACCAGAATCTTCATCAAGGTAGGAATCCTGGTCAGTAGAAGGAAACAGCATTCTGTGTGAAAAAAATCTGTGTCAAACAGAAATTTGATGTAGTGTGTACCAAGAGCCATAAAATCATGTTGTTTTTTCTACATAGGCTCCTATTCCTTCCTTCACTCCTTTGACATGACCTTCAGGTCATCAAACAGTACCAGACCAAATGGCAACAGAAAATCATTAACTAACTTATAACAGCAGGGTCAAAATTACTGTATGAAAAGAAACAGGCAAAAATCAGTGTATCTGTGTAAGTGCTTAGGAGCTAAGAGGCTACTGTCTCTAACCGGGTGTTGTGTGGTCAAAGGTATACAGCCCAGCTGTTGGCTGGTTATTTGTATCCCTTGTGGGCAGATACTAAAACCCACACTGCTAAACATCTTTGCCAATGACCTGGATGAAAGGAAGTTCAGCCTCAGCAAGCCCAAAGATATCAGGCTGACATAGTGGCTGATAGAGGACATGCAGACACGTGCCAGAAATTGTCAAATTGCTGGAGAAATGAGATGACTGGAATCTCATGAAGAATAACAAGTTCAAAGTCTTGGCGTGGAATAAACTAATGCAATGTTATGGAGTGACTGGAAATTATCTTTGCAGTGAATATCTTTGTACTACTAAGACTGTATCATTGGGAATATATAGAGAAGACAGAGCTAGACTCTTCTTGGATGTGCGCTGCTGTTGTACAGGAGGCAGCAGGCACAAACTGGAACATAGGAATAAGAAACAATTTTCACCTGGTGGTCAAACTCTGGAATAGGTTGCTCAGAGAGATATTGGAGTCTCCATCCTTGGGAAATACTCAGAATTCAACTGGTAAATGCTCTGAGCAATTTGTCCCATTTTGAAATGCAGTTTAGATAGCCCTTCCAACTTCAGTCATTCAATGATTCTCTATAAACATCATGCCCTCTTCAGCTGCTAAAATTATTAATGCAATAAATCTATTTTCTTTTGTCAGTGTGCCAAGTTGCAATTTCCATAGTAACATGGAATTCTTCTTTGTCAAGTTTTCCTACCTGTTAGAACAATTAGTATATTTTAAGAAAGAAGACGTAACTAAAGATAGAGAAACTACTGAGAACTATGGGGCTTTTTTTTACTTACCATACTACTCAATCAGATTATCAGGTGGACATTCTGGAAGACAATGTTCAGCAAGTTGTCTGCACAGTGACTGTAGCTGCCGGTAAAATATATGAAGAGACATTTCATCTTCTGTATGGTGCTTATAGCAGAGAAGTAGCCAAAGAAAAGAAAAATGTTCTTACCTGCTTTGCCAGGATAGAAGACATTAGAACAACCTGACTTCAAATGAGTTATTTCCCATTTTCTATGTAAGAAGGCTGTTAGGTCATATTCATGTGTTTAAAGCCACTAAAAAGAGTGAATAAATAGTTTATTAAGACATCTTTCTGTGGAAAGGAGCAGTCAGGTTTTAAATACCTACTGAAGTCTCTCAACCTGTTGCTCTGACTTTGCCTTGCATTCTGGCTGACTTAGAGAGGTACCCATTTTCAATAAAGTGTCTGCTGTGCTGTAAAACGAAGGCTTCACTATCTGCTATTTGCCTTAATATGTTTTCAGATTGCATCCTACATAGCTACAAAAAGGGAAACATCAGCTATATTTACAGTAATGTCAAGAAAGACAACATTTTTTTCATTAAGCTTTCATCTTGTTTGCTCCCTGAAAACACTAAAAATGAATAGAAAAGAATTTCCTGGGGAAAACTCTGAAACACTTAGATAAAATAGAAGGAAATGACAGTGAAAGAGAATGACAGTCCTGTGTGTCATGCATGGGGGTGGGAGACTTCAAATTATGAAGCAGGGGGTAAGAAGCAAAGCGTTACTTACTAGTCAGTGGCTAAAGAGTCGTGACATTATTAATCATCTGTATAGAACAAGAAATGTGCACAGCTCTGTGCTGTAAAAGATAAACAAATAGAGAGATCTGTCATGGGTTTACATTTCAAAGGAAGGGGAAAAGTCAAAGGAAAACAGCACAACACATAGAACAACCATTTGAGTTTTCAAGCTTTAGAGAACAGCTGAACTTTTTATAAGGCCAGGAATGACTATGGCTGAGAAACTTACTAAGTAGTGTGTCAGAGAAAGAAGTTTCACATCAACTTATTTCTCTCCCACCAAGCTATATTGATTTCAACTACAATTTTTGTCCTCAGAAAGGGTTTTACTTCAGAAAATATTCAGAGATTCTTTTGTAATCTATTCTGAAAAAAAAGTAGATTATTTTATGTTTTCAGATGGTATTATATAAATAACATAGATTGTTTTTATTATTTATTCCTAGCATGAGTTAGCTTGCATTTCTAGCTCCCTCCAGCTCTCCTTTTTTTTCTAGAGTAAAATATGAATTAGATTTTTCTTTATATTCAAACATTTTGGGGAGATAAACGTGTGTTTCTGCTATTTACCTTTATCCAGGTAAGATGACTGCTCATTAGGAAGCCATTCAATTTGCACAGCTGGCAGAGGGAGATGTAAGTGTATTTGTTTGTTGTGAGGTCTATGAATGGTAATACAGAAGGACAGGAAGAGTACATTTATAGGCTGAGACAATTACTGTCCTAAAGGGGAATCCCACAATCTTGAGTGCAGAAAGAATTTTTCTAAGGCAATTTTCAGTAAATCAAACAGAACTTGTTACTTTACTGCTACCAATCCTTCATTTTTAGAGTGAAAACAGAATTTGGCACTCTTGGATTAAAAACTATGAAAATATGACAGTGGAACCATTCATGACGCAAATAAGTGTAAAAACCTCTTGTCATTATTGATGTCATTTCAGAAAATTCAGAAGTTTATAAATTTGGATTTTTTTTTTTTTTTCTGGGATCAGGATTCCCAAGATTTGTATTTCCACAAATATTCATTTTCCTTCAAATCAAACTGCCATTCCCATTAGGCTGGATTTCTAAAATTCATGGACAAGCCAGTGGCTTGCTTACATCATTTTTCCATTGATGAATTAAATGAACCAGCCAGGGACATGTCGCCCTTCCAGACAACAAAGCATTTACTAAATTGCAGTGTTAATAAGCCATCTCTATCAACTCTGCTGCTGCGAGCAAATTTGGAGGAGAAATTGCATTGTTATACTTCTCTGTTCTGTGTATCATCAAGAAGAGTTATTTTTCAGAACAGTGCTGAGTGCATGTTACATATTGCTTCAAGCATGTCAGCATATATTAATATTACACTGACCAGACATATTTCATTTTCATGGGTGTCATGAAAGGAGCCAGGGAGGTAACGGTTGTGCTTTTTGACGCACAAGGTGACCCTCAAGGTTTTGAAACGAAACTAATTTTAAAATGGATTAGAGAACCTGCATTTAATTCCTGTTTTGTATACTGTTTTTCAGAGTAAAGCCTCATGTAGCTTAACTCAAATTCAAAGGGAATTTTCTTAAGTCAGAATCAAGATACCTTACTACATAACAATCTGAAGCTGTATGAATGTTTCTCTAAATGCACATCTTCAGTTAATTCAGACCCATCCTCCCAGTTTCGATCATGCAACCTGCTGGCTGAATTCCTTTGTGCACTAACTTGTTTTCTTACAATAAGCACAACTATTTGTTAGGCTGGAGGATGCTGCCAGGGCTCATAGCTGATATATCAGTGGTCTCAGCTGTCAGTATGGCGGACTGACTGGCTGCTAGTATCACAGAAGATCACTTATAAAATAATTCAGTATCCTTTCATTTGTCAACAAATGAAACAGTAGAAATTCCTACCCAAATACAGACCAGGAAGGTTCTAAGGAAAACCTGGGCAGTGCCACTCAAAAAGCTTTCTCTGTGACATTCTGCAAATACTGATGATAGATTCTGATTCAGTTGCAAAGGTGCATATGTGCAAGTGAGAAGCGAACCTAACAAAACCGCAATCAAAACCAGCTATGGCCAGCCAAGGAAGAGCTAGTAGAATAAGCCTGGAAGAAATCCAAAGAGGGAGAGAAAGGACTAATTTTGGACAGAATGCTGGCATAAAACTGGCTTGATTTACAGAACAAAGAAACTGCCTCCTGTTGTTTGTCTCTACTGTATTCAAGGAGACAGAATTCTGCGTACGTTCTTTGTAAATAGAGAGCAACACACCCGCAGACCCTTAGCACTCCAGAAGTAATTTGTTTTACATCAGAAGCCCTGCCTGAATGCAGAATTATATGGTAGGGTACTTGTTATTCCAACCATAGCCACAGTTTTTCTAAAATCTGCTGCCTTCATTAACTTTACTCCTCAGCTTTTGCACAGGTTTAAGCAACTATAGATCTTTGTCAGAAAAAAAAAGATCAGGAATCTAAACGCTACTAGCTTTTTTTCCTTGCATACTACACACTGCTGAAATTAGCAGAAGTCACTGCGTTGTCCTCTCCCTGTCCACTCAGTGGTGACATGGACCACCCCTACCATAAGATGTGGTTAGCACAAAGACTTCACTTCTAGGGGAAGTTCCCTGGGTGCTGGCCTCTGTGACCTGGGCTGTTTTCAATCAATGTGAAACAGCATATTCCTCTGAGACATGAGAGCTTTGGGAGAGAGTGGGTTGTCCAAGCTTAGCTCTCAGCCTTTGGAAAATTAATGGAGATCTGCCAGAGGTGAAAGAAGCTCACAGGAACCTGACATAAAAATACCACAGTCACAGTTATGAAAAAAGTTGGGGGATAAGTTATTGTCTAAGGGCTAGTGCTCTTGAATTATTCCTGCTGTAAATTTCTTATCTGTCTCACTTATCGAAGAACTCTATACTCCATGAATTACAACCTAGTTTCAGGGCTTTCGGTTTCCTTGAGCACTTCTACTAAGTCTTATCACAGACTTTGATTTACCGTTACTCATCTGAACTGTAAGGCAGATCCCTACTACCTGCCACCCTTCTTCCAGGACTGGAAAGTAAACCAGTCCCACAGATACACTGCTACAACGGCATGACAAGCAAGGAGGGAGAGTAAAATTAATGGAAGTGTGTGATAGTGTGAGCCATCACAGATCATTCCTGTTTGAATTAGGAACTAAAATAAAGACTTTCCATTTCTTTCCTTGTTATACACCAACCCTCTCCTTTCCCCTTCATATAAGTAAAATCTAAGGGCCTGATGTAGCCCTTGTGAAACGTGCGATTTATATCGGTGCCTTGTTTTTAAATAGCACGACTAATTCTTCTATCTTCCTGTTCTCCAGACACTGTATTGCTCAGCAGTTCAAGTGATGAGATTAGTGAAGTCTATTGCAGGCTGGTGCAGCCATATTTTTTTCTTTTGTAGGATGAAGAATTTCCAAGGGGAGGGAAAGCAAGAGGAAGAAGTGACCTCACATAACCAGTTTGATGCTCTGATTGTGAAGCCCGTTGTAATAGGTTATTGAAGCAAGGTGAATCTAAACAAATTTGGCACTGGCATCCTGAATTCTAATTGAGATTGGATTGCCCGATCAATTTATCAGAGATTTCCAAATCTCTTTCACGTGAATGTAAAATGAGTGCTGTTATAGGATCTGTAACAGAAATTCTCTATTTGCAAGTATAACTGCTTTGTCTTCCCAGGATCTGCCATGGGTACTGGTGGTTTTTGTTACTGGGTAGCACAATGAAGCTGAAGTGGAGCCGTGAGTCAAGACTTGTATCTTTGCAGTCAAACTGCTCTTTATCTAACTCAGCATCTTTGACTGCCTGCACTGCTGCTCAGGCAGCAGAAGAAGGAAGTTTGCATGTCAGAAAGATTGCTTCCTATTGCAGCATGAATAATCCAACTGGTAGCAACTTGGCTGTGTGCCATTCAAAATTGAACATTGAGTCAAACTGGGTCAGGCTTGTGCTTCACGGGGGTAATGCTGTCTGGTCACTGGCGCAGGAGCATTTTCAGATCAGAGCCTGCTCAGCTGTGGGAGGAGGAAGAGAGAGCAGAGGAAGTTTGGCTGTCAGAAACCTTGTTTTATCTCTTATTGTAAATAGCCAACTGGCAGCTGATCAGCCATTCAAAGTTGAAAGGTCTGGTGACACCTGTTTTAGGTGCATCCCTTCCTCAGTTAATGGGCTGAAACCATAGGCAAAAGGCAGCAGTCTGATCTGACATCTAAAGCCATTTTCCATTTCAGCTGTGTAGTGGACTATATCGATCTGTAGGATCTGCATCTATTCCTTGCCTATGGGAGGAACAGCTCAGGCTGATATTGTCATCTCCAGTATTCCAGCTGTCAGGCCCAATCCACTGTTCATTCAAGACAGGGAACAGATCTGGACTCCTGTTTGTTCATGCTGAACTGGCTTTATGAAGTCTTCTTTACTCTCATATGTGTTAGAATTTGTTTGTAAACTGAAATTCTGTTCTGAAAAACATTTCCATGGACCCTGGTTTTAAAACACACCCTTTTGGAAACAGCATGGCTAAAGACAAAACATCTAAACATTTCATTCAGAGGTGGAAAATACAATCACACCCACACTGTGAGTCTTAACACGTGCTTCAGCTGCACAGTTAGGGCAGCATGCAGTTTTGTTCTGTATTTTCATTTGTCTTCATAGTCTGACTTATAACCACCTACTGCTGCTTGCCTGAAGAGAGGGTGTTGGCAGTTGCCTCTGCCTGGAGGAAAGATAAATAAATAAATGAAGGGGAGAAAGGAAAGAGTGCTAAAAGAGACATGGAGCAGATTATGATGACAGATGAGGTGAGTGATACTATTAGGGAGGGCACTCTTGTAACAAGAAGTATACCCTGACAGATCATTATTTAGATTGCAAACACTCAAAGATATGCACTCTGGATACAAAAAGCAAAATAAAGAAGGTGTGATAAGATGGGTTCTGGCCAAGTGAGGAACATATGCAAACTCTTCCATCAGCATGGAAAGGATGGGCATTCATAAGCTCAGTGACCCAAGAGATTTTGGTCAGTGGGAGCTGTGAGATGAACAAAGGTAGTCAAAGGCTCTGGAAGAAAGAAGTTCTGTTTCTCGGTGCTCGGAGGAAAAATATGAGGTTTTGATATGTAGCTTTAGTTTAATGGTATTGGTAACCTGTACAGAAAAATGAGTATAAGGATCAGCTATCCCTGTCAGAGTGATTTGTGAAGGTATTATGAGAAGGGCTCGTACCTTGCAGTAATGGAGGACCTCAAGAAGAAGCAAAAGAAGAAGTGGAGGACCAAGAAGAAGTAAAAGACCTAAGAGCATCTCAGTTGTGATTGGTTTTTAGTCCCTTGATCAGCTCAAGATGATATTATTCAGTATAGCTGCAAATCCTGAGAGTGTTTTTGCTCTTGGGAAAAGAGTGGTTCCTAAAATAATTCCTGTTATCATGCTATATTATCATGATAATAACATTAATAATATTATCACGATTATAACATGTTATCATGTTATATTCCTGCTGTCATGCAGCAAGCTGAAATGAGACCCGATCTCTTGCATCCATCCAGACTGAGATGTATGTAAGAAAAAAAGTTCAAGTTACTGATGGTAACTTGGAGGCATGCTACTGGCATGACATAGACTTTTTTTTTCTTTTTTTTTTACAGTTTTGCATCCCTTCATCTTGCCAGTGATAATTCACTGTTCCAGCTCTAGGGCCTCCTTGACAAGAGACTCCCACAACTTCCAGGACCTTTTTGCCCTCGCTGTAAACTATGTAGAGAAAACTGTGCTGAAGAGGGAATATAAATCAATGATTTTTGCTGTATTCCAGTCTTTTAAAAAGATGAGGGCTTACTGCATACATAATACATAGTGACATCTCCTGGGGAGCCTCTACATCAGGCTAAGGAAACTAATGTAAGGAAACAAACGCATAGATCACTCACAGGATCATCTCTCCAGCCTTCCCCTTCCCAACTTCCCTAGGAAAGTAAGACATCTCCAATGTCTGGCCCACAGCCAATCTGAAAATCATAAGCTTGCATATGCCCCTCCCTAAGTGTGATATTACATACAGTGAGCTCTCTACATATTTTTCCACAGGAGGGGCTGGAAGGTGTAATGCTTGAAAAGCTACATATTTGATAAAGTATTTTTGAAGAGTCTACAAGTTTGAACAGGGTAGGATAACTTTCTAACAACTAGGCCTTAGTCTCCATTTAAGCACCATAAAGAAGCTTTGAAACAGAAGAAACTTTAACGATTTTTCATAAACAGGCTGGAAGATGTTTACTGTTGGCAAGATGGTCTTTTTTTTTATCTCTGTATATTGCCAAAATGCTTATGCTCTCTTCAATAACTTTTTGTATGACTAATGGTAATTCAGATTGAGTTTTGTAGATCGAAAGTTTTAGAAAGATGAAAAAAATAAAATGGGGAAAATATTCTGACATACAAGCAAACACTTCTCTGCCTTTGGCACCATTTCTCTTAACATCTTTGAGCTGCAGAAAAGATAAGGAGCAGATTATTTTTTACAAAGGGAAGTACCTGTGGACTCACAAAACTGCATGCACATTTGCACAATCCAGACTTGCTGAATCTGCCTTATGAAGCTGTTGTTTTATGATGATATGAACTGGAAGAGATCACCTTTCATAATCCTGATTGGCAGGGTTTTATGGTTTCTGTCAATCAAAGGGGATTTTTTTATGCTAGTGCCTTTCAAAAAGTGATATATGGAAACAACTGCATTATAAATGTACCCTGGCTGACACAACTGTTAATTCATGGAATATAAACATGTAAAGATAAAAGAGATGATAACCAGTTCTGTCCACTATGAGTATATTGATATGTTCCTACTGCCTCACACATTCTGTGAGAAAATACCATTTGCTGGATGCCACCATCTGTCAAAAATGCACATAGGTCATACTTTTTTCAGGATACTTCGTAACATCTATGCAAAATTAGTTATGCTTAGAAACCTGAAAATGCAAAACTTGGAAAAATTAACTTGGAAGTATATAAGTAACTGAGAAAACAAGTCAATTAATCTGCATAACTATTAAACTTCCATGATGACACTACTGGATTAATACAAATGAATAAGTGCTACAGCTGTGAGTAGCTGGGTGGCTTCCTGCTACAGAGGGTCTGGATGTGTTAATAAAATATGAGTAGAGGAACCACAGACCCTACTGCTGATGAGCAGATGTCTTCATTAGATGATCATCAGTAAAATGCGTGCATGTATTTACAGTTCTATGCCTTGCAGCTGCTGGTTACAGAAAACTGGGTGGAAAAAGCTGCTTCAGAACTGTTCATCCCCTCCAGAGTGAAATTAAGCACTCTGCTTAACCAGAGTATGATGTAATTAAAATGGACCAACTGCACTTGGTGTGGGTGACACTTGTACAACTTGTACAATTTGAGTTATCAGCAATGCTGGTTGTCCGCAGGATGGTTGCCTCCCACAGTGGTGGTAACAAGCATGTACAACTTTCTATTACTGTAAGCCAATTCCATAGGAAATATTTCAGAGTAGTACTAGTTTTGCCAGTGTCTGCTCCCAGCTGCTTGCTCATGTGAACTGCTTGTTCTTGACTCTTGCAATCCTTGTAAGACTTGCAATGTAATCCCTGTTTAATAACATTTTGCATTTAGGGGGTAGGTTGTTTTGGTGTTTGGTTTTTTTTCATTTGAGCAAGACCACATTATTTCCCAAGTTTCCAGGCAGTGTCTACATGTAGACTTCCCAAACCTAAATTATCTATGACCTTGCACGTCTTGGTGCTACTCTCACAAGCTTCCAGGTACCATGCACAATCCCATTTCAATTTTAGTGCAACTTTTTTCACAACAGACTTCAGCATTTTTACCAGTTTTCATTACAGTATGTGGCTAGCAGGAAAGCTGATTATCTCTCTTGTATAAATATTTCATATATTGATTTTTTTTAAAAAAGCCAACATATTGGTCTAAACAAATAAAAAAGATTAATAGTTACATATTTCTAGGAAATCTCTATAACTTGCATAAAATGGAGTGTGAAAAATTAATGTGTGTGAAAAATTAATTAGCTTGCAGATTTACACTCTGTACTGATATGTGGGGAGGGAGAAAGGGGGAACATTTGTGCTACTTATGTTAAATTCTCTCTATTTGTTCTAGAATAATTTCTGTGATACTTTGTCTATCCTCTTTACACTGTTTTATATAATATATAATTAATATAGTAGAAATTAATTTATATAGGGTAGAAAAATTTATTAATTCTCATACATCATTCTCATTTAGCACACCTTGTCTTTTAATAAGTCAGTTAGTGACTCAATCATAAATTATTCTTTAACCATTTTCCACTGAGAAACATGAGTACTTACGTACTGGAATAAGTACAGCATAAGCAGACAATCTCATGTCCAAAAATATAGGTCTCTTGTACAAAAATGCACACACTACAAGAGATTTTTCCATCCAGGAAGAAATTAACTGAGTGGGAATGGTGCCTGACTCCACTGAAAGTAAATTATTTATTGGAATGGATTGGATATACAGTATTTTTTTCAGATAAAGGGAGCAGAATGGTAAGAAATCACAGAGTTAATTCACAAAGACCATATTCTGCTTTTGTTTTTTTTTTTCTTTGCAAGCTGATCACTAGGTAATTTATGGAAGATGATCAACTCTCCACCATACCCAGGAATAGCATTGGTGAGGATCTGTATTTGGTGTTTCATGTGTTTCATGATTACAAATGCTGAAATGACTGACAGTCATATGTTTTTGTCTGACCTTTGCATTTTGAACCAGCATGCAAACCCATTTGGCTGTAATAATCTGAAGTAGATCTGCCACACTGCGCCTTCATAGTTACTGCAGAATTGTAGAGGTTGAAGGACCTCTGGAAATCACCTACTTCAACCCCTGCTAAAACAGGTTCCCCACAACAGGTCACACAGGAGAGCATCGAGGCGTGTTTTGAATACTCCCAGAGAAGAAGACCCACAATTTCTTTCAGCAGCCCGTTCAGTGCTCTGTCATGCTCACAGTAAATAAGCACCTCTTCATGTATATATGGAATGTGTTCTCCTGTGCTCCTCTTTGTTGCTACTGCCCCTTGTCCTGCCTCTGGGCGCTACTGAAGAGAGCGAGGCCTCATCTTCTTGACACCTGCCCTTAAAGCATTTGTAAGTATTGATAAGATCCCCTCTCAGCCTTCCTTTCTCCAGGCTGAACACTCCCATCTCTCACAGCCTTTCCTTATAAGGGAGATGTTGAAGGCCCCTAATAATCTTTGCAACCCTCAGCTGGACTCTCTCCAGTAGTTTCCTACCTTTCTTGAACTGGGGAGCCCAGACCTGAACACAGTACTCCAGATGTGGCCCCACCAGGGCAGCGTAGAGAGGGAGCAGAACCTTAACTTGCTGGCCACACTCTTTCTAATGCATCCCAGTTATGCTATTCAGATACCCGATCTCATTTGCAGCAGTATTGTTTTTTTTCCTTTCCATAGTCCCAACACTTCTGTTGCAACACAGCAATAGTTTGGATATAGTCAGCCTTTCTCTGCACTTCACTACAGTTACAGAAATGCCCCATTAGAAACATCTGAGAGGCTATCAATCTCTTATTTCTGTTTATTTGAATATATAAATGAACACAATACAGATTTCAACAAAAATGGAGATTGTGAAAAGGACCAAATGAAAGCTTTTTCTAAACTTCATTGTTGCAGCTGGCAAAGGGGAAACAGTGAGAATCAATTATATTTGTATGGAAATGGGGAAGGTAATTCCCCAGCTAATTAAACATATCTTACTCCTCAAAGAATCATAGAGTAGCTTGGGTTGGAAGGAACCTTAAAGAACAGCTAGTTCCAATTCCCCTGCCATGAGCCACTAGGTCAGGCTGCCCAGGATCCTATACAACCTAGCTTTGAGTGTTTCCAGAGACCTTAAAAAGCCATCTAGCCCAACTCTTCCACAATAAGAAGGGATATACAGCTAGATCAGGTTGCCCAGATCCTGATTCATCCTCACCTTGAAAAGTCTCCAGGAATAGGGCACCCACAACCTCTCCGGGCAACCTGTTCCACTGCCTCACCATCCTTTAAGTAAAAATTGTATTCCTAACATCTAACCAAAATCTCTACGTTCACCTTCTGGGCTGTAAGTGTACACTGCTGTCTCACATCAAGCTTTTCAGGATCCATCAGGACCCCCAGTGCTTCTCTGCAGGACTGCTTTTAATGAGTTCTCCCAGTCTGTTCTCATATCTGTCATTGCCTCAAGCGAAATGCAACATCTTGCACTTGAACTTGTTGAACCTGGTTAGATTCTTGTCTGCCCAAGTTTCAAGGAACAGAATGTGAGTTTCCCCTAACAAATATTCATGAGCAAGTCAAAAGCCTATGGGAGATGGAGACTGAGGCAACAAAGGGAGCATTGTGATCAGTGTCTACTACATTTGATCAAGAGGATCCTCTTGATAAGGCCTTTTACCCCCAGCTACCAGAGATATAATGGTAGCAAGCGCTTGTCAAGTTGGGTGAATTCAACCACTCAGACATTTGCTGGAAAAGTAGCAAGATGAGTTGTAAGGCAATCCAGGAGGCTCCTGGAATGCAATGAGGATAACTGAGCCAAGTAATAGAAAGCACCACCAGGAGAGGTACAATTCTGGACCTGTTACTCACCAACACAAATGAACTGATTAGTGACATCAGGATTAAAGGATGCCTGGACTGTAGTGACCATGCTGTGGTTGAGTTAACAGTCCAGAGGGATATGAGGCCAGCAAAGAATGAAATCAGAATGCTATGTTGTAGGAACGAAAACTTCCAGATCTTCAGGGAGTTAATCAACAAAACACTCTGGAAACAGTCCTCGTGGGCAAGAGTGCAGAGCAGAGCTGACAGATCTTTAAAGAGGCTTTCCTCAGGTTGCAAGAGTTCTCCATCCCCAGGTGTAGCAAGTCAGGAAAGGAAGGCAAGAGAACAGCATGGCTAAACTGGGACATGCGGGTCAAACCAAAAAACAAGAAAATGCACAGGCAGTGGAAACAGGGCAGGTACCATGGGAAGAACATAAGGAATCTGCTAGGCTGTGTAAGGATGGGATCAAGAAAGCTAAGGCTCAGCATGAACTAAACATGACAAGGGGTGCCAAGAAGAACAAGAAAGGCAGCTACCTCAACCAGAAGAGGAAATACCAGGAGAGTGTACCCCCCTACTGAGTGATACAAGCAGACAGAGTACAAGAAGGTTGAAGTAAACTCAACAACTTTTTTTGCCTTGTTTTTCTCTGATAACTGTTAGCCACACAGCCCTCACGTGTTTGGTTTGGTAGGAGGGGATTCAGAAAGCAATGTCCATCCCAGTGAAGATCAGGTTTGTGACCACATGAGGAACGTGAACATCCATAAGTCTATGGGTCCCAATTAGATGCATCCCAGAGTCCTAAGGAAATTGGCTGATGTAGTCTCCAAGCCACTCTCAATCATATTTGAAAAGTCACAGCAATCAGGTGAGCAGGAATCCCTGGTGACTGAAAAAAAGGCAACATACTCATTTTTAAGAAGAGTATAAAGGATGATCCTGACACCTGACGTGTTAGTCTCACCTCTGTGCCAGGAAAGATAATGGAACAGGTCCTCCTGGAAGCCATTCTAAGGCACATGGAAGACAATAAAGTGATATAGAAGAACAGCATGGCTTCACCAAGGGCAAATCCTGCTTGACTCACCTGGTGGCCTTTTATGATGATGTAACAGCAATAGTGGGCAATGGAAGAGCCTCCAATGTCATTTATCTGGACTTATGTAAGGCCTTTGACACAGTACCCCATATCCTTCTCTCCAAATTGGAGAGATGTGGATTTGATGGGTGGGCTGTTCAATGAATAACTGGTTGAAGGACCTAATCCAGAGAGTGGTGGTCAATGGCTCAATGGCTGGATGTCCTTCAGTGGTCAGTGCTGAACTGATACTCATTAATATCTTCAGCAATTACATTGACTGTGGGGTTGAGTGTGCCCTCAGCAATTTTTCAGATGACAGCAAGCTGTGAGGTCCAGTCAACACACCAGATGGATAGGATATCATCCAGAGTGACTTAGACAAGGCTTGAGCAGTGGGTCCAGGAGAATCTCATGAGGTTCAACAAAGCCAGGTGCAAGATCTTGCATTTTGGTTGTGGCAACCCCTGATATGAATACAAGCTAGGAAATCTAAGGATAGAGTACAGCCTTGCTGAAGAGGACTCGGGATACTGGTGGATTGCAGACTTGGGGTAGTGGTGGATTGCAAACTAGAGCCTCCATTGTGCCCTCGTAGCCCAGAAAGCCAACAGTATCCTGGGCTGAATCAAAGGAAGCGTGGCCAGCAGGGTGAAGGAAGTGATCCTGTACCTCTACTCTGTTGGTGAGACCTCACTTAGAATACTGCATCCATATATGGAGTCCTCAGTATAGGAAAGATATGGACCTGTTGGAGTGTGTTCCAGAGAAGGGCCACAAAAATGGCTCAAGGGATGAAACACCTCTCCAACGAGGACAATCTGAAATAGCTGCTGTTCAGCTGGGCAATAGAAAGATCCAGGGGACCTGAGGGACACCTTTCAGTATCCAAAGGAACGCTACAGGAAAGAAGAGGACAGACCATTTAGCAGGGCCTATTGTGATAGAACAAGGGGAAATGTTTCAAGCTTAAAGAGGGTAGATTTAAGTTAGATATATGGAAAAAGTATTTTATAGTGAGGGCGCAGAGGCACTGGAACAGGTTGCTGAGAGATGCGGCCAATGCCCTTTCCTTGGAGACTTTCATGGCAAGGCTGGATCAAGCTCTGGGAAGCCTGATCTAGCTGTGCACGTCTGTATTCATTGCATAGGAGTTGCACTAGATGAACTTTGAGGGTCTCCCCAACTCTAAGGAGTCTGTGATTCTCCGATTCCATGATAAGCTCGTTAAGTCCCTCTGGATGGTGTCCCTCCCTTCTATTGTGTCAACAATACCACTCAGCTTGGTGTCATCAGCAGACATGTTGAGGGTACACTCAATTCCACTGTCTAAATCATTGATAAAGAGCACCAGTCCCAGGACAGACATGTGAACATCCTCCACCTGGACAAAGAGCCATTGAAAACAACACTCGACTTTACCTACCTAATAATCCACCCTTCAAATCCTTTTCTCTCCAATTTAGAGATAAAGATGTGATGTGGGACCAAAAGCCTTGCACGTCTTCAGGTAGATATCAGTTGCCCTTCCTTTGTTGAATTGTGCCATCCCTTCATCATAGAAGACCACCAGATTGATGAGGCACAATCTGCCCTTGGTGAAGCCGTGCTGACTGTCTCAAATCTCTTCCTCATCTCACATGTCACCTCCTCATCTATGCCTTAACATCTCTTCCAGGATGATCCATTCCATGATCTTCCCAAGCATGAGGATGAGGCTTACCATCCTGTAGTCCCTCAGGTCTTTCTTTCACCCTTTCTTGAATGTGGGAATGATGTTTCCCTTTTTCCAGTCACTGGGGACTTTACCTGACAGCCACAATTTTTTAGACATGATGGAGAGCAGCTTGGGAAACACCAGCCATTTCCACATCGTGGATACATGTCATCTGGCCCCAAATACTTGTACACATTCAACCTCATGAGGTGGTGTCAGTCTTGCTCTGCTTTTGTACTGCAAGGGATTTTGCTCCTCCCACCCCCTCTCATAAGTTTAGGAACATGAGAGGTTCCTGAAATTCAGGGTCTTTGCCAGGCCCACATTCCTCAGGATCCCAAACTTGACCAGGATATGGTTGCTGCAGTCCAGGCTTCATTTGATCTTAACCTTCTGTATTGTGAGCCCCAGGTCCAGCAACACTTCACCTCTGATGGGTCTGTTCAATACCTGAACCAGAAAGTTGTCATGAATGGACTCCAGGAGTCCCCTGGATTGCTTGTAGCTTGCTGTGTTGCTTTCCCAGCAGATATCTGGGTGGCTGAAATCCCCCATCAGGACGAGAGCCTATGAGCATGAGACTTCTTGCAGCTGAAGCAAGAAGACCTCATCAATAGGCTCCCCTTGATCAGGCAGTCTGTATTAGACTCTGACCACCAGCTCTCCTTTATTGGTCTGGTCTCTAATTCTAACCTGCAGGCTCTCAGCCTGTCCCTGACTGTTTCTCAGAGGGAGCTCCATGCAGGCTATCCACCTCTTAACAGAGGACAGCCTCCCCCCCTCCTCCTCCTGCCTTGCCTATCTTTTCTGAAAAGCTCATAGCCCTCAGTGTTAGTATTCCAGTCACGTGAGTCACCATGTTTCTGTGATAGAAATGAGACCATAGTTTTCCAATTGCATCATGGTTTCTCGCTTTTCTTCTATGCGGGTAGAATATAAAATTGGAATAGAGGCACTTCTGCTGAACTTTTAATTACATTACCTTTTTGACAGAACCTTCCCACAAACCTCCAGAATAATCTGAGGTTTTTCCCAACTGCTTCCTGAAGTGACAGTGTTCCCTGACTCTCCTCTGTTCCCTGACTCTCCTCTGTTCCCTAACAGTACATCTCCTTCCCCCATCAATTGTAATTCAAAGCCCTGGTGATGAGCTGTGTCCTATTCCAAATGATTCATGTACACTACTGTACTCATATACAACTAATTTATAAACTACACTGTGGCTGCTACCTGGAATAAAAAAGAAGGAGGGAAGAGGGGTGCCAAAAGAAGAAGAAAACAAAAAATTAAAAAGGGTTTAGTTCTGTTTCACTTAGCCTCAATATATTTCTGGTGTTTGGATGAGTGTTTTGGGCTTTTTTAAAAGGTGTATACTTCAGAGAATTAGAAATCGAACATTTCTATTTTCTTTTTGACTTGAATTATTTTATAGCCAGTAGTCCAATTACTTCCTCTGTGTGTTCAAAAACAACTTTAAATTATTTCTGTAAAATCTGATCATGCCAATTGCATCAGGATCTTGTTAAAACAAACAAATAAATCCAAGAATTTCCTCATCACTTAGAAGTGTTTTCCATTAGAAAAAGAAACTCTGAAACTCCAAGTTCAGATCTTCTGCTTATTTCTGAAATTATGAAGGAATTTCCATTTCCTTAACTTCCATTTTCTAAGATATGTTTCATTCTAATACAAGATGCAGATTTTTGAAGTATCAATAAGATAAATGTTAATTTTTTTTGCTTGTCTAAGGCTAAATTAACAAATGCCTAAATCAGTTTCAATCATTTTTATGGTCTCCCTGCAGTCTGTAATAATAAAGTTATCTCTCTGTCTTAGGGAACCTGTCAGCTCTTATTTGTCTCCTAATTGCCCCTCTGTCATACATTTAGGTTTCCCTTGAAAAGGACCACTCTTCACATGTGACTTTGTCAGATCATCCCCATGTGTTTATTGTGTAAAGTAGCAAAGGTGCCAAGAACTCCAGATCCATTTCAACACAAAGTACAGCAGCATCTCTAATATATTTAAGTTAATACATCGTATATGCTTTTACTACTGAAATTGAATGCCAGAAACTAAGTATTCAGAAAGTTGGTCCATTTTTTGAGTTCGGGTTTCAAATAACAACCCAGAATTTTGTGTGAAATAAATATACACCATACTATACGCAAAATTTGTTAGGAATACAAAATGTTAGCTCTGTTATATCTTGTTCAGCTAAGCAGACACAATTTATTTTCAAAACTGTTAATAATTATTAGAAACTCTTGGTGTAATAAATACAGTACTTATATTACTTCTTAACCGTACACTAATAATAGCAGAGTCCAGCAGCACCATATGAAGAGAGAAATCAGAGAATAGCTATGGGATCAAGGCAGATTTGTAAAGAGGTGAGTGCAGTAGAATTAGGCATTTCTTGTAACTTTCCAAGAGTGTGTTTTGTGAGGCGCAGCACAGGATAAAATTCTGTTATAGCATTATTATAAAGTGTTTTATCCTTTGATTTACTGAGCACATCGCACCCATCCTTGCTATCACAAATCAGAGGCTGCTTGGCAACCAAGAGAACTCCATGTCACAAGGGGATGGCTGAGTACTGGTGGCCAAACTCAAAACATCACTCATTTCAGATTACTACTTCTCTTTCTTAATAAACATATTATGTTCCTTTATCCTCAGATTTTCTTAAACCAGCTTTTGAATTTCCATCCACTACTCTGTCTGACAGTGTCTTCCAGAATTCTCTTTGCTGCTATAAAGAGCAGAAAAATCTCTGACTTAACAAGCCACATGCCTTCATTTGCTCAACCTCATTATGGTGTTGCATTGTTTACTGTTGACTCAGCAAAGTTTCCTGAGCATCTGCTTTGGAAAATATCTCAGCTGTATGAGTTTGTGCTCACTCTCATTTGTTTTGATGCTTTCCAAGAGAATGAACTTAGGCTCTTGTAATAACGCAGGAAAAATTATATGGATGTGATAAGTGTGACGAAGATTGGGCCTCAATTAATTATGGTTTCAAAGCTGAAAATTCAAATAGCAGAGAAGAATCAGATATAAGCATTTTTGTCTACAATATTGCAAAAAGAGAGCAGATAGACTCCTTTTAGGAATCAGTAAAGAAAGAAAAAAGATTGTCCCAAGGTCAGGACGCAGAAAATGTCTCTACAGGATTACTAGGTCTCTATTGAAAGCAAAACAAGGAAGCTAATCCCTCAAAATGCAGAGATGGGAAATAGCCTCATTATGAAAGTAAACTTCTATAAAGCATTTTCAAAGCTATTAAAAAAGCAAAGGCTGTTACTGTCTGTTCCCAGAATGGTGCCAATGTAAATACTGTGAAAATAACTTATGTTTGACAAGCAAGGTGCTTCACAATGAAGGCTGTTATTTCGCTTATAATTTGTCCCTAGAGGCCTCTTTATAACAAGTGTCTTAAACTCAGCTACACCACGTTCTGCAGCAGGCAGGGCTGCCACCTCCTAATCCCTTTGCATGGCTCACTTGACACTCCTCTCTTTATCTCAGTATTGCTTTTGTTTTGTATTCCTCTGACTGGTGACTTGGGCTTTTAAACAAATTCTTTACTACTCTAACATGAGTTAACCCGAGGCACTTATGAATGAACTTAGGGTGACCATGTGACTGGGCACATTCTCCAAGTCTCACTGTAATGGGAAAAATGCAGGAAAAGTGATGTATGTTACAGATTAATCCCAAATAGCATTGCCATTCCGGGTACTCCAATTCCTTTACTTTCTGCATGTATATGGTTAGCACATTATATAAATACGTAAGTTATATAAATTGCATTGAAGAAAAAAAATGTAGGACCTGCAGCCATGTTCCTTATCTCTTGCTTATTCGTGTTATTATAGGAACTGTTATGGCTGCAGAAGTGGAATGGAAGTGTTTCTGCTTGATAGAGATATTTCCAAGGGTTTGTGGTACTCAGCTGTTGGCTGTATGCATTCTAAAACAGGAACTTCTGTCTGGTAGAAGCAAGACATTACCAGGAAGGTAAATGTCATTTCTCCGATTTCTAAGAGACAGACTTGTAGATCACACTGAATTTCTTCTACCTGATGACTTTTCCAGTAGTCCAAGAAAGAAAGTAGCTGTACACATTACACTTTAAAAAGGAATTATCTTTCAATTGAAGCAAGGAACAAGTTGAATGTATATGAAAAAATGTACATGATAAACCATCTGAAAAATACCCTATTTTGAAAGACATCATTCAGTCTAGTCCTGAAATCACCTACATTCCACATCAATTTTATATATCCTCTTTATTTTTAAAAAGTATGTACATCAACTACGGTTAATTATATTTAGAGGAATGAACTGTACTGTAAAACTTCTTACATCAACAGCTTATTCTCCTAGTCATTCAGAATTCTTATTATGCCAGGTTTTAATACTGAAAAATAGAACCACCTTCTACAACCTCAGCCTATATAAACACAGTTTTGTATTCTAAATAAGTACTGTTGCTTTGTTATTGCTGATTAGCTGGTGTGATAATTATTCTTTCTGTAATGTGAGAGGTTTCTTATAATGGCAGAGAGCTGCAGCAACAGGCTTCTTGCGTTAGCAAGCCATGAGTATGTGACTTTGTACTTAATATAACTTACAATGGCTGCTCCAGAAGTAATGCCTCCTATGTTATGTTGGTCCATGACATCAGAGACGTATGTTGGTGGTATGACAATAGAGGTTGAGCCTTCCCACCAACATCCCATTGCATCTTGTTGTCATGTAGCAGACAACAGCAGAGGGGCACTCTGAATAGCATCTGACATGGAGGTGTGTATGAACCAAAGGTGTTCCACTGAATTCCTCCATGCAAAAAAAATGGCACCTACATTCACTGATGCTTGCTGAATGTTTGTGGAGAACAAACAGTGGGGGTGAGCACAAAGAGGTGGTGGGTGGTGCACTTCAGCAGTGGTGACAGCAACAGCAGGTCACCTCCGCTGGTGCAGATTGTTATGAGCTTGGCATGCAGGCTTTTGTTCATCACTGGTGAAAATGCATAGCCACTGGTGGTGACTATACCAGAAAACAGTGTTTTGTAGCTGAGAATTTTTCTATAGAGCAGTGTTACTGTGCTCTTTGTATCTTTTGGTGTTCCCATATAAATAAATAGAAGGCATTACTTTTGGAGTTACCTACATAATAAATATTAAGCATGATAACAAGGTATTCCAAATTAAGATATTGGTAGGGAAATGAAGAAGGTAGCAATATTTGGAAATGAAATACCATATTTAGAGGAGTTTAACCTATTGAGCTATAATTTCCAAAAATGATATAGGAATAATTAAATGACATATCATATCTTTATTTCCTTACAAGCAACAGAATGGCTTGGGGGCACGTCTTGTATGCTGAAGATGTAGTATTCAAGGTGCTGGCCAAATAATGCTATTGATGGAATGTGCTTAATGGAATGTGCTTCTAGTATCTTTGCTATGAAATATAATTATATAAGAACCATAATAAAAAGCTGCGAATGACTCATTAAAACAGCATGAGTGGAATTATCCTGAAAGGGCAGGAGCTTACTGGTCAACCTGTGTTAATGAGGGAAAAATTCTGACTCAGATAAAAGAAAATAAAAAACCTGTCTTTCTTTGTGAATATTACTTCACCCTTACCAGGCTCTTTTTTGGAATCCCTTCCAAAATAAAATCTGACTGGGCTTTGTATTTTAAAAATCATATCTGCTTGCCAAGGTAAACTGGAAGAGAAATGGCAAAACTACATTATTTTCTCAATGAAATTGCTCTCTTTGTTTTAGGTGTAATTACAGCAATACTTGCAAACACTCCGTGCTGCTGCTCATTAAATGTATTGGTGTGAGCAGACATTAGAACAAAATGTCAACACAGTTCATGCCATTTCATTTGAAGAACTGCTGAAAGCTTCCATACTGACTGAAACAGCAAAACACAGGCAATCCTTTTGCCAGAGAAAAAGCTTCTGTGACCATAAAGGATTCCAGCCCTTCCAACGTCTTAGACCTCTACACTTCACTGACTCACAAAATGAAGATATTAGCATTTCTTCATAAATTTTTTCCCATTCCTCATTGTAAGTCATAGCAGTATATGAAGTGATCTGAGACGGATGGCATTTTTTGTACACCATAAGCAGTTCTCTTGCTTATGCTGTGAAATACCTAGTATTTTCAAATTTTTTGAGAACTGTGGTTAGAAGTGGTTGAATATATTTAGGAAGATAATAAATGAAACACTACAGTGTTTTCTTTCTGATAACTACAAAATTGAGTGCAATATATACCACCCCAGATACCAGATAGAGGAAAATAAACTTCTATACCCATCCTATCGTCTGCTGTATGCCAAATGGATAAGTATAAAAATCTTACAGTTCAAAATCTAATGTGTTTCTTGATCTTTGTGGACTGCTTTGTTCTTTTCATGTATGTTTTTTCTTTAATATATTTTTATTGTTCAGGCTTGTTGATTTGTAAAGACTACTGCAAAATTCCAACCTCTAGTAAATTACAGTTCATGCTCAAAGCTATTTGTTTCTTATTTTCCAGCTGTTTTAAAACAAACACCCATTTAAATGCCTATAAGCATTGTCTGTTTTTCCATTTTTCTTTCCAGTAATTCTTTCAGACTCTTGCTCCTGTGCTTGAAATACAAGTAATCAGAGAGAGAATGCCCCAGACTGGCCTTTTCAAAGGCTCTAAAGCTCAGGTGCTCCTTGTCATTTCCAAGGTCTCTCTCTCCTGGGCTCTCCTGATTGTCAGAATCTCCTACTCTCTTCTCCAGTCCTCCCTCACTTAACATTTCTTCCTTCTCACTGCAGTAGGACTCTCTGAATCCCTTCATCATGCACTGTGGTTTGCCAGACAGATCTTGAGGAACGTACAGTTTGTTGTTGTCATGATGGTACACACCAGGGCTGTACTGCTCTGTCTCATAGCAGTTGTCTTCCTCCTCTTCTTGGCATGAACTTCCCTTGGCACTCTCACCATCCGAATGAAACGAGATCCCCTTCCCTTGGCTTTTCTGGGAAAGATCAAAGGGCTCTTCCTGTTCCAAGCTTCTCAACACATTTGTCTGAGACAGAGCAATTCTCCCTCTTCCAAAACCTTGCAGTGTTTCAAAGAGGGAGAAAAAGAACAATTTACATACAGCAAATGCTTCTATACAGTTCACAGTTAAAACGTAAAGCCTGAGATGGTCTTTATTTACCTTTGTCTTCCACTCAGTTATCTCCAAGCCCTTTAAAGTTTAAAAAGAAGTATTTACCTCACAGCCAGGTCAGGGCACACATAACATTTTGCTGTACATGCCAGACACTTGAGAGAGACCTAGGAATAAAAGTGAAGTGTCTGGCCTCTTGTAAACTATTTTTTGCCAGTGAACCTACCCACTTCCTTCTTCCTATTTTTTTAGTGAAGGCTTTGATCTAAACCATCACATACCATAATCAAAGTTCCAGTTTTTGTGGGGTTTTTTTTTTTCCAGAAGAGTGGAAGAGATTTAAAATGTTTTAATATGGTTGTTCTGCAGATACTTGTGTTCAAAGATATTACTATAAAGAGAAAATACAATCCTGTTCCATCTGTCTAAAACTTCATCTCCCTTTGACTTTTTCACTCTCATCCAAAGTCACTGAAATGTTCTATGTCCTTCAGCTTGAGGAAATCACCATAATCAAATGATGATTTTGAGCTGCACAGTGTAAGTCTGAGTGTGGTCCTTGGCCTGTTCTGTCTTATTATTTGTCAGAGCGTCTCCTCTCTGTTGGAAACCCAGACATTGCCCAGAAGGCAACAGTGGACTCAAAATGTGCTCTGAACATCAGGATTCACAGAGGAAAATTCAGATATTGCAGGCATAGTCCATCTCAATTTAAACAAAGGTGACACTACTGGGATTTCACTCAGCAGCAAAAATCTATGATAAAAGCTATTTTATTTGCTTGCTTTATTTGCTTTTTTTCCCCTCTTAGTAATATGATCCAATGTCTGGGATTTATGCAGCCGTTCAAGATGCAGCTGCTGCTGTGCAACTGTATTGTGTTCATTAAAATGGCTCATGAGCAGGTGGCAGCCCTTACAAATTGTCTCCTGACTGATAAGCCTCAAGGGCTGAAGAATCTCTGTATGCTGAAAAGCACTTAGGCTGTCTTCAATTACAAGTAATTGTATAACTCGCACAGTGCTATAGGACACTAAAGGGAAAAAAAAAGAGCCATTTATCCCATTACTTGTTACAATCTTTGAACGTTGTATGCCAAATATCATTAGAAGACGTGTTTCCATATGTGTTAGGTTGCGTTAAAGCCTGACTTTGAGGAATGCTGTGAAATATTACCCATGATAGAATTATTTATCCAGAAACTCTAAGCAAACAGAACAACTTTAGTACTAAAATTCTCCAAACAATCCTCCCTAATTCCATCAGTTCTTTAGATAGTCACTCGTGCACCTAAGGCTGATTTTAGGAGATGTGCGTGTATGTGGAAGAAAATACTACCACAGTGGTCAGACTCCATATACTTTGAAATAAGGGAGGATTGTCCTCTCATTCATGTGTCTCTGTAATATGAGTGTGAGCTTATGACTTTTGCTGAGAATCAGATTCATCACTATAGCACAGAACAAATGTATACTGAGTAGAAAGGCTCCTAGATGTAGAGCTACATGGGCTTGCATTCCCATTCTGGCTAGGAATCCAATAAACAATGAGCAAGACCTGTGAAAATTTCCAGGTTTTTTTGCTTCTGTCATCTTTGAATGGATTTATGGTTCATCTCCATGTTTAAAACCACTTAGATATACCTCAAATATAAAAGAAAACATACAAACTAGATGAGTATGGGGCAAAATGTCTGCTTGCTAATGGCTGCTAAGCCATGGTCTGTCAAATACCCCCAGAACTATAAAAATTTCTTCAGAAATTGTGTAATTGCACCCTCCATTAGGAAGACCAATGCTATTTCATCAATGTTCTGACCAGCTGTGTATGCTAATGTCTCTTAAAACTGAATGCACTCCTGCTCACTATCATTTGTGTGTCAGGGATAGCCGCATACTAGGAGCAGCTTTGCGGGGCTGTTGATATTGCACCTCTCCTGCAGTGATGGAGCTTGTGAGCTTAAGTACAAGAGCATTTGCTATGACTTGATAAATCTTTTGCTTTAGCACTACTGATTGCATTCTCCCTATCATCTGAAAATGGCAAGTTTAGTGTGCCAAAGTGACTTTCTTATCGTTACTGTCTCATTTTCTCTCCAACTACTACTCCATCTCAGTCTGCACCTCTGTGTCACCAGAAATCTTGTTTGAAAGGTTTCAGAGAACAGAGTTGCTGTCTTGGACAGCTCTGATCCGTAGCACAGAAGTAATATAAATAGTTAATAACAAACTCCCACGCTTACAGGATTCAATCTCTAACAGTTGCATTGGATCTATGATGTAAGATTGTAAGTCTGTAGTAAAGACCCATGTAAGATTACTGATATGCATGTCCAAATCTCTCAGAGAATAATTTTGCCCATAAATATTACCTTGAGAATGAAATCCTCTTTCCATGACCCCATGTTTGACTTTCATATGCCTGGTTAGGTTTCCTTTCAAGGTGAATTTGCTGGGACAGTAGAGGCACTTGAAGGGTTTACTGTCTGAGTGCAAGTGCATATGTCCCATTAAATTGTGCATTCGGTTAAACTCCTTTCCACAAAGCTGTCAAACAAACAAACAAACACAAAACAGTAAAGTGAAACTAATTTGTAACTAGACTGTAGGAGACTTTACAAGGTGAATATTTTTAAAAGCAAATAGAGCCTATCTTTCCCAGCCTTGGCAACTTCTGGCTGCAGTTTGTTACAGAGTAAAACTCTACAGAGAAGTATATATATGATTGAGAGTGATTTCTCCAGGGCTTCCTGTTTTGCTGCCACTTTTTAAAAGTGGTGACCAAGAGAGACACAGATTACTTACAACTGGGGAGTGTTGTAAGAAGTGGGAAGAGTTAAGCATGAAACCCAAAAGGCTCTTGACTTGAATGAAATTATAACTTTCTATCCCAGTGAACTATTTTGTTTGTAGATTATAAAACTGTCCTTTATTCAAAAATAATGCCATGCAGAAATGTTATAATTAAATGAGAAGTTTCTGTGAATATCACTTCTCTTTTAGTGTACTGGAAACGACTGCACATTTTGCTTAAAGCCAGGAAAAAAAAGCAATTCCTTCTTTTTTTCTTTGCCTCTTTCTCTCCCTTTTGTCGTTGATTTTCTCATCTTCTGTTTACCAGCTGCTGTATTTTGATGTCTCTGGTGAGTAAGCTGGAATTTAAACAGGCATGAGGCCATAAGAATGACTCAGCTTTCCATGAAGCATGTTCCTGTCAACTGAGCCATTGATCCTACAGGTTTCCCTTTGATGAAACAATAAAGAATTTTTTTCATTGTTGTTTTTCTAGATGTCCTTTTGTAGTTCCATCCCTTATAAATCAAATGTAGTTTCAAGACATGGGAGTTTGACATCAGTACTATTAGCTTCTTGCCTTACTTGTCTTCTTGTCTTTCCTTGAAAGGATTTATAATTTTATTCACATTCAAGTGGCTATTTCCGTCCTATGTAAAAATCTGTGTTTGCTTCCTACCTCTACCTTTTTTTTTTTTTTTTCGCACTGATTTTAGACAAATAATGTTATTGTCTGAATCATCTTACCACTGTCTTTGTTACTATACGATACATAGTCACTATAACTGAGTAACAGGAATTTTATCAAGTCATCTGGCAGAAAATGATTAAAAAGCAATTAATGAGGCTCCAACAAACTTTTGGTCCAATTTGACTTTTGATTCCTTGGATGGAATCGAGGTGGTGAAATGATCTTCAATGAAGTAGTGGTACAATCTTTGCTCTTGAAACCAAAATGGAAAAGCAGCTTGCTAATATAAAAATTTTGAAAAGTATTGCTTTTTAAAAACAAGCAGAACTGATTGAACGCTTCAAAAAGAAAAATTCTGGAAATACTCCTTTGCTTTTAAAATGATTTTACTTCAAACACATTATTTCTTCCTATGATTTTAATAAAATATTCTGCTAATAAATTTATCAACAAGATGTTCCCAGAGAAAGTGTGGGGAAAAAAAAAAGCTACTGAAAATGAGTTAGGAATTTGTAAAAGATATCTGATGATGGTTGGTCATCCATCCACTCAACTGTCTCTCCTTTGTGTTCGAAGAAAGCTAATGTACCTGATGAATTACATTCAATGAAATGAAAGCACGAAAACACCTGCAGAATGTGCTCTGAGGAAATAAAAAGGAGAGGCACTGAGCAGCACAGAAAAATGACAAGGAAGAGCAGATATCGACAGCTGCTTCAACAGTCTATGATGTGTCAATATCTCTCTGCCTATAAGAATGTCATCATAATACTCCTCTAACACTTCTTAACAGACAGCTTCTGGCTGCTCCCATTCTGTCTGACCTATGTTCTCACCAACTTTTGCTTTTTCATAGCTAGGTCTTTTCCATCTGTATCGATATTAGAGGAAAATCTGATTCAACAGGCAATTGGCTAGACTACTTCACGCAAATCTGTGTCTATATATAGGATACTGAGTATTAAAATTTGTACAGCAGCAGCGTTTCTTTCTAGCAAGGCAACTTCCTAAAGGTTATTCCTTTACAGTAGGTAAAGAAAGTAGGTTTACCATTTCCCAAAGTCCTGCATGATCTTAGGGATGTGTAATTTCTTCCTGTCCTCAGACAAGACCATGAAGAAATGGTATCAGAGCTGAGATTTGTGGCAGGAAAATGAAAGAAGTGCAGATATAAAAATATTTTGGGGGGTGATGGCTCCATGAGGCATGGTATCTGGTAAATTATCCTTTTCAAAAGACACAAGAAAAGTTTCATATGAATGCCCATGAGTCAGAGCGTGAAGGGAGCAGTTGAAAGGCTCGCATGCTGAAAGACAGCAAGTCAGTGCTAGGTGAGACAGCTAACACACAACAAATGGGTTTGCAGACCAAAATAGGAAGATGCAAATGTTTACTTCCTCTATAGGACAGGGCTGCAAGCACTGATGATCCAAAACCATGGAAAAGAACAAAACGCAGAATCTGAGCATTCAGATGGACGAATATCTTGTGTGAAAGACATTGAGATAACAGGGACAGCATGGTTTCTTGTGGACCTTATTTTAGGCTCTCCAGTTTAGATAAAATAACATTCTCATCCCAAAGAGAAGGAAATCAGCTGTAAGTCTGCTGAACACATTTTGATGCACTGGCTGGGCTTCAGCACAGTGTGTTAGAAATGCTGACTCAGATCAACAATAAATTTTTTCTTCCTAAGCCACTGCATGAAACAGCACCTTCTACATTTATCAGTCTGTTCTGTTTTTTCCCAAAGTACTTATATCTCATTTTTTCTTTGGCTTAAACTCCTGGTCTAAAACCACAATTTCATGTGCAATGGGTAAAAGTGGTGTAGACTGACACTTCTGAAAAAGCAGTACCAGATAGGCACAGAGACTGTGTCTCATACAGGATTGCTTCCAGTCGGTGGCCCAGTTCATCCAAAATAAATACACTACTTCATACTTGGAAAGAAGATATTTTGATATACAGTCATAAGCCAAAATTGTTTAGGCTTACCTTTAACTATGTATTTACAGTGGCAATTTCAAAATATCCGCTGCAATGTATATTTGGCTGGCTGCGTGTGAGAAAACTTCACCACATTCCTTAATGCTGATAAGGAACATTATTAACTTCTGCACAAGAAGGAATTTCAAATTTCAGAGAATTATCCTTTGACAGACACAGTGAGCCCTGTTACACCATTTGGAGCAAATCCTTCAGAACTCTTCTATGGTTTTGTTTAAAACAAATAAGAAGAAAGCATGGTCTCAGGCCTTCAGAAGCCATGGAGATGCACATTCTTCAGAGAGTAATGAAACACAGATGCACGCTTCAGCTGGGTGAGAAAACAGAAGGGGCAACTATTTTCTGCTCCCTCTTTTCAGATAGTCTGTGCTTAGCTGTGATTACACGCATAGGAAAGCATCATGTTTTCTTTGCTGTGAGAAAAAGGTAAAGAAAACCACTGCATGTGGTAAAGTAGAAAGGCTACTGCTGTGCTCTCTTTCCCTTGCATTCTTCTTTATTTTTTTTTTCCCTTCATAAGAAGGGTGTTCCTTTCCTCAAAGAGAGAGGGAGAGGGAGAAAGACTGTAAACTGTCCAAAAGGACCGTGAGAAAACAGGAAGCTTTGAAAAGTACAAGAGAAAGCAAGATGAAATCTATTTGCAGGCGGTTCCCTGGGGACATGTGAGCCATTGTTAAGCAGGCTGTTCATACAGCTATATCCTTCCTTCTGCCGAGGAGGAGCTTGGTGCCAAAAGGCTGCTATCTGGTCATTGACTTAACCCTCTGAATACCAGCCAGAAAAACTTGTGAGACCTTCAAAGGCTCTGCCAGTGAGACTAGGAATGTTCCTAGTGCCAAAGAGAAAACATTTGTTCTCACTTCACTTATTGTTATGATCTCCAGTCCATCTAGGGTCATTGATGTAGATTCATACCCCATTAGCCAAAGTAGATACTGGTTCACTGAGCTTGTAGTTTCTTTTCTCCTAAGAATGCTGGGTGATGATGAAGTAAAAAAAATTAAAAAATTTAAAAAAAAATCAACAAACAAATAAATATAAATAAATAAATAAGAAAACCAGTTGTTCCTCAAGAGCTTTTGTTACTGGCTGGAAAGTATACTGCTGGTACTCCAGCTCCTGGCTCACACTGTTGACATTCTAAGTTTTAATAGTCTGTCATTACCAAACCCTATCAGGAACACAAGCTTTCAGCTACTCTGCGCCTGTCTCAGATGTAGCACGGATCCACATACTGCATCCAGAACACCTGATCAAACAATCGAGTTTCTCTTCTGAAATTTGAAGAGTAGAAGATGACTTTGTCCAAAAGGCAGTGAAGATGCAGGGTTGCAGGTGTCTGTTCAAAGAATAACAGTTTCAAGCGGACTTGACGTGGAACTACTCAGGCTTTTCAGCAGCTTGAGTAATTATTTTATCAGTATTTTGATACTGCTACTAATACTGAGAAATTATTTTCTCAATATAGAGTGATATTATAGAAAATAACATTTTAAAATGTAGATGTTTAAATTACATTTAAAATGTACCAACATGCTGACATTGAAAACCTTTGAAATGAAGTACTTTAGTGTTACCAAAGAAAAAATGAGTTCAAAAATATTAGTTTTGATATTTTCCTATTAAAACTATCACTGAAAGCAATAATTTCATGTAACATTTTGAAGTTCTACACTTTTCAAGACAGAATAATTCCATTCATATTTTTTCATTTATATCTGCTTTTGAATGAGAGTCCACTTAAGAAAATATTTAATTCCATAAAGTTGTTGGATGAAAGTGTTCTAGAAATTGTTTCCAGATCAATCTTCTGTCACTTAATTGTAAACTGGATAATATGCTGCTCTCCATATTTACTGCCCCCTTAGAGCAGATCAAGGTGGGAAAAAAAAACCCAACCTTTGCCTTTATAAGATATGATTATAATAATGGACTAGAAAATAAGCAGAAATAGCAGATGTAGAGTCTGATATCAGGTAAAAAGGTAAGCATAAATAACTCATAAGGAAGAAATTATAGGTGGAAACAGTAAAAAAAAAATGAAAGCCTCCAAAATGTCTGGGGAAGGGAAGGAAGAGGGAATGGAGAGGGAATGTCAGCCTCCGAAGCACTGGAAGGAGGCAGTAATCTGCCATTCCCAAATGGTCTCACAGGCCAATTTGCTAAGATACTGATGCCCTGCCTTGAGTTTCAGTCTGGTGACCACATTTGGCCCCTTCAAATGCCTTCTGCAATTCTGTATAGCTCTGATTTTCTTTGAGTTCTTCCCTGAACTATCGCACAGCATAGCTGCATGAAGATCAGGTTGCAGCTTTCCCAAGGTCCTCTGTGGAAGCCCCAAGTTGATCAGTGTGTTTAGCCAGTGCCTGAAGCTGCTAAGAACTGAAGTACTGAGACTTCTGATTGGATGGCTGTTGTGGACAACTGTCAGGTATGTTTGTTGCCCTCAAATTGCGGTGACATTTATATGCTCACTATGTGGGAAACAATACGTCAGGATCAAAGTTACAGATAAGGTAGGGGAAGGGAGCAAATCACAGAAATCTAGCTCCATTTTTTTTGTGCTACCTAAGCAGAGCTTTAGATCAAGAATGGAAAGCAGATTGTTTTATGCTAATTTAAATATAACTATAGAATGTGAGCAAGTCATGTTTTTCTAAATTCAGTCGTGTCAGAAGGTGGTAATATCCCAGAAATAGTGAGATTATGTCTCTGCCACAAAGGAGATACTCACCTTGCACTTAAAGGGTTTGACATCAGAGTGAACAATCATGTGTGCCTTGAGAGTCTGCTTTTGCACAAAGCTCTTGAAGCACAAATGGCACTGATAGGCTCTGATATTGGTATGGATCAGGACGTGTCTCTTCATGTTGGCCAGCAGAGTAAACTCCCGGCCGCAGATTCCACATTTGTGCTCTTTCACACCCTGAAAGAGAAAAAAAAAAACCCAAAAAAAACAGTAGATTGAACAGTTTCTAAATTATTTCATTTTCAGTATGGCAATGTATGAATTATTCATTCCACATTAGCAAAGCAAGTAATGCATTATTTTGCCTTTAATATCATTTGTTCAAGGAGTATATACTTATGTTTTATGTTCTTTTTCTTGGCAAATTCTTACAAGAATATGAGAAGCAGAGAAGGAAAACAACATCTAAGTGTAATGAAATAAGGAGTTTTGTCTCCATCTTTAAATTTGCATGTCAGTGAGACGTAGTACCAGGGCTTCTCTGTCCTTCTCTACTGCTTATGTGAAGCACTGGTCAAATTTGCACGTCTATGAACCAAAAGTAAAAGTTAGCCACTTAAGAGATAAAAGAAGTGTTTGGCTGTGGTAACTGAACATCATTTGGTACTAAGAACTACTCCTTTTTTGCAGAGAGCTATTGAAAGTAAGCTGAAATAAATGAGAAATAATTAAATATCACCAAACAAAGATCTACATATTACATTCAATGAAGAAAAAATATTTTTAACTCTTTATGGAATTTACACTCACCCTAATAGAGTGTCCCTGCTTTAACTTGCGTTTACAGAACATTTCTAACAGCCTCTGAGCCATGCAGTCGATTCATTGAAATGAAATCCAATGTTCTTGGTCAGATATACGTGCTCTAACTGCCAGCTCCTGTGATTCATTTATATATTACAAAACCCAATGAATTTACCATGGAACACCTTAAGAGTTTGAGCATAACTTGTTGCAGGTAGTGAGAATGTATTAGTTCAGTGCCAAGAGCAATTACTCCTCCATAAAACTCATTACAAAAAAGACTTGAAATGTCAGTCACTTTTGTGCCAGTCAGTGGTTTTCACAGAGATAATTGCAAAGCTAAAGCTGTGAATATGCCCAGCAATTCTAAGCATCAAGCTATTTGATTCAAGGATGCGTTTGGGCACTAACTACTGTTAATTATGTTTGCAGCTGAATCCACCTGCAGATGTGGACAATGAAGCAGTAACTCTCTAGAGGATGAAGGGCATTGCATTTCCCATTACAAAAAAAAAAAAAAAAAAAAAAAAAAAAAACAGAAACAAAACAAACAAACAAACAAAAAAAAAGAGTTTTAAATTAGTAGAATTTTGTATGGTAGATCTGGGGAGCATCCGAAAGAGTAAAACAGCAACAGCAAATGGAGAAAATAAAAAGCAAATGTGGAAGTAGAGGCTGAGGTTTTTTTAAGAGAAAATGTATTTATATGATTAAAAAATTTTAGCTTTCTGTATTTTTAATGTTTTTCATAAAAGAACAAAAATTTAAGTGTTAAAGGAAAAGACATTCGGAACTGGGAGTATATTTTTATAAAATATGTGGATTTTTAATTTGTCTTTATTGTATTTTTGAAGAGGTGGATAACCTAATTTCAGACATTCTTCAATGGAACACTTAAGTATTTCCTATTTTTAAAGGGATTTTTTTGGATGTTTCTCAGAGCTTGCTCCCGATCTGAACTGAAATAGCTGTCATTCCTTACGGCCATGGTAAGCCTCTCACTTGAGACAAATGGGCTGGGATTATGGTCCTCTTTGTCCACTTTCATCAAGTGGCATTCTGGATAATTTATGCACAAATGGGGATTTTTCTTGGGTCTTTTCTTTCCCCCCTATATGTCTCATTATAACGACTCTTCAAAATTGGATGAGTAATATACTTTCTTCTGCTGCACACACACATCCTACTGCATATCCTCCTACTTCCCAATTAGGGGAAGCAAAGATACACATATGTTTTTCAGAAGAAAATTTCTGGTAAATTTTTTTGAGGTTAGACAGATCTGCAAAATGCTATTTTACAGAAGCTCGTTCTGAAGGTAAAACCCAGAAACAGGGAGAGTACAACTGTGGGAAGTAATGCTGGTGGCTTAATTGAAGTCTTGTCTATAACAGAATGTTTTTGCACATACTTTCTTAAGTCTGACAAAGACATCTATCTTCTACTGATGCCAGTACTACTTGGGACTTTTGTTCTGCATGACATTCTACTGCTGGCAAAGGGCCAGCATGAGGCTTTATAGGATGGAGGTGGGCATATTTTTAGCAGTTTGTAGTCCCTGTGCTTCTGTGTGACACAAGGTGAGAGTTCAACATGTGATGGCTTACCTTGTGAGTTAGAGAGTGTTGTTTGAGATGGTGGGGCTGTACAAACTCCATGCCACACTCAGTGCAGATATATGGACGGATGTCTTTGTGCTTCATCATGTGGTTTTGCAACTGACTTGGGTACTGGAAGGTCTTATCACATTCAGTGCAATTGTACTGTATTGGGCCACGGTGGCTTGTTAAGTGTCTCTTCAGCTGGGCCAGCGTGGGGAAGTCCAGACCGCACTCCACGCAAATGTTCTCTCGGCCACTCTCGTGCTTAGCCTCGTGTGCCTTCAGCTCACTGGGATAGGCAAAGCCTCTTCCACAGATCCTGCAGTTGTAAGGCTTGATGTCACTGTGCTGCATCATGTGTCTCTTAAGGTGACTGGTTTGAGTGAAAGACTTGTGGCAGACCTGGCACTTATGTGGTCTCGTGCCCTGGTGTGTTAGCATATGAGTGTGCAAGTGGCTCAGCTGCTTGAAAAGCTTGCCACATCGATTGCAAGCATGCGGCTTAATGCCACTGTGCCCCAAGATGTGGGTAACCAAATTGTACTTGGATGTATAGGACTTCTCACACATCGGGCACTGCCAGCGTTTCTGTTCACCCCCAACATCAACATAGTAGCTGTCATCTATTTGAAGGTTGACATCCACTCTTTCTACTTTCTGTTTATTTTCACCATTTTCTCTTACTTCAGCCCTTCGGAAGGATGGTTCTGGAGGCCTTTTCATTTGAAAAGGGTTCCTGAAATGAAGATTTGGGGGCATGATAAAAGGAAACATTAGGCCAGGATGGACTTTAGGATAATAAGGATAAGGAGCCTGCACAAATGCTGGACTACTGGGCCATGCCAAATTAGGTTTTACTGGTTCTTGCTTAATGGACTTGGTTCCAAAAGGCTCCAGAGATCTGTAGAACTGAAAACCAAAGTTGCAGAGATCAATCATCTGGGAGCTGTACTTTGGCTGTGCTGGTTGTTGAAACGCCATAGGAAGACCAGAAGAATCTATGTCATTATGATCTTCAAGTCTGTGTGGTGGAGATGAGGAGCCCTCAAGAGCGATAGAAGGGGGCATCTTTGTTGGCATGCTTTTGCGTTTCCGAGACCCTCCTTCCAGGGACCCCTGGAAGCTTTCCATGTCTGCAAGAGGAGGAGGGCCATAGCGGAAATGTGAAAGATGCTGTCTGAACTCTTCACCAAAATGAGTTGTTCTGTGTGGCTTTGTAACAGGACTCAGTGGCTGTAGGCAGTGAGAAAAGGGAGAAGCTTGTGTGTTGTCCACACTACAATTTGCATCTTCGTTCTTCATCATACTTATTTCTTTTTTAATTCCTTAAAACAAATAAACAAACATTTTTATTTCTGTCTTTTCTCCTGGGGTTAACACTTTATTGTCTTATTTATTCGTTTTGAGGTTGTTTTTTTAATTAAATGCAATTAAGGATGCCTTGCTTAGGATCATGCAAGTTGAAGAACTTCTAAAGCAGAATGAAATTTGCTAGAGGAGAACAAAGAATCTTTGGTCTTCCTGTGGTAGGAATTGTGGTTTAAATCAGGTTTCACTCATACAATATCTTTGTAACATAAACATGTTGTACTGTGATTCTCTGTTTAGCAGCTGAATCTGCATGGCAGTGCTCATACTTAATTGAATTCAGCCAGGCTATTTGTGGGCAAAGTCCTGTCCTTGGCTGTGCAAGAACAGGCTCTAGAAATTGGCGGTGCATCTGAAGGATATGGCAATACAAACAATAATGTGCACATTTATTATGGTTGTGACATGAAAAGTCAAAGCCAAAAACTTTAAACTTCTTTGTATCATTAGCATGTGCTGCTGTGAGAGAAAACAATGGCCAAGTGATCTAAGGACACCGTGTACCATCAGGTTTTGCGCTGTATTTCCTGGCTTCCCTCACTCTGTATTGTAACAAGAAGGTGGAGATTGATTCATTTTCTTTGTTTTAATCCTAGTGATATTTACCTGGCAAATTCAGGGGAGGAAAAGCCTCTGACCATTCTCCAACGTGCATTCAGTTTTATGGACATTATCTATGTTTTTTTCAGTTTTTCTGAAGTAGAGCACAAATCTCACTGTTTAAAATTAAACATGGAATTCACTTCAATGGTCCCAGAGGTTCCCTGAGTAACTGACACCTGAGAATGATCAGATCATTTCCAGTGTCATGACAATGCAGGTTAATAACTGTCCCCTGGCAAATTTTTGTATTCCGTTAGTTGTATGGAGAGCATCCCTTGGAGTACTTCTCCTAAATTTGGAGTTCATCTGACATACTAGCTATGCATTTAACTTCACTTTATACAAGGTTGCTACCTTTTGCCCTGGCTTTCTGGGGATGCTTCTATCCAAATGTGTGTATGTATGTATGTCTGTGTTTGTGTACATACATCTGTCCAACCAAGTGGAGGTTAGCTTGGAAAACGGAACGTATTTTCCCTCTGTCATCTATGACACATTGATGCTATTTACAGCACCATTCTTGGAAATGCTGGGTGGAGAGTATGAAGGTGGTTAGAGTACTAAAGACACCCCTGTTTCTTTTTCAGGAAGTTCTGTGCTGAATAAACTAGCTTCTAAAGATAGATAAAAGCGCATCTCAGTGACCTACTTAGGGTGTGGGCAACAGAAGGCATATTAAAAAGTTGCTGGGAAACAAGTTACTTCTGTTTGGAAGTTAGTTAGATTCTGGAACTACCTATGAATAAATATTGTGGGAATCTGAAGGTTCAGTGACAAAACTTTAAGATGGAAATTTTAAACAAAGGGATCAATTAATGCAAGAGGAGAAATAAAGGGAAAACTATAGGATCTCTTCAAGGATGATGGTTAAAACATTTGTGACAGTGCAAAAACAAACAAAAAAGAATCAAGTTAGCCCAGGGTAGATATCTAGTAGTTATACCAGGATGTGGCTTTCAGTCCCTAGCTTGTTGACTGGTAGCATATGTATGGAGACACTGCACATGTATGCACACATATGAGTTTGCATTTGCATATGCATATGCACATTTAGCATATAAAGGTGTGTGTATGTGCACATGTGCATTTCATCGGAGAGGACTGCAAGAGAGTTTGCATTCTCTTACGTTTCCATGTCAACCCTAAGTAACTAGGCAGAATAAGGAAATGTCAGATCTCAAAGATACTTTTTTATACAAAGGAGGATTGACCTTTTTCTGAACGCTAAAAAATATTCAGTTTTTTTCTAAAGAATGGAAAAAGGTTTTTTCAAATTTCATGTTGAGCAATGTTAAACTCATGCAATTAGAATGTGAAATGTACGTGTAGACCTAAGTCTACCCTTCAAAATATGGGCCTGCCCTTCAAATGTCTTTCTCCTTGTGTACCTCCTTCTTTTCATACAAAATGAGTATAGCATGCATCAGAAAGCTCTTAGAAATTTAGAACCCAGCTATGTTATTTACTGTCTGTGTCGAATTATTGAAATGCTGCCAAAATGACAGTGAGTTGTGTCTAATTGCTCTCTTGTCTCTTGGCTGCCAGTTCCTCCCTTCTTCCACACCCTGTTTTATGTAAAGTTTCAATCTATCTGGAACACAGAATTATGACAGAAGTGATAGAATTTCTTGAAATTACTGGAAAGAAACAATCTCCTGGCACAACTGACCTTTGACAGCTTTCACTGAGAGCATGGTTTTATACCACTGTCCATGGCAGTACACATCATGGGACCCTATAAGGGAAAGTTTAAAAAGTTAATAAACAGCACACTCAGAGAAGTTCTGTGTAAGCAGAAAATTAACATCCATTAGGGGAAGAAAAGTACAGATTTACAGCCTAAATACATATAGTCTTGCTGTTTTTCTTTTTACTTTCAAACTGCCAAAACCCTGGAATGTACAAATTCATGGAAGCAAGAGTAAATCTGGCCTGTCATCGTCTCCTTTTCTACTAGTAGCAAACCCTTCCTTCACCATGATAAGAACTTAATTCCATAAAAATTGTGCGTCCTGCAGAAGCTGTAGAAGGGACTGCATATTCAATCACCATCTGAGAAATAGTTCTGTCATACATAAGGAGTCTTCTTTAAAAATCTTCAGAGAACATAAAGTTTATAATAATGCTGTTCCCTATTATTTTTGTTCTCTCTGACCTTGCAGTAGCTGATCTCATTTTCATATCAACCATAAGTAAAAAGAGAAGAAAAACGTGGAAAATTTTTGAGTTAAATATCTAACTGGGACCTCTTCTCTTTCCTACATAAGCACTTTGAAACTTCTTTCCTTCTTCAACACAGTTATTTAGGATGGAATGCTATGTAGATTACTGGTGTGTGACTCTAAGCATTCGGTTCGTTTTGAATATGGATAAACATTGAAATTTCTAGATTTTATCTGCAGTGTTCCAGATTTTCAGTTTTGAAAACTTATTCCAGAAAGTTCAGTGACAAAAATTTATAAACTCTCCTGAGTGTAAAAAAAAAAAAAAAAAAAAGGGTTAATTTCTAATTTCTTCAGGACAAACATTCTCGCAGTTTTTCTCTGTATGTAATTAAACGTATTTTGAAATGCACTGTTTTGAGAAATTGAGCCACAAATAAGCTCAATTCCCTACCCTTTCAGTAAGGAAAGGCTACAAGCAGTTCGGGTAGTCTAATCTGGACGTACTCCACAACTATCTGTGCAGCAGCTAATAATGCTGTTAGCTTCCTTGAAAGAAGAAGAGAGTTTAAGATAGAATATAAATAACCATTCACTTTCTCATTGTCAGCCAATGTACTTCTTTCTAAAGACAAAGGATAAAATAAAGTGTGTAAATCAGACTATTCACTCTGCAATCACACACACTGTTATACTCCCTAGTTAATAATCCCTACTGAAGTCAACAATAAAATTTCTTCAGTCTTCAGTAGAACCAGCATTCTGCTTCCTGTATGAAAGTGCTTTCAATCTACAGAACAATAATAAGCCCAGCAATACCAATAAGAGGTTATAAAGTTGCTTAACAGCTTAAATGCTGTTCTGATTTTGTTCTTGGTGCACACAATTGTAAAGAAATGAGATCAGAACAAGTGAAATTGATGCGTACCCTCTGACAAGGAGAGAGTAGCTACTTAGTACAAGGTTTGCATTTGTGTTTGCTGTCTCTGTTGAACCTGAACACTGGCAGCTATAACGAAAGGCTGAAATCTAACATCTGCTCGTGTGTAGGATGTAGTGCAAATCAGTGACAAATGACATATTACCACATTTATTGGGTCAAAGTTGAGCAGCTGGAGACCTTGAGCCTTAGTGAGCAACCAGCAGTGTTTTTCAATGGATACCTGTTACTACAGAGGTGCTTACAGTTTTCTTAATAGGTTTTGTGGGAGCTCCTTCATTTGAGTCGCCCTTCATTTCAGTTTCTGATTTTAAATGTATTCAGTCATACAATTGTTGAACTAAATACCAAAGTTGTTATTTGTTTTTCACTCAGTCGCTATTTAGGCAAAACTTGCATCAGTTGCAGGATCTGACTGAAGGGGTTTTCTTATGCTGAACTCATCTCATTTCAGTACTGACACAGTGTTCCCTACCAAAACTACACTGCTCTGAAGAATTGTCATAGTTTGAAAATCCCTGGATCACCTGCACAGCTTTGGATATATCCATTACTTGTATCCAAGTGATTTTCGGACAATGAATATCTGATGCCTCCTTCAAAGGCAAAATAAACCCTCCATAAGCTATTATTTCTTTCCCTTTTTGTTGTTTTCATATCTTCTTTCATGCTGCTTCCTGTGTATGAGTGACGTCCCACTCCCAAATGTTACCATTTGCCATTGCCTTTTCTTCTGGAAGTTTCATAATTTCAAAAAGTTGGAAAATAATGAAGTGGATTTTTTTTAACCTCTTGCTATCATATATGTCTTATCTGCTTTGCTGGCCATATGGCTTTGCAAAATGGGATTAGATTGTTGTAATTTACAGTACCCGTAAAAGCCATGCATTTGCTTGCTTGTTCCTCAGGGAACATTGTGGGTGCTGCAAGTATGCTCAAAACAGCATACTAGATATTGGTTATGTTGTTTGACAACATATATGTGTAGCTTTTTCAAATTATGGCATTTTATTTTCTCTTGGGTTTAATGAATGCAATCATTAAGGAGGACAAGAAGTAAAAGATAATGATCAAATCCAAACAAGGACTTCCCTAAGATCAGTGTCAACTCTTTTATTCCTTAAGAAGCCTTTGCAAAGTGTTTTTAATCTATCTTTTCTAGGCATCAGCAGCCACATTTTCAAGAGCACAAATGCAAGTAGTGGGCTCAATTTACAAATACTGAGTAAATAGTAATACACGACAAAGAGCACAATAACACCATTTGATAGAGCAGATTCTCATCTACAAAACTGTTTCTCAACACAGTCATCACCAGTAGGTATGTATTTTCACCAGCAATGAGCAAGAGCCTGTATGCCAAATTCTTACCAGATGTCACCAGCAGAAGTGAGGCTGGTTACCATTGCTGCAACGCATCATCACTGCGTCACTGTGCTCACATACACTGTTTGGTCTCCAGAAACATTCAGCAAGCATCAATAAACGTGAATGGGTGCCATTTTTTATGCATGGAAGAATTTAGTGACACACCTTTACTTTGCACACACTTCCATGCCAGATGGCACTCTTTCAGAGTGTCCCTTTGCTGCCATCACAGCAACAACATATGATGGGATGTTGGTGGGAGGGTTCAGCCTCCACTGCCATACCACCAAATGTGCCTCTGATTTCATGGGCCAACATCATAAAACAGAAGGTATTACTTTCAGAGCAGTCCTCATATATTTCTCTTCCCCTTTTGCCACCTTAATACAATTGGAATTGGGAACAAGTAAGCAATCATTCATGAAGACATCCTGGAATGGTTGAAAATGAGAAGTGGGCCAGATCAGGCTCTCTCTTCCTACAGCAATATGATAGTACAAAGGAGTTCTATGTCTTTTCACTTCTGCCTGGGAAATAACCTTCATTTGCTGATATCTTCTTCTTCTTTCTAACAGAAATTTTAATCTCAGCAAATGCATGTAAGACTAGTAAGACTAATAGCACTGGTAATTCTATGGCAAGATTTCCAACAAACTCTGAAACTCATTATTTGTGAACTGCAGTTCAGCAATTTGCAGTTTTTTATAGGCTCTATTGCCCAAAGAGATATAAAGCCATTTATGCCATGACCAAATTTTGATACTTTACCAAATTCAGTGTATACATACAAAAAAAAATAGCTGCCATCCTATGGCAATATCTTAACAAACCAATAGTGAAAATCACATACACCTAAGAAGCTTGATTTTTTCAAATATTGGACATGTTAACAGCTGAATGAGACACAATAATCACCAACAATCAATGAACTTCTTAAGATATCTTATATATATTACGTAATACTTTTTTTTTTTTTTTTTTAGCCTGTTTTGTCATATCTTCCTTGCTTCTTGTTTGAGGTTTGAACATTTTTGATATTTTGACTGCTATAGGGACTTAACACTGTATTTGTATCTGCATTTGTGTAGTCTAGGAGACAATATAAATATGAAGAAATGAATCTTCTTTCTCAGAAAGCTGTTCAAGAGCTCCCTGCACTTCACTTTTTTGATTCCCAAGTTTTAACATTTTTACTTACATCATTCTTCTTTATTTCACCTTTGAAATACATGCATTTGGGAAACATTTTGCCTGCACTGCTCCTAGGCTGGCTTTTGGAGTCACTTGGTTATACGCACAAATCCTTCTCTGGTAAGTTTTCAGGGAAGAAGTACAGCTACTTTGGTATTTCTTTTAATAGAGAAAAAAACATAAAGCAGTAAGAAAATAAATACACGATCACCTTTTTATACTTTACAAACCATTGTTTTGTTTTGATAGTTGAATGAAAGTGTTAAAGGAGATTCTGAACTTTTCTTTGCTGAGAATCCAAAGCAATCTTATCACCTTGACTGTCACATCAGATACTTCTTCTGAATGGTTCATTGCATGATTTGCTTTCCAGTGGGAGAACTGATTAGATTCGAATAAAGTTGCTGGGAGCTACAGGGAGGTAGATGTAGATATTTTCCTTTCCTCCAATATGAGTGGTCTGTTCTCCATTTATCAGATTGTTTTGTTTTCCCTGTCATTGTTTTTAAGTATGCTTTGTCCTTATTTTAGCCAAAATTGGGTGCCATTCTCATTGGTTTTCTGTTCCCTAATAAGACAGTTGAGTGGAGGTTGCATTAACCACTGAAATCTGTAGTACAGCTTTATTGATAACAACCCTAGCAATACCTCATCCTCATGGCCCATCCATCCCTAGTCTTTTCATATATATACTATGTAAAGGGACTTCTGAATACAATCTGTTCTTGCTGCTGTTTTAGCTTTTATTTCTCTTTTCCTCATCCTTCTTTCTCTTTTTTCTTCTGCTTTGTGAGTCTTCTTAGTTCTTCTCTACATTTCCTTCCTTCATCACTTCTCTATTCCATCTGTGTTCACACCCTCTCTGCTTCTCTATTCTATCTGCCAAAAATGATTAGCAACGTGTAGGTAATTTGGATAATGAAGTGTATGTTAAGTTCATGGGCTTTCTAACATTATCTGTTAATAAAATCACCCAAAACCACAAGTATGCATGGTGGAAGATCACAAGCTAAAGAAAATTCTCTGTCCTACACCTGCTTAAGGGGAAAAAGGCCATATGTCCTCAGCTGAATACCTCCATCTCCTTGATTCTCTGCTACCAACAGTGCATTCGAGGCTTTTGAGTAAACAGGGGGGAAAAGAGATATGCTGACAGATCTCCACCTTTACTATCTGCAGCACAGCACTGTCCACCTCTGCCTACAGCAGCTCTGGTCCAACTTCTTGCCTTTCATTTTCCCTCCACAGATCAGTGTAATCTGAAAATGAGATGCTGGTGAGATGCAAAAGGATATAAAAGCAGCTGTGTTAGCTCTAGCTATTAGGTGACTAAACTAAAGTCTTGTGAAGAATAAATCAGGAAAGGGCATAGTGAAAACTTCCCTTCATGGTCTGTGGGCCACCAGCTGTCTGTGGCTGAAAGGTTTCCCAATCTAAGGTTGGCGACTTCTGATGGTTTTTCTTCTTTCATGAAGGATAGGTTTCAATAAAAGTTAGGAAATGTGAAAACATGGTGTGATATAAGCCAACCTTTTTATTACAGGCTGAGGAGCATGCAGAGATAAGGAGCTATGTCCTGGGGAAGTGGGGTATCTTTAAATGGCTTATGCTTCCAGAGAGTCAGAGCACTGTCAGGGCAGTGAGAGCTGCAGCGTGAGGGAGGAAAGGGAGGAGAGATGTCTGCTTATTCTCTTCTAATCTGTATCTCTCTGAAGTGGTTTTTACTACTTATCCTTAAAAAACTCTGAAACCCAGAGATACTGTAAGTCATTCCTTTCATGCCCTATTTTCCATCTCCCTGCCTCTTCTCAAATAACAGATTCTGTCCTGCTTCAGTTTCTCTTGAGAAACAGACCTTTTGACACTGCTGAATCATTTTGCTGATAACTTTTGAACTACATAGTTTTATTGGTTGGCATTTTTTTAATGTACAATGCCCTCTTTTTTTTTCCCCACCAAAATATGGAAATATTCATACTCTGAATAATTTATGAATCTGGGAGGATGCACAGAAGTAAACTATTGCCTCAAGCACTCCAACCAGTATGTGACACTCAACCATTTTTGAATACACTTGTGTTTATGTCAAAAAGAAACTATCCTAGGAACTCCAGACTACTTTTGTCTGTTTTGAAAAGAAAAAATGAAACAGGTCAGAGTGCTGAGAGCATGGGACAGGACCAGAGGACAGGTCTATCTTTATACTGCGGAAATTCCAGGCTAGAAAAATACTTTGGCAAATTGCATTCAACCATTCTAAACCCTTCAGCACTGCAGCAAAAGGCCTACCGGGAAGAATAACTGAAAGGAGCCTGTCTGTACCACTCAGGAGAGTGAGATGCCTCGAACTTGCACCTTCTCAATAAAACTGCACAAGTGACACCTGTAGGAGGGCCCAAAAGTATTTTTAGAGAGGATAGAGTCTACAGCTCCTGACTATCTCTGCACCCCAGCACTCAGCAGTGCTGTTTTTGGCTGTGTAATAGTCCTGTGACATAGAGCAGTTAGCCTCTGGTTAGGGTACTCCTCTAAAAGGCTAGGAATGGGAACCTCCCAAGGGGGTGGAGGGAAGTGAATCAAAGTATCTGACTTTATGGCTGTTATATTTTGCACTGATTTGATATCATTCAGTTCCATATAAATATTTTTGCAGGACTGGATCCCTAGGAGCTTTTGGTCATGGGTATACTGAATTTCTACATCCTGTGCAGGCTTCGAGGCTGATGAAATCAGGTTGGGCAGTGTGGTGACACCAGGAGCACATAAAGGCAGAAGTTCACATGTGTAAAGCTTAGCTGGTACCAGCAGGCTGCTTGGGAATTCGATCCTACCCTCAGTAATTACTAGAAGCCATTACAAGTTGCCCACCTAGTTTAACCACCAAATTAAATAATGCAGTTCATCCTGTGTAACAATCTCTGTTTTGTCCGTGGTCTCATCCACATCACTGTGAAATCATTATGGAAAAACTGGGATCTGAGAATAGGATCTGGGATTTGACTATTATAAAGCAATGTCAGTAAGATACATCTCTTCCTTTTCTTAACTGCATAAACAGCTCTCATTTTGGTAATTGGAAACATGGATCTGCTGCTGCCCTTATAAAGTATGAGGAGCCACTTTGACAGCTCTTCATAGAGGTCCTATCACTACATTCAATTTCCTGCCTTCTTGCCTATCTGTCATTGCAAATTAGAATTGTGCATTTTTGGCATCACAGAAATAATATGCACGACTTCTTTTTTTCCTCTGGAAAGTTATTAGATTAAACTAATGCAGTTTTAGTGTTTGTTTGTTTGTGTTTCTCACCAGTCAGATATTACAAGACAGTGTGGTCAGAATCTTTTCACGTACAAAACAGAGTATTTAAATTCTACAAAGTGAAGTTCAAAAGAAAGGGCTTCTGAGCTTTACTGTAGTACAATTTCAAGAAAAATAAAAATAAAAATAAAAAGGATTTATGCAGAACACTCAGAATTAAAATGACTAAAAAACATGCCCTTCCATAACCTTCATGCTGTTCTGCTTGGGGTATTGTTTTGAAAATAAATCTTTCACTGGCATTCGTGACCTTTTAAAAGGAAATAGTTTGAGCTTTCCTTCCTACTGCAGTCCCAGTATCGTTATCACCTCCATGGAGGCCAGAGAGATGGTCTAGTCTCCTTAGTCTCCTCCAAAGACTTTGTTAACTTCAAGGGTAGCTGAGGGGCACCTTCAGCCTCGGTTCCTCAAGCCAGCCCACTGCAATGCTCCCATACTATTAGCAGCTACTGTATGAGAAAGAAACAATACCTCCTAAATCTTCTGTGAATAAACAGATACCTTAAGAAATAAAAATAAAATTAAATGCTGGTGACACGTATTCATCTGCTTGGAGAAAAGCAGAGAAGAGTACAATATAGTAGAGTTTTCAAATAAAGTTTCCAGAACAGATTACATTTTAATGAAAGTCTAGTTTCTGATAATAGTGGAGAATATTGTTATTCATCAACAGGACCAAGAGCTTGCTTTTAAAGTTTATTTTTCTTTCAATTTGCTTCATTCCATTCAAAATTCACAGTAAAACTGATGGTTGCTAAAATGGCAAGCACTCTGTGTTATAGTTAGGCATGCACTGTGCTGGAAGAACTGAAAGAAGAGGATTTTGACACATTTAGAAAAAAATATATCTGCTACTGAACAGTGTACAATTCCTTAAAAGTAATTTCCAGGTGATGCTTCCCTAGTCATTTAGGATATACAAATAGATGTGGTTTCAGCTGAAATTTCAGCAGACTTTCTGGAAAGGCTACTTTGCTGAGGAAACTGATTAATCCTATTAAACTGTACTACTCGCAATTAAGCTGACTTCATATTGACTTAACAATTACTATCTGAGGAGAAGTGCAAAAGGAAATAATAGAGCAAAAGAATTTGAGATATCTATTTAATTCCTAGGACACTATTGTGTTTATCCAAGTCATAGGATATCCAAATAATAAAAAAACCTAAAAATCATGAGCAACAAGACAGAGTTGAAAATTACTCTTAAGGCAAAGTACTGGAGCACTGGGAGGAAACTACTTCCAATGTGTTTGTGCTGTGCCTAGGAAGTACTGCTTTGCAGACCGTCAGGGCATAAAATCTGTATTAAAGCATTCAAACCATGCAGAACTAAAATATGTATTTCTTTTCCAGAGAAAGATCACCTTCACATATATCTCCTAATTGCAAGCAAGTGAGGACTGATTTTTTAGGATCCATTTATTTCATGTTATTTGAAGAACAATGTGCTTAGTTTTTCAGTTCCATTACTGAACAGTGTTTTAAACTATTACATGAAGTGTCTTCAAGGAAGTAATTTATGGTAATCCCCTCTGGCTTTGCCCTTCGCCTTTAATCTTTGCACTGACTGAACAGCAAGAAGTAAATGTTTTCTCACTCTGATTCTCAAAATGTGTCCTGCATATAGCACTTAACTATTTTATTAACTTCTAGAACATATTAAAAATAACTAATTTGTTTCAACAACTAAAGAAATCTGAAATTTAAAACAAATTTCAGATAGCTTCTGTGATTTTAATCACTTGGAGAAAAACCTCTGTGTAAATCAACTAACAGGGAGGAGTTCTTAAGGTTAACTGTTATATTGAAACAGATTTTAAATGCCAGTTTTATTGAATTCAACTAACTAGCACACAGAGAGGGAATGGCAGCTCAGACTTATCCAAATGTCATCAGCAGATACTGGAAGAGTCTGAAGTTACAAACAAATAAGAAATTACTTTTTGCCAAACAAACAAACAAACAAAAAACAACAACAAAAAAAAAGGGAGAAAGAAGAAAAGAAAAAAGTCGATGTTGAAATTTGAAACGAACACTGAAGTTTGAAATGTGAAATTTCCAACATTTCTAAAGCCACTTTAATACTAATCCTTCACCACTAGAGACAGCAAACACTTGTATTGACAATTAACTCAATTCTGAATCTCTTCAGTAGAAAAAGGAAACCAAAAGTCCATGCAACCACTGTGAATCTCTCAAGCAAATCCCGGATATAAACTGGAAAAAAAAATTATTCTATTTGGACCTCATTACCTGGAAGCTATGCCAAGTGCCATATACAAAAACCTAGAAAATTAGATAGGAATTATTGTTGTGTTGCGATAGGAACGGCAGGTTAATCCATTTCTATAAACAGTATGCAATGACCTGGGGAAGAGTACCTAAGGGTAAACATCTGTGTGAACCATGTGCCTGCACATGCATTTTTTTCTGAGTCTGGTAGTGAACAACGTAGTGAAAATCGTCTCTGAAGTCATTAGAGAAAATTCTGAGTCCTGATCACTTGCCTACAGAGTCAAGCATCTTCTACTCAAGGCTTTACCTGTGGATAGAGTTAGAAAGATTTCCCAATATGTGGGATAAGGAAAAAACAGATAATAATAATGAGATCAAAAGTATTTGATTATTGTTTTGATTTCTTTTTGGCATAGAGGAGGTTTGGAGGAGGAGCTAGTCAACACAACTCTCTGATACTTTTGACTGTTCTACAGCATATTAATGTGCTAACTACAGGCATGTAATAGTTGTGGGAATCTTGCTGATTACATATTGTGAATGAAGTGTCACCTAGAAGTGTTTATGTAACAGCCATACTGGTAAACCTTAGGAGCACATTTTGATCAACTTGCTCTTCCAGGGGGACCAATATAGTTCTGTGTGATTTCTGTTACAAAGTAATAGTTTCAGACTAATACTAGATGTCATTAAAAGCTCCAGAAATCTACACTAGCAAATCAGTCTACACTGGGCTAGAGCCTCCCAGATGGTTTCAACAAGCTCTGCTTTTCCCTGATGGAGAAAGCTAATGGATGCTCTTGAAACATCCTTTTCTCTTCACCTTCTGGTGCTGTTTTTATTACACTATTTTTAGGTATCTGTAAGAGAAAGTGGACAAATAGAGAAAGACTCTGTGTCAAAGAGTGTTTTCAAATAAATTTTCTATGGAGCTGAAACACAAGCGGATACTTGATTTAGAAAACAACTCAAGAGAGAGGACAAAACATGAAATAGCAATTATATTCCACAGTGTACTCTTCCCTGATATCTTTGTAGTGGGTCAATTTAAATTTGCTTTAAATCTAACAGACTGAGTGTTAGTAGGAACACCAAGTCTTTCCAGTTTCAAAGACCATACAAAACCTTTGAATCTCAAACATTTGTTCCGGATGTATAGTAGCATAAACAACATAGAACCCTTCATAAAACAAGAAGTCTTTCATCACTGCGAAAAGAGCCTAGAGTTACACTGCAACTCTGAAAATTAAAGCATAAATGGGTTTTTCACAGCTGGGAAACCAGTAAAAAAGGAGACTGGAAATCATCTTGTCACTCCCAGTAAACACAATGGTTGCTGCTCTGTGCGCTCTGTGTCTGGCATGGGAAGCATAAGCTGCTCCCTGAAAAGAAGTATAGCCACCTGTCCCATCCTAGAACCACTACACCGGCTTCTCTTAAATCCTTAACTCTGGGAACACCACCACTTTAATTTCTGCATATACAGAGAAATTTGTTGGTTTGTATTCCTCACTGGGCCTCCGAACAGAGGACTGCATAATTAACGTCTCTTGGCTCAGGTTTGCATTACTTGCAGTACAGCATTGTTTAAGAATAACAACTGGAAATGTATGACCCTGCTCATAGTTGTACTTTTAGCTTCAATTCAGTTCTACCTTTCTGTAACTCATTAGTGAAAAGTGATGTTATCCATGTATGAGTCTTGGTTTACCTTGAAAGTGTTGTAATTAATCAATCCTCAGATTCAACTGACATTTTCTTTTCTAAGTGTTCACTGCATTCTGACATTTCTATAAGGTGTAAGAAACTAGGAAGTAGGAAGCTTACACATTTACTTTTTACAAACACTGTAGATTTTCAGGAAACATAATTTCTGTCATAAGATTTTTCTTTAAAATCAAACCAAAATTCATACACATGAATTTACACACCTCCACAAAGCGTAAGAAAAAATGTGTTGGTGTTCTGGCTTTCTTTCATAGTAGAAAAGTGAAGAGAGAGCAAGAACAATAGCTTTTTCATCCTTGGTTCAGGTAGTTAATAATGTTTCTTTCTAACATACAAAGCAGGAAATAAAGAGTGAAAGTTAACAAATGTGAGTGTTCAGATAATTTCTTTCCATAATCTTCAGAGCATGAAAATATTTTCTTTTCATAGCTCATTGCTTAGCTTAACTTCTTCCAGTGTCTTTCAAGGTCTTTACAACACACTAGGTGTTGTTAGTTCAGAAGGAAAAGTTTGGCTTATCAAGATTGGGATAGCATTAGTATAAAACCACTTATTTTAGAAAAACAACTCACAGAATTATTACATTTAGTAGGAACCTAAACAAAGATTATGTAATAATTTTCAACTGGATCATTAGCATTTTAAAAGCCAGGTAAAAAGGACTCTCATTTGCCGGACAGATTTAAAGAAAAAAAGATATCCAGCATGGAATTCAACATGTGTTTTAACAACAAGTATTATTTACTTAGTCACCTTATTTGGATGAATATCTGAATATCATGTATAAAACTCCACTGGAATTTTTACAGTAGTGGAGAGCTACAGTCTCCATTTCAAAATACGAATTTTCAACAATAAAGAGAGTAGCCATGAGCAATCCTTCCCCCCCACACTCAAACTTGTTCATTTCTTTTTAAACTATTCATATTCTCTCTGTAATTCTTTCTCATGCTAATATTCCTTGCTTTTCAATGGTTTCTGGAGGTGGTAAGGAAAAATAGGGGTAACTATGGTATTTAAGAGGAAAATGTTCACTGTGTTTTGATATTTCATATATTTGAAAACATTTGTTGAGTTAAAAAATTGGTCCAGCCAATTATCTATGACAGTCCACATAATACTTGTAAGGTCTCTTCAAAGGAGAAGTTTCTTTTGTTGCATGTTTCCACATGGGGATGTGTGCCAGTGCTTAGAAACTATGTGTAATTTCAGATCAACTATAAAGGGCCATGTTTCCTTATACACCTTTGGCTGACTTGTATTCTTATACAATCATCATACAAAAAACCTATTGCCATACACAGCTTTCACTGCTTTTGTTTTTCAGGGTAATATTCTGCTGACAAATCTGCATGAGTATAGGGGAAGAAATTCAGGTAGAAAACTTTCTCTATAATTGCAGTTTTATAATATCATACATTGGAAACAGAATAAGTGCTATCTGGGGTAATCCTTACTCTCCCACCTCTTGTCCTGGATTACTCATCCCTCTGTGCTTCGTTCATTCTAAATAATGAATGTCTACCTGGCACTATTAGAAACATCAGATAAAAGACATGCCAATGCATGAATCTGTAGGATGTATTTAGTACTTCTCAGTACACCAATGTCTGCTCTACATCCATCTATTAGAAATGTGTCCTTGTTTGAAAGAATGAGAAGACAAATAGGATTTGTCAAAAGCCAACGATTCACATTCTCTCCTGGTAAAAAATCTATATTGGAGACATAATGAAAATATAGCTCAGTGCTAGTATTCTGCATCCAAAACCCATTAAAGATTCTGGTCATAAGTACAAAAGGTCAACTAACATTTACTGTAAGACTTCTATCAGTTTCTGTGCTTTTCAAATCAGAACTGCTAACTTGCGATTTCCATAGGCTATACATTGTTACCAATATTGTTGTTGCCATCGTCAGTGTATGCAGTTTTTATTCATTCTTCAGAAGAACAAGCAAAATTTGTCAACATTTTATTTCATTATAATTGAGAACACATCAAATTGAAGTAATGGCTTTATAGAAGACTGTAGGAAAACGTTAAAAATCAGAAATACATGTTCTGAGTGACTATGTAGGTTATATAGGGAGATATGGCTTCTAGCTGTAGCAGTAGTAAGTTTTTAAAACAAAATAAATATGAACATCTCTCTTTTTATTCTTACTCTTTTTAGCTTCAATGAATTTTGTTCTTTTTAATCACATTGAGGAAAGTAACTGAAAACTTTTTTCACACACATTTAATTTGTGCCAAGCTGGTTGTAGATGGATAGTCAGCCTACCCTCAGAATATACCCTTCTATGTTTTTAGATATCTCAACAAGGTGGGAAAAGGATATCACACCAGCCCAAAACCACCTCTTCCTGAGCCTTGGAGAAAGATATTGATGGTGTTACAAATCACCGTTATACTAGACAGTGTTGTGGTTATCCTAATGATAATGTATACTCAAGGGAAAGCAGGTTACCAAATACCTGGAGAAAATATATTATTTGAAGGAAAAGGCAATATCAGAGATGAAATCTAAGAATGTTAAGAGCTCATAGTTGATCTTCATTATTAAATTACTTATCGCTCCTATTAATAAGATCTCCTGTTGCACTTGTTACTAAGGAATAGGTTTAGAAATAGCATTAATATGAGTGTGAGCACATACGAATTTTTATGCATTTCAGACAACCTTCTTCTTTCCACAGTATTTCAGAGAAAGAATTTATCATATGCATGGTCAAAATAAAGAATACATTAAAGTTTAGTTTTGTCTTCATAAACAAGATCCGTATCTAAATGCTGCAACCAGCTCTACCTACAAGGTGAACTGAACTTCTGAGCTAATTACATTAGAACTTATAGATGATTGCAATCCAGGCTAACACTTTACAGCATGAGGAAAACAAAACCACAGAGTAATACAGTGACTTCCAAACACAGAGCTTTAATGTCTTTGAATGCTTAGGAGACTCTTCTACTGAGTGTCCAGATATTTGACATGTAATTGTCAAAACAGCTGATCAAACCCTCTACTTAATATGAATAAATATTTAGACAAACAAAATGCAAATCCAAGTATGCCAAGGGATAGATGTGGCAAGTTTCTTGCAGCAATACGTGACATTTTCTTGCTATTAGCAGAGAAGGGACAAATATCATCATGTACACCTAAGAGCTGGTACCAGACTCGATGGAACTCAACCCAATGCTGAGCTATGATCTTCTGGAAGGATGCTGCATTCAGTAGCAGGCTGCACTTAAATCTGCAGCTTACCAAGGAATCAGTCTGAATTTGGGCAGAACACTCCCTCCTATGGAAACACATGTGCCAGACAGAGGGGTAGGAAAGTCCGTTCTGCTCACTTATTGAGCAAGGGCTGAGAGCCTAGGGCTGTGTCAAGGTGGCAGAGCAATACAAGTGTCCCACAGGAACGGAGTTAGTCAGGCTGCCCACCAGTCCCCATGGTGCCTGCCCACCGTTCAGGACTGCTGTCTGGACGCTGGGTTCCTGCAGAGCACCCTACACATTGGAGAGCTTGAATAAAGAGCGGGGCTGAAAATGGCCAAGCTCTCCTACTATGGAGAAATCAACACGTGTCCTAATTTTTCCCTCTATTGTTGCATCCTTCTGTTATAAAAGTGTAGGGGGAGGATTTTCTCTTCTACTATTTGAAACACACTCTTACATTTAATCACTGATTTCATGCTCTGCTCTGATGGTTCTGCAACATTTATGACTAACAACAAAAAAATCTATCAATATCTACAATACAAGTGACTAATAAACAGACAACTTCCAAGTAAATCCTATGCTGGTGATCAGTACTGTTAACGTGCTGTACAACAGCAGCTTACTTTCTTTTTTTTTCTTATTCATCTGAGAACCTGGAACTGCCCTAGCACATCTTAAATGTCACTCTTACTTGACTACTCATATACACAGATGAGTGGAGATAAATGCATAGTATCAGAAACACAATATCAACTGAAGGAAAAAGAAGACCTAGCAACTCATCTCTCCATGTAGCACAGGTTGGCAGGTTGGCACAGACCTCAGTAGTGGCAGATGATATATGAAACACATCAATTTTCATACAACACAGCTTCTCTCGTTATTTCAGCAGTGGCCCGGTGCAGCTTGCTGAAACATTCAGGATAAAGTGAGTAAAGCCTGTAACAAGATTCTGGTAGAGTCACTATATGCAAAACGCACAGCAGATTGTGTTATGAATATTATCAGTTTCAGCGGAAAACACTTTCTTTTCCATGTTTGTTAAACCGCACGTTGTTATCACCAGTATCTAAAAAAAGAGACTAGAGACATTTGTAGAATAAATATACTGCTTGTCAATGTATATGATCATTATCTTCTCATCAGTTAAATGTGTATCTGATAAATGCCTTTTCTTAATGCAAAAGTGTATCTATATATATGTATATATATATATGACTTCTAAAAAGTTAACCATAAAAGCATTCTCACTCAACTTACCAGATGTTGAAGCTGGAAGGAATCTTGCCCTACTCTCTACCTGCTCTCGTGTTGGTAATCTCTCTCCCTCTCTTTCTCCCCCCGTGCAGAGGTTGCAGTAAACTTAGAAAACTAGCAGGGACAGTGTTTCAAATGACTTAAGAAAGAGAACAGGAACAATTATTTCGTTCTCTTTTTTTCAGATGAGTACAGTACCTTCAGAAAGAAGGAAGGAAGGGAGGGGAGAGGAAGTCAACAACCCTTTGCTTTCCTGCAAAAAAATAAGGAAACAGCAGATAGCAATCTCGTTTTCTCTCAAACAAAATGTTTGGAAAAATAAATACAACCGAACCAAAAGGAATTCCTCAAGTATTATATCTGCATTATTGGCTTCATAAAACCTACTTTACAGCTTGCTATGTGCAACTGCATTAAAACAAATGAATTTCCGAAGTAGCGTCTAGGAGTAAGACGCCCATATCTCACACAGAACAATCAGTCATAAGTGTGCACAGATAATGCAGACTTTTGCTTCAGACAAGGAACAATCATATATGGAATGAACATACATGAGTATACAGTTCTTATTTCCATGGTAATAGATTTCTTAAACTCCCTCTTCAGTGTGATTGTAGGAAAATAGCAGTGGATTATTCACAAAACACTGTTGAATAAAAAGGGGGACAAGAAGGGCCACAAAAATGATAAGGATCGTATCTCTATATTAGGGTTGCAGTAACACATAATTTATCTCAAAGATTTGCAGTGTGTGGAAGCCATCTGATTTCTCCAAGCAAAAACTACATGCTGTGTTCTAGAATACATTTTGTACTTCGCTTTGTTTCTTTCTTTCCCCATTAAGCAAATTCTGACAAACAGATACTGGCCAGCTGGCTGCAGTTATACTTGGGATAAGTTTAGTCCATTGTGCTCCACAGTGATTTTGTTCACTTGTGTGTTTTCCCTCACCTTTATCTGTTGTTTGATGTCCACCTATAGTGAATACATGTTCCCTTTTTTTCCCAATAATCTGTTTTCATTCTGACATTCTTGCATGTAAAAACTTAGACGCTACCACAGGGTCTGTGTTTTTAGTTTGCTTTGTAACATGGTACCTAAGGCAGTGCTGCTTGTGGACAAGTGACTCAGCGCTGTGCTCTGTGACAGGCAGGAAAAAAAAAGACACTTTGCATTGCTTTTCCTATGAAATGTGGGTCCAGATTTTGCTGTGGGATTGACAGCTAGATGAATGCTGCTGAGGCAAAATGAATTACAGCTGTAAATCCATTGTTAGTAGGAGGACAAGTTGGTACCCTACCCCATACAGATAATAAAGATTGCTTCTTTTATTGTTTGATAATGAAAAGCTGCAAACCAACATAGGAACCAACATTTGGCACCTGTGTTCCTTCACACAGTTCTTGACGCTATTCCCAGAAGATGTCTAGCAGCAGTCTGAGTGGAGAATCTTTCATTTTAATATTCAGCAACTGGAAGATTTGACTGAATACATCAGCAGCTGACAGAGCAGTACAGGTGTTGCGGGTGATCTCTGGCCTTACAGCATCACCAGCATTTCCTGGTAGCGAGAGGTTAATTGTAAGAGCAAAAGAATGCAATGCACTTAGGGAACGTGCTGTAAATGAAGTACTCTATAATCCCTTGGGAACAGAGTTCTAGTGTATACCAAGCATAGGGAAAGTAGGGAGGCACAGAAAGTAACCAAATTAATGTCTACTCTAGTAGTTGAAAAAACGAGGTTTTGTTTTGAAATAGTTTTATTAACGTTTGTTTTATTCACTTCTTTGCCAGGTATTCAATATTCATGAGACCCAGAAGACTGCTACCACGCATAATTCTGTTTTTCTCTGTTGGTAGTACATTGCAGAATGCCTATATTCCTCAGCATATGTTCAGAGGCCACAGAGGGTACATGACCTCATTGTCACAGATGTCCCTTGCTTCTTCACACAGCAGGTTTCACTTTTAGTTTTGGGGACTGCAAAGCTAAGATGCTGGTCACAAACAAACACATCACTGCTTCACCATCTAATAAACTGGCTTTGATATTCTGATTGAAGGACACTTTTTGAGCCTGCTGGTGCTGCAAGGAGAGCAGGAGATGTAAAGGTCTTTGCTCATCTCACCTCAGGTCCTCCTGTCGGCAGCCTTTCTACCACTCAAAGCTGGAGCCAGTGTCCTTGAATGAATGCTGTTGCCACTGCCTCATCTGATGCTAGAATGAAACTGAAGGGCAGAGGGAAACTGTCTCCTGCTGATAACCAACTCTCTTTGTGGAACTTACTAAGCCAAGTGCTCAGAACACTGTTGCTTCATCAAAGTCCAGGTAGAGTAATCTCCTTCCCACAGAGCAGCTGTAATGATTGACTTGCTCTGCCCATCTCTCACCAGTCACCAGAAAAAAACCGTGAAGGAGGGAAAGGTATTGACACTGACATTTTCATGCCTGCAGACACCTTGGAAGGTCATTCCCATACAATTTATGACTGCGGAGAAATAAAAGCAAGGCCAAAATCTTTAGTTCCTAAAGTCAAGCAAACCAAGTCGCAGTGGATAACTCTATGGCATTTAAACATTTTTTTAAACGGATAAGTACATTTATTTTTAAGAACATACTTTTGTAGGAAGTTTTATTCTTTATTTCACCTTTCCTCACCATACTTTTACCAAAATGAATCTGCAGAAACAAATCCAAAAAAGTGCAACCCCAGTTTCAATGCAGAGAAGGGAACAAGTATAGTAAGTATAGTAAACTTCAAGTATAGTAAAGCAGAAAAGCAGACAAGAAAAAACATACCTGTGGTCATAGGCACATTTGATCTTCCATCAGGCTAATTATTAAGGTGATATTAAGGACTTGTTCCTTTTTTCTTTGTAGTTGTTTGTTTGTTTGTTTATTTGCTTTTAGTTCTATAGGTTCTATAGTTCTTGTTTGTTTTTAGTTCTATAGGAAATAAACATTCTTCCCAATGACAGGAGGGAAGCTTTCTTACACGCACAAAGAAAGAGTGAAATAAAACACATTCAGCATGTTAATAAGCATGAGAAAAGGGTTACAAGTAGCAGTCTTTGCACCACCACCCAGCATAGATAAGAGAGTGCAGAGTTAACTGTAGAAGCCATAACATTCTGCCTCATCCTGAGAAAATGAGACCAGAGGCAAAAAACAGACATGCTTGCCTGAAACTTTTAGGGCGACATCTTCATACATATGAATTGTCAGGGAAATAATAAGATGAATGTCTTCCTTCTGGGTTATAGTCTACCTGTGGAATTTAAAATAACATACTTAAAGATTGAAAAAAAAAACACCCAAAGAATACTTCACTGTTTAATATGTCAGTCTGCTATACTTTCCTGGCTTCACTTCTGCAGCGAATGTTTATTGTAGACGGCTCAGGACTGAGCCAGCAGAATGCTAATGGAATCAGCAATGTACGGAGCTGAAACTAAAGGACTTCCCTTCTGCACTGCAGCACGAGAGTGGGGCTCTAATAATCAACATTCAGCTGCTCTACTACCCTTTGTTATATTGCTTTGCATTACATGCACTGTTAAGGTATGACATATTCCTTTTTTTTTTAATTATTGCAGTCATACTGGCTTTCATTTAGTTTGTCAGATTAGAAAATGTTAGAATATAAGAAAATTTTATACAGCTATCTGTGTCTCATGATCTTGGTATGATCAGAGTATTCTCACAACTGTGTGCTTGTGCAACTAAATTTAACACTTTCATGTAAATCCTTTTGATACTTTTCTTTCAGGTAGTATATAATCAACATTTTAATGAGCGTTTAGTATTTGTAGATTATAACCACACTGTGTGTTGCTCTTGAGAGAGAAAGTGGAAATATGTATTAAGAACAATTTTAAGAAGAGGCCTTTCCTGGTAGTAACTACCTTACTGTAATTTGAAGTGGGGCAAACCCGTTTCTGGTAAATGACACAGTCTGAAGTCATCTGAAGAATTGCTCTTCTTGTACCTTGTTTGTAAGCATCACAACTACTCTTATTAAGACATTATAATTAAAAACCATTTTAAAATAAGATAGTATGATAAAGAGGATGTGTTTGCATCTTCTAGCATGCACAAATTTATGTGAGCAGGACTGCAAGCTTTCTTCAGGTCAGAAACAGATGAGAGTTTGGCTTTGGTCTGTATGTCTGTATTGGGTGTCGCATCAACAGAAGCATAACATGGAAAGATGTCAAAGAATCTACCAAATTTTTCGGTAGTTCCTCAAAGCTGGCCTTTTAACCACAGTACAAAGCTGCATTCTATCTTTATAGTGGAAAGTAAATACAGTCCTTCCTGGTGTTATTACTTTTTTAAGAGTGTTTTAAGAGTGTTCGTACAGTCTCATGTCCATTAAGTATAATGTAACGCCTGAAACTACCTAACGTGTTTACAAACCTGAAATACAGAAAATATGTTGGCCTTTGGAAACTTCAGAAAATAATGAGAAATAGATGGTTAATATGTTTTTCAAGTGATGCTTCTTGCCTTGTTAGCTCTTGTAATACAACATGATTTCTTCTGGAAGTCTGGTAGTACGTTTCAAAATGAATTTGAGAAAAATTTGAATTTATCTAAGTTTTATAATCACTCTGCAATTTATTCCTTTTTATTTCAGGTATTTCAGTCACCAAACTTGGCTGACATACGCTCTTTATCTAATATAAAGTAAAAGAGTAGTAATGATTTTTGAAATACGCTTCTGTCCCTTAGTTTGTGATATTTTTCCCAACTATTCTGTCTTCATCAGATTTTGCTAAAGCTGAAGTTCTGTGGGCATTTCAAAAAGGTCATTTCTGGGAGCAAAATAGAAACACTGAAAACCTAACACCACTGCTACCAAGCAGCATATCTGCAATCTATAGCTGCTGGGCTGTGGATCCAGAAAAGCTCTTGGGAAAACTGTATTGCACATCTGCATGAATAATGATAAATTGCATCTCTAAGTCTTTTACTCTTTCTGTTCCTAAGAGAAAGAAAGAAAAATTACTTCAATCTGTGTTTAGGTTGGGGGTTGTTTTTTTTCGCTTGCTTCTTTGGGATTTCTTGTATTTCATGGTTTGTTTTGTTCCCTGGCACCAGAGAAGTACTAGGCAGATCAAACACTGTGCTCTGCAATCGTTGTTCATTGAATGCTCCTGCTGACTGCTGTAAGATTTCCTCATAGCTAGAGATAATTGTGTTAGGTCCCACATGCATTAAAGGTTGCTGTCAGAAGTCAGTGCAAACAAATTGACTGAATGTGACTGAGCATTGGGACTGACACATGAGCGGACGCACAAAGTATTTATCAGCTACTAAAAAGTGAGTGTTAAAACATCTAACCAAGCATAATTAGGGGAAAATAAAAGCAGAGCTCTTAGATCTGTTTCTCTCTGTTCTTCAAAAAGTTTAAAAGAGTTCTGGTTTTAGTTCATTTTTTTAATTTTATTTTAGCTGAGATTGCTATTGTTTTGTAGAAGAGCATTTGTTTATAACTAAAAGCACAGGAAAAAACCCCGTTTACAGGAAAAACCTCAGACTACACTAGAAATCTTGCCACTGGGATTTCTTCAGCTGTGCATTTCCCTTTTGTTCATCAGGACTGCTCACTTTGGTTCATACGCCAAAAGCAAACCCTGATGCAAATCCATGGTGGTCATTCTGTACAAACATAGCGCCAGAATATCCCTGCTGAGATGGCTCAGTAAACAGTGTTGCATGGTTCTGGAATATTTCTGGATAAATGATGTGTGTGTGTTTGTAGTGACTGATATCCAATCATTCTGGGGGAGTTTTAATATTTTTTTAAAGCAGGTGAGTTTTTTTTTTACCATTAGCAACATGTGGTGCCAATGCTATTAAAAAGGTGGATGGAAGAAAAAATGGGGCAGAACTGAGGACTGTCATTACAGAATGAGCATTACATCTGGATTGTTAGGCTTTCAAGATTGTCGTTTCTCTGGATTTTCGTCTCCCGTCAACTATGTAGACTTGAATACTGAACATTTTCTCTTACTGATAGAGGTAGAGCACCAGAAATGGACTGCAATTAGAAGTGATGATCAGTGATCCTAGCCATATTCTTTGCTGCCTTTTGCTGTCAACCTCGAAAAAGAAGTACTTCATAAAAAATGCTGTTAGGTCTGACTTCTTTATGTCGTTACAAAACCTCTAATTTGGTTAGCTCATTCTTACTAATGCGTTAAACCATTTTTCCATTTTCACAGGGATAGATTAGCCCACTGTCACATAACTGGTGGTGCTGCATGGCTTCCTCTTCACTAGATCACTGAGAGACTTTCTCAACACTGCAAACTCAGTTTCAAATTCTTTGGAATAAAATGTCCTATCGTACTTTCCTTTCTTGTGCTTTGGTTCTGGTGGTGCTTCGTTAATTGTGTGTTAGTTTGTGGAACTGAAGTTTCAGGTAGAGAATCAATCTAGCCCCCACATCCAGTTGTGTAGGCTTCTCCCCAGTCCTGACACACTGCCTGCATTGCTTTCTGAGCGGATGCAAGATCCAACCACACAGCAGAACAATGCATCTAGCCCTGGACAGAAACTCAGAATCAGTAGGCGCCAGCCCATGGAAAATTACCTGGAGGCTGAACATTCTGTCTAGAGACATTGTTGGCCTTTTCAGTTTGTAATATAGCATCTGACAGTGAGTAGGTTAATAAGCTGGAGAAAGAGAAAAGAAACCCAAATGAGCTCCTGAGTCATCCTTTAGCGTGGGGAAACCATCAGACAAGCCTGTTGTTCCATTCTCAGACATGCTGTTTGTCTTTCTTCTATTTGTCTCAAACCACCTACATTGCAGAGATTGGTAGCTTGCATAATGAGGCAACCTACATTCACCAGGCTGTGAGCATGAGAAGAGGAGAAGGAGAAATGGTGTATTCTCTGCTTAGCAGCTGTCCCATCCACAGACGTTATATCTGCACAGTGTGTGCCTAAGTGCTTCCAAATCAGATGGTTAACAAACAGCAATAGCATAAGTAACGGGTTTCTTCTGTTCTTTTCTTAATAACTATAATGCCACAGATCGGGTTGTAGGAGTGAATCAGCACTCTCAAGACAATTCTGTAAATAGCTGTCAACGGGGTGCAACTGGTAGCCAAATTATCCTTGCACTCAGTGCAATATTGCTTTTGTTAATTTTCCACATGTACAGTTATGTTGTGGATTATTATTTTTACAATGCATGGCAAGATTCATTCCAGCCTGCCCTATATAACTGTGAAGCTGATCTTAATCTCTTATATCAGCATGAATCCTTTGAAGACAACTGAAGTATTTTGGATTTACTGAGTATTTTTGGATTTATTGTGCAACTAGAGAATTGCAAAAGCCATCACCAATTCTTTTTCTTGTAATTATTGTTTCTTTCCACATCTCAACAAGATAAAACCACAGATTTTAAAAACTTATTTTATATGGCAAAAATAACATGACAAGAAGTTCAGGTTTTCTCTGGCTCCTGACCTGATTGCTTTTTAATAATTGGATCACTTACGAAATTGTTCGTTTTTTATATTTCAATATTTAAGTATACGATGAGCAAAAATGTACGTTTAAATTGCTAAAACATAAACACTTAAAACTTCAGGGTTATTATACAAGCTTTGTCTCCTAAATCATGTGCATTCCAAATCAACAGCCTGAGCTTTGATTCTGTGCGTGAAAGAGGGATGTGTATGACATATATCTACTTGGCCACTCTGGAAGTCTGTTTTGCTCAGTGACTGAGCTTATTGAAAAGCTTTATGCTCTGCTCAGCAGCTTCTAGCTTGTCTGTATGCTGGGACTCAGAGCAATGCAACCAGTCTTCCTGACTGCTAACCCACTCAGAGATCACATTCAGGATGAAACCAAATCAGAGGCAAAATGCCTGATTCTGACAATGTCTCAGTTTTCTTCACTGTTAAGGAAACAGAATGAAAAAACCTGGAGCTTGAAAGGTTCAAGATGAAGAAGAGGGGAGGTCATGAGGGGAGCACACAGTTCTTGCTGATAACACAGATACAAAGCAATATTGTTCTGAGAGTGTCTGACTCTTTCAGAATCTAGGAAACAGCTCTGGCTGAAAAATGTCACAGAGCAATGAGCAACAGCAGGGAACCCTAAATCTGAGTAAAAGGGAACAAAGTCAAAATTAATTTCCCACAATGTCTGGATGGCCACTGGATCAGTGGAGCATAAGAAAAATATCAGAGGATAATCAGAATTTAAATCTGTTACAATCTGAGACATTCTGTGAGGTGGGAGAAGAAACAAAGTGCAGGCAAGGCTTTGTAGAGGAAAGAGGGACTGTCTTTGCAAAAGCATGTGATTTTCAGCTCTTTCCATAGGATGGCATTTTCAGGAACGCATACTGAATGTGATTCAGGATCAAAACAGCTGCACAAAAGCAACAAACCAAACATACTCAAAGAATAAATGTTTTTTCCAGTGTTCAGAATCATTGCGCAGAACAATATGAGAAAAGGAGAACTGCAGTCTTTGAGGGATAGCTGCCCATGATGATTTCTTGTATCCACACAATACAAAGGCTGACCTACTCCCTTACTGTCCATGGCCAGCCATGGGAATTAGCACATGCTCAGACATCATAAGGATGCCATGGTGTGTCTGTGTAAATGAGGGTCCCAGATCGGCAGCAAGGGGCAGTCAGGCACTCCAGGCACTTTCAGAGCAAGTTCGGTTAGCCATTTTTACACCAGTAGAGCCAGGAATACATGATCATTGAATTTCAGTAGTATTTGTTTCAAGTCCATGTACTTTTCATTGTTTCTCATGATTATACTCTTCGATTAGCCTTTATCTTCATTCATTTCAGAAGTATTAGATTAATTAGATAGACTATGCTTATGAATCAGGTTTTGTGTCATGTATTAGTTCTTACAAAATCCAAAGCAAAAATCATCTTTCGGTGTCATATTCATCTGCAAAATATTTCAATAATCTTTAAGTTTTATAAACTTTTATGTTATTGCTTTAAGAGCAGTAAAATTTGGATTTGAAGTACCCATCAATTACTTTAAACATTTTTATTGTGACTAGCAAATAGAACACTCCTATTACTTCTTTATTGCACTAATAAAAAAAACAATCTACAAAATATGAAGACATTTTTCTTTCCTACTCACTCCCACACAGCTGAAATACAGATTCTCCTTGCATGTTCTTTGCTAGCAGCTGACACTAAAACAAATACATGCAGAGATCAGCCACACAAGCATCCTCTCTGTGTGAGTGTTAATAATTTGCTCCCATAATCCACAAAGCAAAGAGTTGTCTTAGACTCAGGTGTGTCCCATCATTTTCACAAGCTTCAAAAAATGCAGTATCACTACGGGACAAGATTTTAAACACTCTACACTCATAAAAGAGAGAATCATGGACTTGTAGAAACATAGCATGGTTTGGATTGGAAGGAATCTCTAGAAGAATCATCTAGTTACAAAGTACTGCCATGAGTAGGGTTTGTGACTGCTAGATCAAACATGAGATCAGGCTGGCCAGGGCCTCTTCCAACCTAGCTTTGAACAATTCCAGGGGTGAAGCATCTACAACCTCTCTAGGCAGTGTGTTCCAGCACCTTACCAGCCTTTCAGTGAAAAATTTCCCTCCAACTTCTAACGTAAATCTCCCCTCCTTTAGTTTAAAACCATTCACCCTTGTCCTATCATTATCTACCTGTATAAAAAGTTTATTTCCTCCCTGTTCATAGTCTCCTTTTAAATACTGGAAGATCATGAGGTCTTCCTGCAGCCCTCTCCTCCACAGGCTAAACAAGCCCAGTTCCTTCAGCCATACTTCATAGGAGAGCTGCTCCAGTCCTCTGATTGTCTTTGTGGCCCTCATCTGGACCCATTTCAAAAGCTCCATATCTTTCCTATGTTGAGAACCCCAGACCTGGACACAGTACTCCAGATAGGGCAGAGCAGAGGGGGAAAACCACCTCCCTCTCTCTGCTGGCCATCCTTCTTTTGATGATGTCCAGGATACTATTGGCCTTCTGGGCTGCAAGAGCACACTGCTTGCTCATGTCAAGCTTTTCATCACTGGACCCACAAGTTCTTTTCTGTAGGGCTGCTCTCCATCAGTTCTTCTGAAGACATATCTGGGATTGCCCTGACCCTAGTGCAAGACCTTGCACTTGGCTTTGTTGAACTTCATTAGATTTACATGGGCCCACCATTCAAATTTGTCAAGGTCTCTCAGGATGGTATTCCTCCTGCCATCTCAGCTGCACCATTCCACTTGGCGCTGTCTGCAAATCTGCTGAGAGTGCATTCAATCCCACCAACTATGTAAATGATAAAGATGTCAATGAGTACCAGACCCAAGATGGACTCCTGGACAACATCACTTGTCCAGCCTCCATCTGGACATAAAGTCATTGACCACAATCCTTTGGTTGTCACCAATTTCTTGCACTGCATAATCCACCCTTTGAACCCACATCTCTCCAATTTAGACAAAAAGATGTGGTGTGGGGCCATGCCAAAAGTCTTGCAAAAGTTCAATTAGATGATATAAGTTGCCTTTGTCCAATAGTGCCATCATGCCAGTGCAGAAGACCACCAGATTGGTGAGACATGATCACATCCTTGGACATATCACATCCCATTGGAGAACGAAGCAGGATCTAAGCATTTCATAAATACATCATCCATTGCTGGTGTGCAGGTCTTACTTTTGTGCTTTCTTTGCCTTTGTTACAGCAGTCTCATGAGTCCCTTTGCTCCCTCTTTCTCATGGTAGGGGTTGGAACATCAGTATGGAAAACACTAGATCTTTTCTGTGCACACACAAAGTTTCCCAGTATGGTTCCCCATGCTTGCAGTCATTCTCCTAGGGCAGTGGACTGTGCACACGTTGCAGGGCAGAGAGAGTCCCACAGGCAGTGCTGAGATACCGAGGACTGAATTACACAGTTCCACTCAGTGCAGTGATTCAGCTATCCCAAGGGTGGAGAGTAGTGGTCTGGTTTTTTTGGTCACCTGGAAACAACAGCATTGCGATGCAGCACCCGAAGGGAGGAGGTGTGCTTGCTTTTTCCACCCAAGATGAAATAGTCAGTTATATTTTACACTGTTACGAACGGGAAAGAAAAGGCAAAGCAATGAAACGTGATGTTATGCTTGCCTGACCAAATGCCAGAGTCGGACACAAGGGAAGTAACAGGAACATGGGAGGAGGGAAAGCACAGAGCCACTTCTGCCAAGGCTAGCATCACCTTGGATCAGCCAAAAACTTTCTAGACCACACCTCCATGAGGAGTTATGCTCTTCCCCCCTGTACCACCTGCAGTTGCTAGGTTAGAGTTTTCTCCATGGGTATCCTCAGCTGTCTAATCAAGGACAGTCTTGGTGTTTTGCTATCTGCACTGGCACATCTCAGAGAAATGCAGGGCATTCCCCTCTCTGACAGCTCAGCTTTCCTTTGTTTTTATACCCACTATATTTCTTAATTATTTTGGATTCCTGCTACCTTCTTGTGCTTTCTTACAAGCAAAACAGATTTAAATTCCACACTATATTTAATATGATGCATATTCAGAAAAAGAGGGGGAAAGGGACAAGAATTAGTGGATATTTACCTTAATGTCTGTAGTTTTGTCCAAATGACAGCTAAACAGGATATCTGGAAATGACAGAAGAAAACAACCTGTGGATGCTGGGCTTCAGCCTCTGAACACTGCTCTCATATCAAAGCCGTATGGCAGGAGCTTTACAGTCTGGAAACTCTGCTTCAAAACCTCTACTCTGCACCTGACCAAACTTACAGCTCTCTTCACTCAACCCATTTGGAAAAATCTTTGCTTTTACAATAGCCATAACATTGCAAGTTCACAGCAATAACTCAAATTAATTCTTTTAATATATTCATTCTTTTCCATTGTGCCTCTTCTTTATTGTGTTGTTGGCTCAAAGATATTAAAATATGACTTTTATTTGTTATTGCAGAGCAGTAAGCACTCTGCCAACATTAAACAAATAGTTATGATGATTACATTTTGAAAAACACGTCCTTTAATGAACATTCTCATAATCACATATTACAGTTTTTGCCATTTATATGCTTGTTTGCCAAAGTAAAATGAACATATTTTGTCAAGATGTACCAGTGGTGCATTGTGCATTATGGTACATTCCCTAATGAATCAGTAAATTGTGTTAATATGCTTTAGATAAAACCCCAGCTAAGCAGGCTGCAGAAATGGCCCTAGTACTTACAGTATCAAAAAACACAAATTTAATTCTACTTAAACAGTTCTCCAGCTACAGTTTTCTAGAGAAATGCTTACTTTACTTTGCAGCTGATTACAGTAAAAGATGACACTGAATATTACCCAGTTTCATTCTCATCAAGTGGTGAATTCCCTAATCTCTATTGAAAAGAAGCGATGATGTTCAGGCACTTCTTTGACAGTGGTCTCTGCAACTCCCAAAGAGAAAAACTGTTACTTGGAGAGTCATCCGATGGATTCAGTACCCAGACATGATCTGCTGACTTTATGTCCACAGCAAATGCCCCTGCTTAAGGTTTTGCATAGTCTGGTTCCCAAAACAAGTTCCTCTTAACAGCCTTCAAAAGATGTGCAGTTTGTGATTTGACAAGTGCCATTCACGTGATTGTTTATTGGAATACAGTAACATATTAAGTACAGATGTTTCTGCATGATTCCTGTGCCTGTTCTTCCAGCCTCCAGCCTGCCTCTGATGGCTTGCCCCATCTGCCTTATTTTAATGTGTCACTTTGTTCTGCTCCAGATTAAGCAGGTTGAGGAGCAGGCCTTCCACCTGTGGCCCTCAGCTGGAGCAGCACCCAGCCAGCCCCACGCTCTGTGAGCTGGGTCTGTTGCATCTCCCATCCTGAGACATACACCTTGCAGCATGCTCCCAGATCGAACCTTCATGGCTGTGATGAGCTGGGAGAGTCTGCTACCCCATTCTACCCACGTGCCAATTGCGTGGAGCTATTCCACTTCTCCATGCCCTGCTATATGCAGATCAGGAATGGCAGTGTTTGCCAGGGCTCTGCGCTGTGCACTGCTACTCTTTGCTGTAGCACAAAGAATCGCAACTGTAAACATTTTTTTTGTCATCCCCTGTACAGATTTATGTTCCAGCAGTCAGCAGATATTTGATCTCTACCTATATGCTTCTATGCCAATAGAATTTGTTTGTTTGTTTCATGCAGAATATCTTGAAGTTTAACCACTTCACCAATTACTTCATGGATTCACAATCAAAGCATCATGTACTAGCAATATTGCACAACTGTTCTTTAAGTGTTCTTTAGAAGGGAAATGAAAGACAACATACTCAGCTTGAAACTATAGGAGAGCTAAATGTCAGTGCAAGAGAGGTAAGCCAGAACTTAAGCAGAACTTAATAATCTTTTGTTATTGCCAGAAGTGCCAAATCTAAAAATTCAGTGGTTCTTATCACCACACCTGATCTTTATTTCCTATTTGAGAGGTAACTTACTATTACTAAAGCCTTGGAATAACTTGTTAAAAACTTAAAAAACAGATTTAGAGCAGTCAAGCAATAATACAAGAAGCCCCACAAAACAGTGGGGATAGTTAAAGATGACTACATTTTCAGAAAAAGATGTCACAACATATCTTTAGCATGGAATAGCAGTAGATGTTCTTAAAAAAGCTTTAAGGTAGTGAAAATCCACTCTGCCTTCTATCTGTCTTGAGCTGCTTATTTGTTTTCAGTTCTGTCATGTTTTCTACAGCATCTGCATTCAAATGAAGTGCACATATATTCATCATTTCATAATTTGAAATGAGGATTTTTAGACAATTACGTGTTTCTACATTTATCACACAGGGCAAGGATACATTTGGGTTCCTGTCTCTTTTCTCAGTCTCAGTCTTCAATCTGGCTTTGGTTGTGGGAAGGAATTACTTACATGGGTGTTTAGTTAGAAATAATGAGATGAAATTAAGAAAAGGAAATTTTAGGATGAATGTCAGGAAAATCTTCTTGACAGTGAGATGTTTTAAATTGTGAAATAGCCTCCTAAAGGAAATGGTGGAAACTCCAGTACTTAGGATGTTTAAAAGTGACTCGACAAAGCAGTGGAAACTATAATGTAGGAAACAAGCAAGCCATGCAGACAGAATGGGATTAGGCATGACCAAAACTTATTCTCTAGTAATAATATTTCATTGTTTAGACCTCCAGTAGTACAGTGCAACATGCCAGCTCCAAACAGAACTATAACGATCCATCAAAACGTAAGCATAAGAAATCTGCAGCTGTAAAGGCTCCATTACATAGGTGGGGTTAGTGTCAATGCAGAAGCATCAGCCAGACCATTTCCATTATTTCTTGATCACCATATAAACCAACAGGTCTCTCTTCACATTGTCAGACCCGCACTTCCACAAAAGTACGTATCTCCTGCAGTCTTTTTCTACTATGTAAAAATGACCAAAAAAAAGTGTTATGCTACATCTATTACACACAATGTCATTGTCTGGTCTCCAGGATGTCTCCCAGGAGTAATGTACAGATGCTTTGCTTGAAGTCAGCTCTATTCTGTAGAAACTTTAGTCGCTGAAAGTTAAAAAAATGTGTTAGTAGAGGGAAGCTTAGTAAGACAACTGGTGTTGCTGCCTCTAAATCTGATCCTAAACGAACTTTGTGAATTTCCCAAGAACATCTTGACTCAATAACAAAAGTGTTGTGCCCCACTCTTCTTCCCTTGGAATTGGTGGGGCACTGGAAATACAAAAGGGACAGGTCATGTACCTTGAAAGGTCTGTGCAGAAAAATTCTCCTCTAGGGAAAAGATAGTGCTATTCTAGTGCTGTGAGCATGTTTTGAGCCTTCCTATCTTGTTTCTGAACTCAAAGTGGAAGCACAGTAATACAGAACTCAACCCAGTTCTTCAGAGCAAGCCAGCATTTGCACTGTATACTACTAAAATCATTCCTGTTCCTCTGTCAATTGTTAAAACTTCATAAATCACTGGTGAGAATGCATGGTTATTTTTTCTCCTGTATGTGCTCTATAATATGTCAGTGGTTATCTAAATATGACCCCTAGTGTTCAACCTGGATGACAATAATTTAAAAAGTTAAAGCCCTTGCTAGACTTCCTTTAAGCAGAAGGCTATCTTTTCTGGTTATCCTCATAATCTCTTTCAGAAACACAAATCAAACAAAACAAGCCAACAATCCAACCAAACATGCATAGTTGTTCTTGCTTATGAAGGAAAATTTGTTGAAAGCACACTGTATTCAAGGCATAAATAAAAACAAAGAATCACATGTGATCATAGAGTCAACTGTTACAGGCAGAGAATAATCTACATATAATTTTTTTTTTTAATATTACCCTGTCTTCAGAAAAAGGAGTTGTTAAGCAGTGAAGATATTCATAGCAGAGCATCAGTGTAAGCAATCATATTCTGCTATGCCTTATATTAAAAAGGCAGTGATGATGACTGGTACAAGGGCTGATACGAGAAATGGTGTGATAGGGATATTTATTTTTGTTCCATTCCTGATTTTCTACTAATTTTCTCATATGCTTTTGAGAAGACCATTTGATTTCTCTGTTATTTTGCTTCCATCTTAACAAAATCCAGGGAGACTTTTTCATCGGAGGATTCTGAGGTCTAAAAGTCATCTACAAAGTTGTGTCAAGTGTTGGAAAAAACACACACAAAAAGAATTTCCACCAGTTGTATTTTTTTTAAGTATAGGAAAGACATAGAGACAATCCACAAATATTTTATTTGGTATAAATTATTAGAGACGTGGTCTGGCACAGTCTGTAGCAGTGCACCAGGCTATCAGGCAACACTGCAAGTTACATGAGGCTAAGGGAAAAAGTGCAGTGCCTCAGCTGCAGAGGACTGCAGATGTCTAGCTCTAATTCTACTTCAAGAAAGAATGAGCCTCGTTATGCTAATGCTTTGGATGTGTTTCTTTATTCCTGTTTTGATACTTGCTACATTGCCACATCTTTTAAAGGACAAACAATAGCAATATAGACCAAAATGTGGTCACTGGAAGTTTAGAGAATTAGCAGTGACAAGCTGGTCTACAACGCAATCTATCACTGATTATTTTAAGGTATGTCAAACTGTAGATATAAACTAGTGATTTATCACATCATGGTGTAAAGCAGTATGTATGACATGTATTGTGTAATCACATAATACAGGGCCTTCTACTTCCTGATAGTGTTTGTTAGTTATGTATGCACATGTATCTTGAGAACTTGACTACTTAACATCTTGTTCAGTTACTGAATAGCTCCCATAGACCCATTTCTTCTCTCATCTCAATACCATAAGCATTAGCTTGTGTCTCTGATGAGCTTGCATGGCTTGAGGTTTATTAGGCTGAGTAATGCTATCACAAGAAAAATATCACTGGCACTTTAGCTATGGCCTACAGACCTCTTCTACCTTACACTGCATCTTACTCTCTTGCAAAAATGTTTTATTGAGCCTATCCTCATTTAGCTTACCTGTTGAATGGAATGCATCTCTAGGAGGCAGAAATCTAATATTATTTCTAATTTCAGTGTCACATTCCACATAATGCTTTCAATATTAACAACAGAGCATTACCAATTTCCATTTCTTCCAACATAATCACCCTTGCCAATGAGACATGAACTAGGTCCAGCTTGCTACTCTGAGAACAGTCTGTCCCTGTAAGCTGGTAGACACTACAGAGAGATTCTTCTTTAGTCACCTTTACAGCTTTCTCCTAGATTGCTCCTGCAAGAAGCATGGAAGTAACACAGGAACATTCAAATGAATTGTGTATCATTGTGTGTATGTTTATACTTACCATCAGAAATGGTACAGTATCCAAGGCTGAAGTTTGTTTCCCCAATCAGTATAACCAGTGTCATTTCTGTCCAAAGATAAAACTCGTTCCAGAAGTGCATGACATGGAAATTGTGCAACTGAAGAAATACATCTCCTTCAGCACACATGGAAGGAAAGAAAATTATTAGGAGTAATCAGTGTGGGTTCATCAAGGAGAAATGATGCATGACCTGTCTGGTCTCCTACTCTGCCATGACTGGGTGGTTAGATGAGGGAAGAGTGGTGGGGTTTCCTCTAGAGATATTCAAAATCCACCTGGACACTTTCCTGTGTGACATGCTGCAGGAACCTGCTTTAGCAGGGTTGGATTAAATGATGTGCAGAGGTCCCTTCCAACCTCTATGATCCTGTGCTCCTGTGTGATCTCTTACGCTGCTATTAGTGGCACCAGAGCAAGGACACCATTTTTGGTAGCTTCCCCTGCAAGGCAACTCTATGCTACAGGAGCACTATTGAGAGGACTGCAGGGAAGACAGTCCAGCCTGGTGATTTCTTTTGACCTGACAACATGTTAACACAACCAGTGTTGGTATCCCAGTGCGAGAATGAAAGTATAGTGCCATAGAAAACAAAGAGGGCATTGCCACCAATGCAGCATGTTCTGTGTAGAGAGTGACAATAAGTGAAGAAGTACCATTTGCTTCAGTACTTTGGAGTACCAGCTCCAAAGCCAAAAGCTGTCCTTATGGAGCCACTCAATTATTTCTGGCAGTCGTGACTCAGATCCAGTACTTCAGGGGAAAGTTGGCCAGCTGCAGAAACATAAAATCTTCTGGTCAGGTATAGATCCTGCTGGGTGGCTGTTGAAGGGAAGCCTGCTGTTGCCTTTGAAAAGCAGGAAAAGGCCCCTCTTGTCTGTCTCTTTGGATAAGGATGACGAAAAACACCCAAAGAGCAGCAAAATTAACACTTTTGGAGAATAACACCAGAATGTGCCACTGTGTATTCCTGCTCCTGGGCAGGCTGGCAACCAGCCTGCAGGGGTTTTCTGCAGACTAAATACTCCTAGATACTGTGGAAAAATCTTCCCATCCTTTCTTTTCCCATAGGTGCTTCTTTCCAAAGGATCATTGTGTGTCTACTGGGGTGTGGGCAGCCCCGTTTGTGCTGTAAGCTCTGCAAAGTGATAGGAAAGCTATTTTAAGTCCAGAGCTCCAGGTTTTACTTTGTCTTTCTTCAGAACTTTCACTATCAGTGAATGTTGAATGCATTGTGGGTTTACCTACAACTACTATTGTATATTTGCAAAAGGCCCCAGCTCAGTGCTTTTGTATAGAAATGCTGGGCTTTCATCTTTTCCACTTTGCTATACAGCTTAGAGTTTCTGAACATACATTTGTTAACTTACCTCTTACTTGTCTGCACCTTTCTCCTAGTGCTGAGCCGTTCTAAGGTTCTTATCTCACCCTTTCATGAACAGTATGATCACAGCATCTGTATTCTGCTCATCTTTGCTAATCATGGGACCATAGAACAGTTTGGGTTGGAAGGGACCTTAAAATCCAGTACCTTTGCTGTGGGCAAGGACATGCCTGATAATGCCTGATAAAAACCATAGCTGGCACTCTACATAATTTTAAGGCAGTGTGAAAAAAGTTACAGCAAAGACAAAAGCAGAACACCTTAAGGACCTATCAAAAACCTTGTACTCTCTTTTTTGTCAAATGACTGGAACTGCATCTAGCATTTACTCAATGTTTAGGCCATCTCTATCTTGCATAAAATGCCTTAGATGTACCTTTTATGGAGACTTGTGCTAGGCCCATAAGAAAACAGCATTGAGGCAGAGCATTGTGACATCCTTCCCTCAACGAAAAGCAAAGGGAATTGTTATACACAGACTGCTGCAGATACTTTAACAACTTCAGGTATTCGTACAGAAATTATACAATAAAGCTTGTTAAGAAAACTTGTTATTGTACTGGTGAAAAAGCCAAGAGATGTTTGTGCTTTGAGTCCAAATAAATATCCATTTTCACATATATAAGGGAGTGAGCTTAAACAGCAACAAGCAGAAGTACTCAGCACATGCATGAGTTTTTGAGAAGACCTGGAGATTAATATTGTGCTAAAGACTATTTAATGTGTATAGGCAAGCAGAACATAGTAATTCATATTTAAGATATATAAGAACTTCTTTTAAAAAGGGATGTTTTGCTTTTTTTGTTTGTTTGCTTTTTGTTCACACTCTTAGAGGCCGGAATACAACTTCCAAAACCTGCACTTTGGTTCTGAAACTAGAAAGGAACGCTCATTTGGCTGGATGAATTTGTTACTTCAAATTTGATCAAAAGACTTTACTGATATCAATTAAACTGTGCTGACTTATACCAGCAGAATACTTGGCCCAGCAATTTAGTATAGCATCACAGATGGCATATTATCTCTGGTTTGACAGTAGCTTGCAATTCCATTACAGTGTGAACCACAGTTCATTAAATAAGACATAAAACCTATATTTTTCTCAAGTTCCAGAACAATGAACAGATGAATTCAGAAAATAATGACTACAAAGTCAAAATGGCTATGCTTGGCATTAATAATAATAAAAAGATTTGTACAGTCCCCTAAGCAGAGCTTCTGTATGTCTTTCTACTAGAGACTGATGGTATAGATAAAATTTAATGTCACACAGAGCAGGATCTCCTCAAGTGATAGAAACACAGAAGACGTGTTATTAGCACTGCACTGCATTTAGTCAGAAGGTCAAATGATGTTTTCCATTAAATGATACCAGAAGTTGTATTGTCCCAAGCCTGTACATTTCACAAACAACTTTAAGTTCCATCAGCACGTTACCTTGTGTCTCTTTATAATGTAAACACTTCCAGTAGGCCAAATACAGATCTGAGGAAGCCAGAGGACTTAGTAGTAAAGACATCTGAGATGCCGTCAAAATCCAGGTCTGAGCCCAGCTGTTAAGTGCCACAGACTAATGCAGCATAGGTCTGTGAAGGGACTGCAGAAGATGGGGACCAGGCAGCAGGAATTCAAGTGAAGATTGGGAGCCATTCCTACAGTTCACTGGTTTCTTATATTTAAATCTAACATGAAACCTTGTTGCTAATACTGGGAAAAATGCAGCAAAGGAGTTCAGGTGGTTGGTGAAGCTTCAAGATGTGGTTGCCCACATCTCCCAGCAGGTCACAGCCTTATACAAGCAATGTTGGCAGGAGCTCAACCTCTTCATACACAGAAATAAGAGGCTACTTATGTGTCTGGCTATCACTGTCCCTGTCCCAGCAGTGGTTATAGTAACTGTAATTACTGCCATGCAGGCCACAACAGACCTCCCCTTTCTCACCTAGATGACACTTCGGTCAAAGTCTCTCTTCACAGAAATACAGGCACACACTACAGTGGGTGGGGGGAGAAAGAACGTCTTCTGTCTCAGGTCAAAATGAGCTGCAGGGAAACATATGCTAGAAAGTGAAGGCTAGGATAATGTTTTCCTTGCCAAAGAAGCAACAGCAGTAATCAGGACTTTTTTTTTTTTTTTTTCCACTGGAATGTCTTGGGTCACACATTCTTCTGTTACATTGGAGCACGTTCAGCATAGTCCATTTAAAACAACAGTATTTGTTGTTCTCTGAGTCTCTGATTGGGAGGGGGAAAATTGTCTTGTTTTTGCTTATCTATATGCTCTTTTCTTCAGTGTTGTCTAGCCTGATGCAAATCCTTCAGATCATTTGTTCCTTTATTCTCCTCCTGCTTTCTCATTTTCAGTATTCACTTTTTCTTCTTGATTTTCAAACCTTGTCATCATCTCACAGTACTTGTGCATAGCCATAGGATTTGCAGGTTAGATGAAGTCCTGTATAGACTTCAATGAGTGTTGCATTGTGTCAAGTCTGAAATGTAATCCTTTGATAGATGGACTCTCAAGTTCAGTTTTAGGCAGCTCTGAGTTAGAAAAACAAAAACAAAAACAAGAACAAAAACAAACAAACAAGCCATGCTGGATTATTTTTTATTTGTCTTGAAACTGAAGTGAAAAGAAGGAATGGGAACACATATGAGGAGTGCAAGGAATGGGTGAGTCCACATTCTCCCTTCCTATCTCTAGATGTCTGACATTTCCATGCCATTTACTTATCCTGTGGAGAGCCCAAATAAGCAGCATTTTCTCAAGAATATCTGCTCCCAGTTTTCTCTCTTCTTGCCTGGGAATGGCACTTAGGCCATCAGAGGCAACGTCTTCAAGCAGTCTTGGGAAAGAACAAAAACTTTCTGATTCATTATCTGATTGTCTTAAGCATTTTGATAAGGGTTTTGTTTTGATTTGGCTCCCAGTATTCAAGTGAGGAAAACTTCTTTAGGTGTTAAAAAAGAAAACCAAGAGTCAGGATGTTAGGGTTCTGCTTCCCAATCAGCCACTACCTCAACTCACATAACTGATATCACTCTTCACACTTCAATTTCTCCCACAGAGCATTACATTACTTACTTCCAAGTGTCTGTAATGCTTAATTAATTCATGTCAATGAAACCCTAAAATATCATGAAACAAAGAGGATTTATTGCTGTGTGTTACCGATATTTTTCTTATTTATTATTTTATTATTTATTATTAGTCCTAACTGAGCATGGAAGGCTGAACAAGTTTCCTGAAAATTTCACTGTTAGGTTTAAATTGCATTGCTAAAGAAGACAAGAAATGTCTTTCTAAAGCCATCATTTCAAGGTTAGCTATCTTGTTTTATTATGAAGGAAAGATTTGATTTATAAAATCAGGGCCTGACTTAGTCAGCCTTCCCACACGTGGGTAAAGTCAGTGTGATTGGATAGCTATGAGGAAAGGACTGCAGAATCAGAACCTTAATATTTTTACTCGTAATTGCCTGCAGTAGGGTTTACATTTCAATAAGTTACATTAATTTAAATGTCTTGCAGTGCTTCTCTTTGAAGCATACATAAGTTCGTGTTAGTGAAACCTGAAAGCTCTCACCACAAAGATACTACAGGCTCTCATCTTTGCTTCTGATGTTTCATTTCAGTATGATTTCCCCTTAAAGAGTAGTATATTATATGTTTAACCTAACCACACTGTACAAGAAATATTATTGATATTCTTATATAAATTTCTCTGATTGCCAACCGTTCCTATTCTGGGAGTTTGATGAAGAGTGGCTGTTAGAGTCATGCAAGATTCACATCAAATATTATAATGGATATGTTGAGAAATTGTTATCAAGTTTAGACTAAATAGTATGTTTTGTCTGAAAAGTTATCTGTATTTGACAGTAGAGGAAGAATTTAACTAGAGCTATTTTATTTTGGAGGAAGGAATAGTCAGGAAGATTTCTGGTATATCTTCCCCAGCTGACCTGATGTCTCTTGAACTGCAAGCTTATTGAGTGTTGTTAGCAAAAAAATAAAAGAAACAAATAGCTGTTAATATGGTGGTGGGTACATGCCCTGAAGGCAAAAGGGAAAGGTAAAGAGGCTGAGACTGAGGTCTGAATGGGAAAATTTGCTGAGTTTGTATTTGGAATCAGACACCTTTGGTTCTTTGTCTCTAGCAGTGCCGAAAAAGAACTTGACAGTTTCTGGAAAAAGACCTCCAAAAGGCATGACCCAGATACAGATATGCTACTACATCAGGACCTTCTCTACTAAGTGGTCCAAAGGTGTTTTCCATGTGCTTTCCTGTACAGGATGATAGCTACAGTTGAAGGTGGGTGCTTTGCACCTCCTTTCCTCCCATTTAGTGAGTCTGTCACATATAACTGCAACTCTTCAGTGAGACTGAGGAATCTTTCCTTCACATCTTCATTTAAAATTTCTGACTGGCTTTTTCTTTTGATTATTTGATGTATATGAAATGTTGCTGTGGTATGAACCTAAAATTTTTTTGTATATTGCTTTAACTAACAAGCAGAAAAAGGTTGAAATGTGAACTGTATAACGTGGACAACAGCTTCCCACCTAGATTAGATATTATATATTCTGCTGGCATCTCCCTCTCTACCATCTAGAACATAAGTTGCCCATCTTTCTTATCACAGGACTTCTATATCCTTCCTCTCTCCTGTTGGATAAAAGATCATCTGCCTCATCTGCAGTTTGATCAATCATGGTGATGTCTTACATTTCTCCCATGCTGACTCTTCTGCTTTATGTTTTTTTTTTTTTTCTCACTGTTTTGCAGTTTTAGTATTGCAGCTAACTGAAGGTTTTAGATCATCTGTTTAGTTTCAGTTCCCTAAACAGGAACATTAGTCACAAGAACACTACCTATAAGCAAAAGAACTGGAGTACCAAGGTGTAACAGGTGTCACTGGTATTATTTACTGAAAGAACAACAGTGGTGAGACTTTAGGAAAGTATATATTTGAGTACACTGAGAGCTGCAAAGGAAAGAGGGGCATGAGAATGGAAGATAGAGAGACAAAAGGGTGAAATAGAACAGAGGTGAATAAGGAAGAATGCAGGAGAAGTGAAGAGAGAGAATACAGATATGGGAAGTTGGGGGCCTGAATGAAGAACTAGAAAGAGAATTGGGAAGGAGCCACTGGGACCTCTGTCTGCTTGTTTTACTGGTATATTTGAATGCCTGTCACTGGGTTAAGTCAGGCTTATGCATAAATTAAATTTCCTGCTACCTTTTCCTCTTCCTTGTAAAGACACAGAAAACTATTTCTGTCCACACAAGAGTATTTTTCCTGTCAGTTCAGTTTGGATCTTAGAGCTGAAAGCATCACGTCCTGGGACACTGCTGGTGCTGAAAGCCAGGTTCTTTGAAGAACCACACTTGAAGAAGTGTTCTATCATCACATGCATTTCTTGGCACTGCAAAGTTATTTTTTAAGAGGTTTTGTAGTTCAGATGTTCCCAGTCTTTCTTCTCCCATTTTTTTTTTCTGTACAAACAACAGATTGCATTGCATCTGACGTGTCAGTTTGATCTACAAAGGGAAAAACAAACCAATAATGCTGCTTTTCTGTTCCTTCTGTCAGGCCACCTTTGCCTCCCCCTTTTCCCAGATGTTTATTCTTGGACTTCCTCCTGAAGTTTTCCGTTTCGTCTTTTGTACAATTATTTAACTTGTCATTCTGTTGTCTGTCCGTGTTTTAGCACTTCTACAGGTCCTTACAAATATCCTGCTAATTCTGCCATTCTCTTTAGACCCCAGGGATATTACTCTCATTTCACATACAGGAAAAATGTAGGAGAGGGGCTGTGAAGTTCATAGAAAGTACTCTACTAGCACCCAGACCACAAAACCACAGAATATTGTCTTACTTATGCTCTAACCAATTCTGTGTTTGCCTCTCATTCCCAGATTTCCCCTTCTGAGTAATATGGATTCAAAGGCTGCAACATTTAGGTACTGAGGTCGTGAACAACTTACTCTTAGCACAGCGACCTTCATAGGTCTGGAGGGACTGTATGAATCTTCTACTGCCTGGCAATACAGCTGCAAAAGCAGAAACTACGAGTAGAATGCCCAGGGGGGCAGAATACCTGCTTCTCTCTGACTCTTTGCTGCAGCCTTGCTATCTTGGAAGCTCTAGCGGATTGCTCTTTTGTTTTGTTTCTTTGTTTTCTCTTTCTATTTTTCCTTCTACCAAAATGGAAGCAGAAAGAGTTTTCAAGAAACACAATGGGAGAGCAAAAGCTGCTACTTCAGCTTTAAACACTTGCCCCTAGAGCTAATTCTTGAGATGATAATTGGAAGCACTAAAGTCATAGGCAATATGCTTCTGCGGGTCAAGTAATGCACTTGTTTTTTGCCAAATCTTGTTCCAAAATGCTATTGCAGCTATTACAAGATTACTTTGCTCTCATCTTTCTAAACACTCCCTCTCCCCCCACAATACAGGAGGCAAAAAGCAAAAAAATCATATCTCAAAAAAAAAAAAAAAAGAAAAAAAAAAAAAAAGAAAAAAAAAAATCAACTACATTCTTATTTGAACCAAACTGAAAACCTACCTTTGTTTACACATGGATAAATTTATCTTTGTATGTGCTACTCACTTTGCATGTGAGATTGCTTTTTGTGTGCTTAAAAAAAACCCAACAGAATCTTATGTCTGGTATCAGAAAGGCTTTCTCAGCTCTGAACAGAAAAACAGCTAATGCTGTGACTATACTGATTCATAACAACTAAGAAAAATGGTTAAGATTTAACTTGCTTTGGTGTGATCCCTAAATCAAATAGCACAAACTAAAATTGAATAAACAAGTCTAAGAAAAAGGTGTTCTTGAACATTTCAGAAAAAAAAAAATTCTCTGACTGAATTACTTGGACTTATAGGTCCTACACTAATATGTATTCAGAACAATCCTCCTATCTGTGGAAAAGTACACAATTCTTATTCTACTCACAGTCGTGCACATTCCATCCTTCTCTTCTAACTACATACAGAGAAAAAATACTGGCCCTACTGAAGTACTAGTTTTTAAAATGAGGATTTTTTTTTTTTCTTTAATTTTTAGTACTGCACCATGATAGAAAAGACTCCTTTGTCTCCAGAAACAGTACAAGCACTTTGAACAGCGGGTGATTTGATCTGATGATCACTACCAAAGTGATAAGTCATGGACAAAGATTATTTTTGTCAGTAGTTGCTCTTTTCACCTTAATCAACAGCACCTGGTTTTGCATTATTATGCAAATAAGTTCAATTTATCATATACATAACAATATATGATTGAATTAGTTCTGTAGTAAAATCACCATTAATACTGATAGTCACTGAAAAATCCTTCTAAATAATAAGTGCATTTTCATTCCTCATGTCTAATCACAGTATGTATTTGCTGACTCATCTGTTCTCTAGGAACATTTGTATCCTCAAAATATAGATCTTCTTTTTCCATGTTGTGCAAGTTGAATTTATAAAATACACACATGCATAAAATAGTGTCAGATCCAACCTCCTGAATTGAGATGCACATCCCTGTGCTGCAGCTCTACAATGTGTCAGTGTACAGAATGCTCAGAGACCTCAAATAACTGCTTTTGGCTGTAGAAGTGTACTGTCCTGAATTCTCCACAGTTTGCAGAGATTTCACAAGATTAGGTAAATTGAAACAAGAAAATAGTGTGTTTTCTAAACGAACATGTCATTTCAAAGATTCAACAAACTAGCAGAAGGACCTGGAATCCTTCTTCTTCTCTGCTACAAATGCATCTAGTTTTCCATCTGTTCCCATCATTATTAGTGTTCCAGAGTGTATCCGTTGTTCCAGAGGACTGTATAGTTAATGCATTTCAAGTTGATATTTTCTGTGGGAATGTTTTAATTAAATTTAGCACTGAGGATTTTCCTCTGTATATAAATCTTACCATATCGTCAGCTGAAAATTCAGTGCCTTATTGCCATCTTCCAACAATTTCTACATCAAAAGATCTTTTTTTTTGCAATTTTGGTGGAATTTTGCAAATTTCCACCAACAATTCGACTGCACAGCAGTGTGTACACTTTTACCTTCCTTAGTTCATGCAAATATCTCTAACTTCATTCATGCGAAAGAATGAAGTTGTCTAATGTCATTGCCCTGAAATCTGATGGCAGTCATAACCCTACTACATCTCCAATTTAGTTATATCCTCAGAATGCTCTAAGTCACAGTAATTGTTGCCCAGACTGCTGATGACTTGAAGTTGGTACTACAAACAGCATAAAGTCTGTTAGGCTAGGTTATCCATGAAATATTTGTTTTGCTCTCCACAAATCTGAAGTTTCATTCCTTGATGCAGATGGTTATCTTCCACATTTTGTTTTACTTAAATTTAAAAATTCTCACAGTTGTTTGGAAATGAGGCAGTACATCATACTAAGATGCTGCATTGCTCAAGTGTTTTGTACTGATGAGCTAAAGTGAAATTTTGGCTGTTGTGCTATGTGAGGTAGATCTCCACGTCGGTCAGCTGCTTCAAAGTGAAAAGGCACCAGGTTGGCCATGGTATCTGGGTGAGTAATGGCTTCACCAATGATATGATATGATGATGAATGATATTCAGAGGGTGACAGTAAGCCTTTCTAGTCCCTTCTCAGTTAACTGTCTTCTGAGCACATCTGAAAAAGAGGGCATCAAAATTTTCCTGTCTGTTATTTCCTTCTTTTTATTTACTAAACGCTGATGAACATGTTGGAATCTGCAACAGGATCCCCTTGGATAAATAACTTACTGTGTAGACTGCCTATGTTGAAGTATTCCAGAGATCCAAATGCATGCTAGCCAAAATGTTTAATTAAAGACCAACATCTATCTATGTATTTATTTATTTTTGTGAGTCCTGGGAAGGTTGCTGGAGTGAAGCTTTTATGTGTCTGCGCAAAGCTCTTCTCCCTCATCATCAGGCTTCCCCTTCCCAAGCCATCTGTTTGTTCTACTATTTATTATTTACAAAGTGGCTAAAACGTCTAGATCATCTCTCAAACAAATGGAGACATAGCTCCTCGCGTGAGGAATTCACAATCTAAATAATGAAGCCTTGGGGCCAAATCCATTGCTGACATAGGCAGACAGAGCTCCACTGAGTTCAGCTTTCTTGTGCTTATGTATTCGAGTAGCAAAAGATTAATCTTGTGTTTGCAAAATCAGATGTTACTACTAAAACAATTTCGATGAATTTGATCAAGCAATTTTATAGTAAGATGTAACGGCTGCTGTACTGTGTAGGTTTTCTTGCATATTTGAATGGAGTTTGACAATTAGTGTATGAAACGGAGATCTAAAAACCTGAACAATTAGGTATTCACACCTGGAGGGTTATGTAACATAGAAAGCAAATTATTTCTATTATCATGGTTTTGAATTTGAATAGTGAGGTTTGGAGATGTAAGGTAAAAAATAGTGAAGATAGAAAAGTGTAGTCTATCACTTCAGGTGAGTTTGTGAATCAAAGCGAACTGTGCTATGATTTACATCATGCATTTTTCCTGAGCAGCTCCAATTATCTTGATACATCTTTCACTATCACAGAACAGAGTCATAGAATCACCAGTGTTGGAAAAGACCTCCAAGATTATACAGTCCAATTGTCCACCTACCACCAATGTTTTCTCACTAAGCCATGTCCCTTAGCATCATATCTAAACATTTTTTTAATTGCACTTTCAGGTGCAATGATTTCACCACCTTCCTGGCCAGCCCATTCCAGCACCTGACCACTCTTTCAGAAGATAAATTGTTCAGCTGTTCATAAAGAATCTTCCAGCCACTCTGCCCCAAGTCTGTAGCATTGCCTGGGGTGGTTGTGGCTGAAGTGCAGGGCTTAACACTTGGTGTTGTTGAACTTCATCATGCTGGCCTCAGCCCAGATACCCAGCCTGTCCAGACTCCTCTGTAGGGCCTTCCTAACCCTAAGCAGATTGACACTTCCCTCCAGCTTGGTGTCATCTACAAAATTACTGAGTGTACACTCAAAGCCCTCGTCCAGATCATCAATAAAGATACAGAACAGAACAGGCCCCAGTACTGAGCCCTGGGGAACAACGCACAAGACCGGGCACCAGCTGGATTTTAACTCCATTCACCACCACAGCTCATCCTTGTGTCCTTAACCAGACAAATGTAAAAACACTTTTGGTTCCTTATTATCTATCTATTATTGCTACACCTTTAGTGCTGCAACCCTAAGCATTCAATTTTGAAATATGTTGAGAGTTGTAGATATGAATGTCTATACAACTGAAAAGTAATAGATTTTATGTATTTTTTTAGGTATTTCTTGTTTATAGTGGAAATATATAACCATAAGTTTCAGAACTACTTGTGAAAGACAGTAGAATGAAGACCATGTATTTTTTAGATAAAATCTTTGCTGTTTGACAAAAACTGTTTGACAGTTTTGAACAGTTATGGTGTTTGCTTTGTTCAGTAAGCACTGCCTTTGTCTTGACAGCAGATTTCATTTTGTCCCTCTGCAGATTTTGTACTAAATTTGCATGCAAAAGGAAATCTAAGTCAAGTCTAACCTAAAATATTAACTAGGTGTTTAAGAATAACTATCATCATCTACTTCACTGTAGTATAGTGGCTTGGCTGTCTGAAAAGACATTTAGGAAATCAGGTGGAGAGGGGGAGCCCAGGGTCAGACAAAGTGCTGAGATGAGCAGGCAGGGCCATGGGGACAGAGGTGGCTGGAGCTGGACAGGGTGGGCACTCATGTCAAGTGCAGGGCTCAGGAACATGCACTGCCACTGAGAGGCAGTTGGGTAGAGAGCAGAGAGATATTGCTTGGAACAAGGAAAGGAGTGTTACTTAAAACTCACCTTTTTATAATTAATGCACTTTGAATAATTTTGTTGTAGAATAAGGGCAGAACCAAAACTACAATCTGGGTTGTAGTTTTGGAGACTTTACCTGAGAATTCTGAACTACAAAGTCAAATTTAATGCTTCTACATAACATGCAGTATTTTCAGATATCTTTCAGATTGCTGATATTCTATGCATACAGACATTAGGTCCTTTCTTTAGTATTTACATATAAAATAAAGAGTGACAAATGTAACCTCCAAGTTACTTCATATTCGTCTATCATTACCACCCCCATGATTTTTGTTATTTTTTCACTAAGCGTGAAAGTATGAGACTAATTATGTAATGCAGCACAATACATTAAGCTAAATTAAAAACACCACTAACAGCAATTTTTGTTCATTGTTTTTAATTACAAAAAGCACAGATTTATTATTCCATGATCCACCATTTACATTCTGTCAGCTGTTACAACAGGAGACTTAACCAGACCACACAATTTCTGAGCCTTGTGTTGGTGCAGACACTTCCAGCTGCCCAGTGGCTATGCAAGTGGCAGGTGGGCTGCCTAGCCAGCAGGCAGGACCACCTCCCCACCAAGCTGTGCTTCACTGGGAGGTGAGCAGAGCTCACAGTTGAAAGGAGTGCTCTCCTACATCATCCATCCATTGAACTTAACAAAATGGAAGCCTGAGGTGGGGTTATTAAGTACAGGCAAGTTCAGCAAAAACTTGTCTCTAAACAAGCACTGCCTCATTGAGTACATTCGTCACAGACCTTTCTGCATCTCCAGGGAATGAGTTCGCCTTGTGGAAACACCATCTGCCAAAATCGGTCCTGTGCTCCCTCACACAGTGTGAACTTGGCCCACAGTCACATTTGTGTTTTGTCATAAAGCACATTTATTTCTACATCTGCAGCTAAGCACAGACTATCCCACGGGTTGGTGAAATCATCACATTCCGGACAAGTTTTTATATCATTTCTTTTCAAAGGTTTAACATACTTGGCATCTCAGCCGCTGCAATTGGTGTTGTTTTGGTTTTTTTCCCCAGTGTTGAGTTCAGAGATTAACTACTGCCAGCATGATATCATTTAGACTAGAATCTCATCTATTGCACCATCATGTCTCCAGAGTAATTCTAAGTGAGCTCAGGGGCTTAAAACTGTGCAAAACATGTGTATGGAAGAACATTTATATACATTCTGATGAACATGCATTTAAATCATATTAGAATTCAATTCTCCTACTTGCATTCATAACATGGCTTGTGGATGCAGTATGTAATTAGAATTTTATTTCAGGTTTCTCTTTGATCTGTACATTCCTTTTCCTGCAAATCAGATCAAAGCCAGAAGGATATGGAAAAAAAAGTAGAAAAATTGGACTGATTTTGCTAAGATTTTTCCATTATTGTTTCTACAATAAATTTATTTGAAGAAATGGGGAGATGTGGGATGCATACACAAACAGTGTATAGATCCAACTTACTCATAATTAATCATGGTAGAATCTGGTCCATGAAGCCTAGGAAAACAGCGACACGTAAAGCTTTGTCTTTTATTTTATGAGTAACATGTTGTACTTTCTGTTCACTCCTAAAGAAAACAAATAGTGTTTTCCTGCAGAAATCTTGATGGACTGGAAAAACAATGGAGGGATGATCAGAAAAGCAAACAAATTCCACCAAGTGGATGTTGATTTTACCTCTCTCTGAACTGTGTCCAGGAATTAAATAACTGAATCATGATGTTACAGCAAGTAGCTGGAACTCCTTGTAACCTACAGTCATAAATTAGAATGAAAGAGTAAATGCAGCTGTTCACAGCAGTGAGTTTGTTATTTTTTCTAGGAATACTTTCAATCCATAGTCGGTGGACTCTGGGGATCTGTGGGGTTATTTCCAGATTTCTTGAGATAAGGATTGAAAGATGGCCATTCTGCAGTCTCTAGGCTTATAATCTGTCAGCGTTCCCTGGGAAATTGTCTGTGGATCCTGAAGCTGCACCCAGCTGAAGCATAACTCTTTATTTTATGCTACTCCAGAATGAATGTGTCCCAGAAAGTCCAGAAGTTTTTTTGGTTTTTGTTACTTACCAGAAGTAAGTAACAAAATAATAATCATTTGGAGTATGGGAGTGCTGGGGATGTTTCTGTGTTTCCTTTTTTTAAGGAAGGACGATGAGATCAATATGCCCAGCCGTAGGGCAGGTTGCACAGCAGTATGAAATGCCAACATCCTTACACAACCCCTGGTTACTGGCAGCAGGCTGCATGCCACTGCTGCACATGCTGCCGGCTCCTCCACACAGCCGAGTGCAGCCCAGGGTTCCATAGGCCTTCCTCAGCACATCAGAAAGGAGAAAGTTTCAGCTTGCTGGCTGTTGCTGAGGTGTGGGTTCACGTGTTATGAAGCCAGAGGTTAATTGGGTAGCAGATCTGGCTCTGTTGATGTACGTGGCACAGGGATGCCTGCTGTGGAGAGAGAAATCCTCTCATGCGTGTCTGAAGCATATGAGTTCTGTGTTCTGCTGCAGCTCAGAGATGCGTGGCCTGGCCAAATGTCAGAGAACAGTGTATAAACAAATGCACAGATGAGGTTTTTTTTCTCTTGCAAGGGAGAACTGCTACAGCTGTGTTCATATTTGCTTAGTACACACATGACAGGGCTGCAGTGGCTTGACATTTGGGGAGTTGGTTCCTTCTTTTGCTGTTCTTTCCTTTTCTTCAATAAAGAGCTAACTGCAGTTTTAACTTTCCCTCTGCACTTGTGCTTATCATGCATTACCATTAGAATTTTAAGTCTCTTTACACACACCATCAGATTTCTAAGAAAACAGCATCGTTAGAGCTGCATATTTTCCCAAAGCACAAAGGGTTTCACAGCATTGAGGGATGGGATCAGTGTCTTGCAGAAATAATGCTTTTAGAGTCGTCCGTTGAATATGGAAGGAGAGCATTCTGTTGTGCACATATAGTGCTCACACTCTGACTGGCTTCGTGGTAATACTTTTTAATCACTCGTTCGTTACATTCCATTAGCTTTTCTTAATGCTGAAAGTGGAAGAGAAACCTATGCTACTCACATTCTGTCACAGAAATATTAAGCTGTTCCCAAATGTCCTGTTGTCTACGTTGCTCATTTTTCTTTTATTGGAGTTAATACACAGAATGCCACCTGAGGAACAGGCATTAGCTGAGAAAAGTAATGGAACTTCCAATTGAGTGAGTCATTTTATGGTAAACTTCAGTCTCCCCAGAGGATGATGCTGTAGAATGTAACACCAGCCTGGACAACAAAGCTGTGTGGAAAATCAGCCCCATGAAACACAGTAAAAGTCAGTTGACTTAGGTGCATCACCACCTTCTCATCACATCTTTATCTTTAGAGGAAAAGAAAACTTTTTTAGAGAAAAAGAAAACAAGCTCCCTCATGGGAACCATGCAGCTGGCATCTCCTCTGAGTATTTTTTTTTTTTACCATTCCCATAAAGAGAATATTGTAGAGATTTTTTTAACCAGTTATGACCTAAACTGAATTCCTGATGCTTTATGTTTCTGAAGTATTCTCATTCACAGTGGAATTTTTTAATCTATATTTACCTTATCAGCAGTAACTTGATAATTTCAGATAATCTCTATTCCATCAACACTTCCAGAAAGAATTTACTTAGAAAATGTAATTTGAAAGTAACAGCATATACAATCACAGAATCACAGAATTGCAGGGGTTGGAAGGGACCTCCAGAGATCATCGAGTCCAACCCCATTGCCAAAGCAGGTTCCCTACAGCAGGTCGCACAAGTAGGTGTCCAGGAGAGTCTTGAATATAACATCATATTGTGCATGATAAGTGAGTGACATGGCAACAGTAGCATCAGTGCCTTCTATTTATTCCAGTGTCTGGAGGCACTGATTGGTTTTGCCCTCTATGTCTTATTTAGCGTGAGTACCTGCAAAGAATATTCACAACCTAATCCAATCAAATGGAAGAGGTCTCAGTGTTACAGAATACACACAGATATACATGAGACTGATAACTATTTCATTTGGCTATCACACACACACACAAGAATGTTTCAGAAATCACGTAAGATCCATTGGATCACTTTGTAGAGATGTCTTCAACTCTCATTATTAAAAGGATGTACTTAAAATTCACTGGAAAAAAAAATCAGAGAAAAATTTATTTTTCTTTACAGACCTCAAAACAGAAAGTGTTTCAACTAAAGGAGGGAATAATCCAATTTCTGTTTCTATATGTAGTAAGAGAATGCAGTATTTTGAAGGAAACTGATCACCTCGTGAAAAATAAAGCCTGCAACTGCAAATATGTGTCTCAAAATCAGTAATGAGTTTATTTAAGGGAAAATTATATTAGCAAAATTCATAAAGTGGCTTAGAAGGTGAAAGTCGCTGTACACGTGGTATTCCAGAAAATCTGGTCAGCGGCAATTGGAATGGTGTTTGGGAGACTATTGCACTATTCTGAATTATAACATCTATACTCGTGACTTATTTATGTATTAATTTACAGGGGTTAGGTGTATGTATTATCAAGAAACTTATATCAAATTTTTGTGGAAATGATTTGTGTTGTCAGTAAAACCCTACTTAGAAGCACAAGTAGTTGCATATTTGCAATCTTTCTTTTAAATTATAAGGACTGGTAATAAAACTCTGTCTGTCTGACTAAATTCTCAGGCTCCAGAAGTCTTGAGCAATCACTGTAGTTTTTCCTTACTTCGAGGGTGCTTCCTTAAGTTCTCTGGCAGAATTAAACCACGAAATTGTACCCCTTGATGTAACATAAATGTGACCACAAGGGGAACCCAAGCACAAAAACCGTGGCACCACACATTCTGGACTATTTTCTTTGCAAGGGCCTGACTGATGCATACAGGGCATGCAAGCGTGCTGCAAGGCAGTGCAGCAGCAATACTGCATTTGAAAGTTAACAGCAAAAGGAGATGAGCAGAGCTCTGTAAACTGGGGTTTTGCTGAGCCAAAAGCATTCCCAGAGAATGAAATGGGAAATAGGATCTGTCAGCTGAGGCAAGGGACTTACATCCCCAATCGCCCATGGAGGAACTTGAAGGAGCTGTGGACTTACTGGTGGTGGCTCACATTCCAGCCTACTTATTTTTGTGATGCAAAGGGCTATGGCACTGTGTGATTCCTTTTAGGTCTGTTGCCTAACATATTGTGCTGGTAAGGCTCTAAGATACGAGTGAACAGTAAGCTGTACGTCTCCTTCTGTGTCAAATTTGTGTAGCCCTACTGTCCAGTCTGAAGACATAATCCCCTCGGGGTATTTTTGGGCAATGAAGAAAAATTTCTCACTGGCCTATAAATGATATTTATATTGTCAAAATATTGCGAAGATGGAATCTTTATGGAGGTAGAGAAGGTGGAAGAATGGCACAGCAAAGGTTCCAGTCAGGAAAAATGTGGAGATAACTCAATACCATCTTTATTAGTGTGGTTTCAGCAGTTTGTGCCACCACTTCTGCTCTTTCTGCAGGGAAAGACATCTGCAATTAAGGTATTTCATTAGGTCTTGCTAGTGTATCAGCCCAGTGAAGCTGAGCAGGGATTCTTTCGTAACACTCAGATGATTTATAGCACCAGCAGTTATGACTAAACTGGACCAAATCCAGAAAGCAGTTCTTAAACCACCGAGTGTAAACGGCAGCCAAATTCCACATACCAGTTAGAAAATTCACACAACATAGTGATCATCCAAGTGCTTAACTTGAGTGTTCCAATACTGACAAATATATTCAGTTATTCCATTTTAATTTGCTACAAAGTCTTGGCAGAGCTTGAAATATATTCACATCCAGACTCAGAGTCACTACAGCCTGAGGTATTCAGCAGACTATGCTCTGCTCACAGGATACATTTCAGCACCATCTATATATTATCTTGAGTTGTGAAGATATATCTTGACTATAGTTTGAGAATAACCTGTTTTTTCTGATTTTTAATGTACTGTTTATTCTGTTTGGAATAAGACAGATTTTCTGCTCTTACTTAATTGTTTTCATGACTTATGTATATATATATGTCTAATATGTGTATATATACTATATAAACATCTATGTGTATATATATTCTATTCTAATAATACTCTATGATTCCATGTTACTGTTACAAAAGTACCTTCATCAGAATTTCAGCATAGATAACACCTGAACTTTTAATTCATCGATTACCAGACAATTATTTTAGACAAGAGGCACGATATAACTTGTGCAATGTTCATGTCGTGCAATTACAGAGAGCTCTGAGGCTGTGATATGCACCCATTCTCTGCAGGAGTACTCGCAGTGCTTGTACTTCCCTTTTCATTACTATGAAGGGAATTTTTATTATTTCCATGTCTTACTGTCCATGCACTCTCAGACTCAATGTACAAAGCATTATTCATTTCAAACAGACTCTGTGTGTAGACTAATTCAAAAGAGAAAAAGATATAATTTTAGTCAGGCTTTTGTATCCCAGCCAATCCAGAGACCTCATTACATCTTTGTATTCGTTCAAATGGGTTGGAATGACTGCTACGGAGTTGTGTGCTTGTGAACTAATGTGTTTAAACATTAACTCAAATATAACCATTTAAATCTGCAGTCAACAAATTCATAAAATGAGCACCTTCTTGTCCTTTTTTTACTGTGCAGCTAACAGGGAGTACACTTACATAGATTTACAAGCCTCATTTAAGAGTCCTGCATGGAATGTTGACATTGGAACCATATTCTAATGGCTGTCCTGGTGTGGCACAATGGTTGTCATTGCAAGACCTATTACATAACAACAAATTTGATCTGTATTCATAGTTGCGTATACATTTACATACTATTATATGAATACATATATGTGTTAATATTTTTAAACAAAAAATGTCATCCTTCCTTAATTAAAACAAGTAAAGTTTGATAAAGGCCATTAGAGCTAAGAGAAGCTGTTGAAATGGAAGGGATTTGCTTATAGATCAAGCAAGTTTCTGATCTAGTTTCCCAAAAGGCAACAACTACATGCTGAGCTATTTTGAAAATTGGGCTCTATTACATAAGCTCTACTCTAGTAGGCTGTAGAAGTCTTTGCAAGTTTTTTTTATACAGTGAGTGAGTGCAGACATACCAGCATTTATTTCCCAAGTCATGAGATTTGCTTGAGAGATGTGAAAGTCAGGATGCCTCTGCTGTCTCACGGCATGGGTGGGGGTGTGCTCCTTGTCCAACCCTCTGCTCATTAGAGGGTCACCTGCAGCAGGCTGCTCAGGGCCACACAGTCACACTTTGAATGTCTCTAAAGATAGACCCCACAAGCCATGTGGGCCACCTGTTCACTGATCTGCACCTCCCCTACACGCTTTTTTCTGACTAGAGATTCCACTGTTGCCACTAGTGTATTTACTCATAATTCCCACTGACGTGAGGTAGAGAACTGTGCTGATGGCAAGCTGTCTGAGTTAATGCACACTAGCTGGAAAAATGGAATAATTCTCAGTCATACATACTGATATCAGATTTTGGGAACCAGTCTCAGATATTAAATGCTTAATATTAGGTTTATTTAGAGGCTGAGTGGGAAGGTACCTTTATAACATATAAACGTAAAGTACACTGTTACTATCATTGCTTTTTATTGGCATTTATTGACAATTATCTATATCACAAGATATAGATTTATCTGCCAAAACTGCTTTCAAGATTTAACGAATTAATTCATGATGTTTTTAATCTTTTCAAATCTGTTTCATCCCCCGTCCAGCTAATTCTTGATTAGCTGGAAAAAAAAACTGCAAGCCTGTTCTCTACTAAGAAGCACATAATATGCTGTCTCAATATTTAGTCTGCTTCTATACCTTCAACTTCTTCAGCTTTAATGGTTATCAAAGCAATTTCCTGGACAGGGCATGTGGTACTGTTGCTAAACACACTGTCCTTAAAAGCTTTTCAAAACCAATTTTCTCCGTTATCAAAGTCCTGAATTTGACAGTGCTTTGCAATACCAACTATGCTCTACCCATATTTCTCAGCCCCATAAAGGAAAGCTTCATAGTCCATCTCTATAACTCCTGATAATAACAGCTTAGTAGAAAATACCTACTTTCCTTATAGATGTGTAGTGCTTATTGATTTTAAATGCAGTAATTTTTAAGAGTCATTAAGGTTGAGATTCTGTCTTTTCTGTCTGCTTTTAATGTCAGTATTTTATGTCACTGCTAGTAACGTTCAGCTCCAGGTACAGCCAAGTACTTCTGATAAAGCTCTTTTTAAAATAAAATTTAAACAAAATATGAATAACCAGGAAGGAATCCCTTTTTAATAAAATGGATTGTTTTTCTTGTGAGTAACAAGAAAGGGAGAACTCTCTGAAATCTTTTGTGAAAAATTATGTGTGAAAGAGAGCTGACTTCTTCTGATTAAGAAAAATAAATTAAAAAAAAAAAAAAGGTAATATTCTGAGGTGGCTAAGCTAGTTAAAAACTCTTGCTAATATTTTCTGAATATGAAAAAAGAGTAACAGCATAACAGAAAACAACTTTCCTTTTTAGTGGCAATATGTAGTGGTGGTATTTTTTTCCAAATGGAGATGTACTTGGATATATACACCCATACTGAGACTGCGGTTCACAGCACAAGTGTGTCTCTACAATAAGGAAACAACTTCCACATTTTCAATTTCACTAAAAATAGGATCAAAACACTTTCTGCTCAGCTATCGTAGCTTCTTGTAAAATGGTTGCTGATGCCTGCAGAGCAGCGGCATTCCAAAAGCAGAAGTAACTACAGTGGCATAAGTCACACTCAGTCCAGATAGCAGGAGCATGATTGTATTTTGAACTAAATTTCCATCCCTTGAGGGGGAAATCCAAAGTTTTGAAGCTTGTTTTCATGGAGGCATATATAACTAAAGGTTTTATAACTAAAGCTTCAGTGTTCACATCTGATGTAATCATTTATGGACAATCATTATTGCTTTAAGCAGCCTTGTAGGTCATTTTTTTGGTAGGTTTGGAATATGGTGAGATGTCAAACTTAATTTTTCTCACAGTTCCTTTGTGCCAGTGGTGTGCAGTTAGAAGAGCTATCGGCCTGAATCATTATGCTACTCCCAACATCAAAAAGTACAGAGTGCTGTAGAGGATCCTCTTACTCAAGCAAATGACAAGTATTTCTGAGAAATGCAAAAATGGAGTGCTTCAGCAGCACTGAGTGCCACAGAGCTCATGGTCACTGTTGTGTTTTATACTGGCAGTGGTATTTTGTGACAACTACTTGTAGAATTTATCAAAAGTTAAAGTCCCATTGCAATGAAAGAGCCACACATGACCTGTTGTTGACAAGGACGTGTAAGCTTTGAAAGCAGTTTTGGCAGATATTGGTGACTCCGTTGTGCAGGCAGTTTTAGGGCTTTCATCTAAATTGTGTTACTTCAGAGCCGCAGCTGATGGAATGCCAAACAGCAGCAATTTGCGGTGTGTGTGTGCATGTGAGCTCTCCTCTAGGATTCAGCACAGATTCAGACACGGGGCTGCCACAGAGTGCCATTGCTGATTGCTGGGACAGTGACCTGGCCTTGCACAGCTGCGTCCCCTCCTCTCATCAGCGCTTGCCACTTTAACACCTCTGTGTGGAATAGGGGAAGACACAGGCAGGTACAAATGACAGCGAATGTCTCAAGCCTAAGGAGAGTTGAGGGGAAGAGTGAGAGGTTGGGGTGAGAGATCATGGTGTGAGGAGGAATGTTGTTACTCCTTTGGTATGCAGATTTTAAATGCATTTAATATATCAAGCAGCAATTTTTAAGTAGGCTCTAGTACTACATTTTCATCTGCGTTAAAAAAAAAAGAAAAAGAAAGATTTAAGCTAATTTCATTGTCATCTCATACCAAATGCCTCTCAGGTGCTGGCTTGAGTAACCAGAATAGAGGATTTCAATCTCTTCTGATTGTCCCAAAATGCTATGTATTGTAACTCTCATGCCATCAATTAAACATGTAAATGGTCAATATATCTTAAAATTGCATTAGTTATGAATTCAGTTTTATGTAACAGAGAAAATATATATTGAGATCATGTGATGAAATCTTAAGATATTCATTGTTGAAATACACAGACAGATACATTACTTCTTTACCATTTTCAGGAGTGCTAAGATGGAAGTTTCTGTAGTCACACAGCTGTGTATCTTTGCAAGTGCAGCATTACAAACTCTTCTTGTAAATAATTGCAAGTATTCGCATTTGACCTATGTAGAACTGTTAAATAAAAATACAGACAAAGATCCTGTTTCTAGGAGATAGCACCAAGACTCTTAAATGCTCTTAAAACACTACTGTTCTGAGTGCTTTTTTCCTTGTTACTTTGTAGACAGAAAGACAGATGAAGTTACTGGAACAGAAAATAAACAAGAAATAGAAAAGTTTAAAAAGTAATGTGGTATATTCTCAAAAGAGATAGTAAACATATAGCTTTTTTACATGAAAATCAAACTCCATGGGCAAAGAATTTGATCTACACAAGGAAGTATTTAAAAATTTGTATGGGAATATGTTGGTATGTGTCTGCATGGACACACAGTCACAAATGAACATAAACCACATGTAGAAGCTTCTCACTTGATGAGATGCAATTTGACCTGCTAATCTTGATGAGATAATGTGCTGTGGTATACCCGATAGTAGAAGGGAATTCAGTGTCTCATTCCTGGCCCTGCTGCAAAACATTTCAAAAATTACTATGTTTTCTTCTTTGCCCTTGTTATCTGTGAAAATAATAATGTAAACTGCAAGCTTTTGAAGGAGCATGCTACATATCTGCAGAATGCTTTACTATGAGGGATCTCAAGCTAGTTGAAATTTCTGGGCTTTGATGTAATAACAAGAGCAAATAAACCCATAATATAATTTTCATAAATGCAAGTATATTATCAAGAACTAAAAGTTATACTTTCCAGAGCACTTTGCAGATGAGCTGCAGAATATTACCAAATTTAGCCTTATGTGAAACTGTGGATCCATACAAGAGCGCAAATAAAATCTGGCACAACCTGCAGTGGGTTGGAAGAAAGACTGAACCAGATGGCCAAACTCATACCTCAGGTGCTGGATTTCTGAAGACATGTAGAATAAATTATTTAGACTGTTGCCTTTGGATCTAGTTTTTGCTACTTCCTTTTACAAAATTTTCACTGGAACCAACAAAAGAGCTATAGAGAGCAACATATCATAGAATCATAGAATCATAGAATGGCCCGGGTTGGAAGGGACCTCAAGGATCACGAATCTCCAACCCCCTGCCACATGCAGGGCCACCAACCTCCCCATTCAATACTAGATCTGGCTGCCCAGGGCCCCATTTAATCTGCCCTTGAACACCTCCAGGGACTGGGCATCCACAACCTCTCCGGGCAGCCTGTTCCAGCACCTCACCACTCTCATAGTAAAGAACTTCCCCCTGACATCCAACCTAAATCTTCCCTGCCTCAAATTAAAAACATTTCCCCTTGTCCTGCTGTTATCTATCCGTTCAAAGAGTTGACTTCGCTCCTGTTTGTAGGCTCCCTTTAGATATTGAAATGCTGCAATGAGGTCACCCCACAGCCTTCTCTTCTCCAGGCTGTACAAACCCAGCTCCCTCAGCCTGTCCTCATAGGGGAGGTGCTCCAGCCCCCTGATCATCTTTGTGACTCTCCTCTGGACCCTCTCCAACAGTTCTCTGTCTTTCTTGTACTGAGGGCTCCAGACCTGGACACAGCACTGCAGATGGAGCCTCACAAGAGCAGAGTAGAGAGAGACAATCACGTCCCTATCCCTGCTGGCCATCCGTCTTCTGATGGAGTTCTTCATGGTTCCCTTGATGGCCATGGAATCATGGGTTTCCACCAGGAATCAAGCAAGTAGCAGCAGTGTGGGGCCTGTCCCTGGTTGGACACAGAGGATGAAGACTTCTTCCCATCTCTGGTTCAGACTCAAAAGAGGAAAAGAAAGCTATCAGTGATACAGCCAGAAGATTCTTCCTGGGAAGTGTAATCTGAGCTAGAAGTTAAGCAACTGGATGTAAACATACAGTCAGTGATTAAGGTTTAAAAGGTACTTTTAAGGCCTACTGATGACAGTAGGCATATGTTAAGAAAGTACTAAGAAACCTTTTCTAGCGAAGGTTGGTTGCAAACGGGGCCACTCAAGGAAACCAGTGGCACAGACATGTACAGGAAATAAAGCACAGTAAGACTCTGGTCTGCTGTAGATGACAGCACAGCACATCTCTGAAGCAAGTATCACAGACAGTGAAGGCCTGGAGGAGAGATCATTAAGAGATGCAGTTGATGAACCGCACCAAAGCCTGGGTCAAAAGGCCACTGCGACAACAGTAGGAAGCAGAATGGAGGCCTTCATACCAGGTGAACTATTTAAAAAATGCAACTTATATCTCGATGATATTCTCCCACTGAAGTTAATTAGTGTAGTGATAAAGATAAAACTGATACTCTGAAGAGATTTCCGTGACTTGGGCATTTCATTCTCTGTGCTAATAGTGAAGAATATGTGTTTTTTGAAGTGACTGTTGCCCTTAACACGTGGGGAACAAAACAAGACAATGTGCTTAAAATGCAGACGCAGTATAATTAAACCAAATGAAATTAACTGATAAAATGAGGGAAAAAGAAAAGGCAATAGGAAAAATTCTTCAATGCCTGGACTTGCATATTCAGAGCCTTAATTGAGGTAGTAAATCCTTAACAGCTCTTGTGTAGCATCCTGGACAGAGTTGGAGAAAAGCTCTGTAAAGGAGACATTAAATACATTCAGAAACAGACTATCTAAGAACAAAATCCAAATGTGTAACTCAGTAACTTCAAACTAATTGTCTTCTTTTCCACCTTACACAAAATTTAACAGCCACTGAACTGTTTAATTAAGACTGTTTGAAAAATATTTTTAAGTGTCAGTGAAACTGTCTTCACTACTGATGTCACTCCATTATTAGATTTGACATCTTGTCTCTAAACCAAGCAAGATTTAAGCAGTTTGCATTTACATCTTCTCTTTGCATGCGTTTTCCCTGTGAGAAAAAAAAGCGCCCTTGTTAAAGTGTTTAATACAACTTCAGCTGGTGGATGTTCTTCTTATTTGGGTGAGGGCCTGGAAAGCTAAGAACTCCCAGTTTTGTCACAGAAAAATGCATTTTCAAAGGCAATGTGAATAACTACATTTGCAGAAGAAAGAGGAAGAAATACTGGAGGAAACTGTTCCATATGCTGGCTTTAATGAGAGACTTCTCTTGTGTCACATCTCTGCAGTCTTTGGCCAGTGCACAGCTTGACAACCTATTCATTCTTTGTCAGCCTGTCTTATGCCACGTCTGTCTGTATGCATCAGGAGAGAAAGATCTAACAGTTCATTGCACATTACTATCTCTACTGAGTAAGATTTGTTTCATTCACAACTCAAAATAAAGCAGGACACAAGTGTGCCTTCTTGTGAAGACAACAACAGGGTTGAGTAGCTTCAGTTTGTAAAGTCCCTATAGGCATAAGATGGGAACTAACTGATGTACCCAGTACTCTGGCCTCCAACCATTGCACCGTACATGTGTCACTGTCCAAATGAGGGAAATTTTGTGAAATGCCATGGAGCACAGTTTCTCACTGACATGCTGTTTTGTAATTCTGCAGGAGTTACTCTCAAAGACACTGTGCTGAACAGTGTGCCTTCCCCAAAGCACTGCAAGTACATGGAGATCAGGCACATTAAAACCACCCTTTACATTTCACTTGTTTCCATCTTTATTTCTCTGAGTGGCTACTCTGTTTTATCCATTGAATTATGTGGAAGTTCCCCAGTTATAAGGTAACTGCTACTCAGAATGAGTAACACTGACTTGGTATTCTGTATTGAGTGAAATTTTGCAGCTTTAGTCTTAATAAAGTAATTCCTTATAGTAAAGTTATGCATTCTTAGCATGACTTCACTGTGTGGGTATTAAAGAACTCAACATTAAAGCAACAATATCCAAAATTCTCCATGAGCACCTTGACTAAGAACTCCATCTCACAATGTGAAACCAAAAATATTTTAAAAAATATTCCCCCAGGATGTTTGAAAAATTCATCTTTAGATTCTTGCAACATATGTTTTATGAGTTATTTTATTCAGTTGCTTCTTGTACAAGTTTTGACAGACATACAAAGAAATTTGTGTTTCTGCCCAGAATGCAAAATAAGTCCCAGCCCTTTGACTGGGTTTCTGTGACTGCTTGAAGTTTTTTTCTCTTTGTGACTGCTGTTACAGTACCACCACACAACTTTTCATGTGCATGTGTAATTTATTTTAAGGAAGTTCTTTACAAATTATTAATCTATACAATTATTATTAAACTAGTGGTCTGCTTCTAGAGAAATTGAACATGTGTACTATTGTTGATGGATGTTTACTGTTTTCCTCTCCCCTCAAAACTTGTGTCACTGACTCCTGCTGTTATGTTCCTGGATGGCCCTCTATAGCACAACATATCCTACCAGTGTAAATTTTGCAGTACTTAGAAGCTGCCAGAAAAGGAGAGTACAAGAGCTCCAACAGAGAAGGCGTGTATTTTGTTGTAGATTTATGTGCAGAATGGAAGTACTTCCTTACTCCTTCCAAACAGAACTTCAACAGATGATTAATTTCACAGAAAGATTTCACAACCTTTTTTTTAAATGTTATAAATTTTCAAATTAATTAATATGGCCTAAAGGATAATTTAGGCTGACATTCTGTTCACTTAATTACAGGAAATTAGGTTTAAAGAGCAGTGTTAACAGCACAGTTAATAAACAAAACAGAAGATAGATAGATAGATAGATAGATAGATAGATAGATAGATACATACATACATACATACATACATACATACACAGACAGACGGATAGATAGAAAGAAAATTGCAACACTTACAGTGGAAGACTCATATTAATTCTTAGTTTTTGCAGGGACAATTGAGGGTAAAATGCAAGATTTCTGATGAAAATTCACGTGCAAGGTACCTTTGCATAGTTCTAGACATTGCTGAAGATACATAAAATAGTATAACATTCTATCCAATTCCGACTGTCAAGTCCATGCTTTGGTTCTTCTTGTATACACTGATTTCAGGGTATACGTCATCTTCTTAGGATTTTAGGTCTCTATTTTGGTCTTTGGAGGCCAAGTCCAGAAATAATACCTAACAATTCACTTAAGGAAATTCTGTAAAAGAATGGGACTGAAGAACAACATTTTGTGCACAGCACACTGAGAAACCTGATTCTTATGGCCAGTCTATCACTGATTTGATGGATATGAGCAGAGACTTATCTGACTGAGCCTCTAAGCACTGCATTATCACAAATAGACAAGACTAGCAGCTGGCACTGTCTGTTCTCTTTATAGGCTTCAGGAATAAACATGATAAAAAGGTTTTTTGTGCTGGTCAGATATCTTAGTGTGCCTAGAGTCAGAGCAAGAAGTGTTTACCAGCAGCTCAAAGAAAACAATGAAATCATGGCAGAGGAGGGTTAGTTTTACTTTCCTACCAGATGAAGTGAGAAGCAATAAGGAAGAACATTCCCAAATGTCTTCTCAATCACTTCTGCCTCATTCTTAGTGTTGAATTTCAAAACCACATATCACAGTTGGAGCTTCTGGAACATTTTTTGTCTTTTGAAGAATGTCAATTAAATTCTCCTGAATTTTTTTTTATGTCTTCAGCTTAATCAATGAGCCGACAAATGATCACCAGGCAGTACTCCAGTCCAGTCCAAGATTCCAAACACAATTCTAGTATGTCTCTAGACTACACTGGCGAAAATGTGATGGAATGCCTGGGTGTGTGGATGTGGCATGGACAAATGCACTGAAACCTGGAGGTGGAGGAAACATAATAACTTTTAGAAAGCAAACAGACTTCAAAGGACATGAACAAACTACAGCCTGGGAGACATTTCCTGAGTGCACTAATTGTTGCTTAGCCTCTAACTCTGCCTTGCTGGTCTGTTCAACTTCCGCAACACTAATAACTTCTGCTTGTTTCCCCCACCAGAATATTTCTTATTATACCCCTATGGAGAAAAAAAAAAAAAAAAAAAAGGTTTTCTGCCTCATACTGAATTTTGTTATTCGCCACATCCATGCACTGCTGTTGGATACACAATTATAGATGACTTTTATTTCCTTCTCCAATTCTCTGTCTCTCTTGTGATGTGCCACCTTCTTGTTCTTCTATTTAGATCTCTCCCAGAGACCCAGTTTATCTGTGATCTCACAGACACATTAATCAGCTGTCTTCACCACCCACACATTTGAGATGAAGCAAGTGGTGACATTTTATATGGGAGTGTAAGAATATCATACCTTTCTTGCATTTATTTCTCAAATAGTTCAGACAGAGAGACTTGAGTCTGTGTTTCTGCTACCTAACAGTATGTAAAGATAAGTAATAGTAATTGATTTACTGTTTAATTCAGAAAGTTCTAAAAGTAAGTTAGCATGTCAACAAAATACACATTCTATTCATATATGTTGAATACATATTCCTATATACGTTCCTATTCAGATATGTATTTATGCATCCCTATTCTGTGAATATACAAAGGAATACTTACAATGAAGCTACCAGCCCCAGAGAGCTCATAGTGTGAGACTTGTAGGACTTCTTAATTATTATTATTTCTTTACATTATTGAAGGGAATACAATCCATGGTTTTAGCACCAGCCTACCAAGGTTGGTTGGTTCTCTTTCCGTTTTTTTCTTCTTAGAAATAGGAGCACTGGGCTGGCTGAGGCAGCAGAGACTTTGTTATCTAATCACTTTGAGAGTCTGAGAACCTCTGAGCACTACAGAGCCTACAAATCAGAGTAACTCTTACTTTATAAGAAGAGGACAAAATTTGACTCTTGCCAGAGGTTATCATCATGTCTCAGAACCTGCTGACAAGATTACTACTAGTAAGCAAACCAGTTTACTATCATTCCTGCTCCAGGATAAGTCATCATCCTACTTTTCTACCTGTTGGGGATGGCATGTGCCCTTTGGAGCCAGGCATTTCTGATGATAATGCAGAGGATCATTAATTTCTAGAGTCTCCTATTGCAGCAACTCCAGTAAGAGTGAAAGAGCAAGGCAAACAAAGCAACTGCACATCAAAATCTTAAAACATGCAGTTGAAAATACTGTAACTTACTTGGAAAGCTCTTTCTACTATGGCAAGAACATAATGTTCTATTCTGGGAAATAGCTGCTTCCCCGAAGTGTTCTTGTTTGCCTAATGCACTTGCTGAAGGATAGGACATTATCTGCCTACGCATAAAATGCAGTAGCAGTGTTATTTCTCCAATTTGCATTATTCATCCTGAACAAAAAAGCTTTTCTTGTCAAGAGGAGTCTTGTTGGGCTGGCTTGCTCTGCCTATTACTATTAAATAACTGAAATACCATTTTAGTCATCTAAACATAGAACAAAATGCCTTGTTCATTTAAAAGCTAGAGTGAATTGAAGAACTAAAAGTCAGCTTTGGTAGAAAAATGCAGTAACTTCTACAGATGAGGAAGTTTGTTAGAACACATTTTCACCTGCAGAAAGGCAAGGGGAAAAAAAAGAGAAGATGAAGGGCAACAACAAAGTGCTACCACTGTGTAGAGCACTGAATCAGTACTTCCAGAAAACAACCTTTGTGAAAATAGTAGGGCTTGAAAGGCTAACAGGAGAAGAACAGGATCAAGCCAAGACAGGAGTAGAGCCAGGTAATCAACTGCAGAGTGGGCTCTCAATTATTCATTGCCACATCCCTAATACTGGAATCCAGCAGCAGCTGGATCCCAGGCAGTTCAATGCACCTTAAAGGACTGCAACATTTGGCACTGGGCTTAACATGCAAAGTGTAATTTGTACACTGTTCAGAAACAGAAATCATCTATAATAGCCTGCTACAAAAGCTAATTACACGGAATTTAAATGCTTTCCTTTCTGACACTACATTTTAACACAATTTTGCTATTCTGATTTACCTAATTAATTCAGAGCTAAAGCTTGAAGGTGTGGGAAGAAACCTTCAGAAATACAAAATGCAACTCTTCTTCATCATTATTTAACTGTGGCTTTACTGGTAGTCAAAAGAGACTAGTAGGGCTTTTATCCCTTCACTTGGACCCACTTACATGGCATAACTTCTCCAGCACAGCTGCAAGAGTTACATCTGTAACACAAACTTCTTGAAGTGAAGGAAGAACTGGACTGTTTCTACCAGCAATGATATTGGCTTAGAGAGTTTATCACATGCCAGTCTAAATTTCTGCCAGTCTCAATTCTGTAGAGTTATGAGTATTTATTTTATTTCATTTCTCATTTTGTTTTTATTTCATTTTATTTTATTTCTTTGGCAAAAGTGTTTGATATTTAAAGAAGTAAGAGAGTTTTGCAAAGGAAATGTATTTATAATTACTATTTGATACCTAAATATGCAAGTTTAGCATAAACTGTGTTGGCCAGTAATTTTGTTCATAACATGTCTGTCTTCTGTATTTCCAACAATCTGGTGCACATATGTGCTTTTGCAGCTATGGTAGCAGTGATATGTTGCAGTGACATTATGCCTGTTAACAAGTTTTTTTGCCAGTTTTGCATGACATACATGACAGCAAATGATGGGATAGATGAACAGCTTGCCTAAGCCTACTTGCACCAGCTTTCCACTGGAAAGTCCCTTCTGTTTGATATTAATGTCACAGTGATGTACCATGGCTTTGACAGTAGCTGTGAATATTCATGGGCTATAATGTATTTTTTATTTAGAAGGTGCTGAACTCATGGTCTATGAGGATTACAGATGACAATTGATTTTTTTATTATTATTTCTGATATACAACGTACTAAAAGAAATGGCAAAATATGTGATGCATTCATAGAAAGTCTGCAGAGTAAGATCAATTTAAGCAGTGGTTTGGGAAAAAAAAAAAAAAAAAAAGTACCAGCAATCCAAGAGGTTCCTGGAATGCACTGATGATATCTTCCTCTTTCAAGTGGTACAGGAATCCAGAAGAAAAATGCTATGCTGGACTTCGTCCTCACCAGCAAGGAGGAATTGATGAGTAACATGAAGCTCAAGTGGAGCCTTGGCTGTAGTGAGCATGACATGGTCAAGTTCAAGATCCTCAGAGCATCAAAGAGGGTGTGCAGCAAGCACCTACTCTGGACTTCAGGAGAAAAGACTTTGACCTCTTCAGGGAACTGCTTGACAAGGTGACATGAAATAAAGCACTGGAGGGAAGAGGGGCCCAAGAAAGCTGGTTAGTATTCAGGGATCATCTTCTCCAAGACCAGAAGCAGAAGCAGCACATCTCAAGAAAGAGAAAGGTAGACAAGAGTGCTAGGAAGCCTCCATGGATCAACATGGAACTTCTAGACTTACTTAGGCACAAAAAGATAGGGAGTGGAAGCAGGAATGGGTTACTAGGGAGGACTACAAAGAATCTGTTTGAGCAGCCAGGGATCAAGCTAGGAAAGCTAAAACCCAGACAGAATTAAATTTAGCCAGGGATTTAATGGGAAACAAGAAGATTTTCTGCAGGCAAATCAGTGATAAAAGGAAAGTCAGGGAAGATGTGGGCTCTCTCTGGAGGGAGGCTGAAAGTCTAGTCATTAGGGATACAGAGAAAGCTGAGGTGGTTTTCTTTGCCTCAGTCTTCACCGGCAATGGCTTTAGCTGTACAGTCTGTGTTGCAGAAAGCAAAGGTAAGAACTAGAAGAAGGAATATCTGTCTCCTATACGTGAAGATCAGGTTCAAGGTCATCTAAAGAATCTAAAGGTAAATGGTTACATGGAACCTGGCAACATCCATACATAGGTTCCGACAGAACTGGCAGATGAAGTTGCTAAACTACTACCATATTTAACAGGCCATGGCAGTTTGGTGAAGTTTCCACTGATAGGAAATGGGGAAACATAACCCCATTTTCAAGAAGGGAAAAAAAGAAGATCTTGGGAACTGCAGGCCCGTCAGTCTTACCTCTGTGCCTAGCAAGATCATGGAGCAAGGCCGTGCTAGGCACATAGAAAATAAAGATGAGATGACTGGTGGTAATGAACATGGCTTCTCCAACAGCAACTCATGCCTGACAAACTTGGTGGCCTTTTATGATAGAGTTGGAGCATCAGCAGATGTCATCTACCTGCACCTGTGTAAAACATTTGACACTGTCCCGTATGACATCCTAGTTGCCAAATTGAAGAAAAACTGATTTAGTGGAAGGGCCACTCACTGGATAAGGAATTGGCTGGATGGTTGCACTCAGAATGTTGTGGTCAATGGCTCAGTGTCCAAGTGGAGAAAGTGACAAGTGGCACTTCTCATGGATCAGTGCTGGGACCAGTGCTATTTAATATCTTTGTAGGTGACATGGACAGTGGGATGAAGTGCACCCTTAGGAATTTTGCAGATGGCACCAAGCTGAGTGGTGCAGCTGACATGCTACAGGGAAGGGATGACATCCAGAGGCACAGGCTTGAGACGGGCTTGAGAGCTGTGCCCATGCCAACCTCACAAAGTTCATCAACATCAAGTGCAAGGTTCTGCACCTGCACTGGGGTAATCCCAAGCACAGATACAAGTTGGGTGGAGAACAGCTTGAGAGCAGACCGGAGGGAGGATTTGGGGATGTCTGTTGATGAAGGCTTAACATGAGCCAGCAGTGTGCACCTGCAGCCCAGAAGGCCAATTGTATCCTGGGCTGCATCAAGAGAAGTGTGACTAGCAGGTTGAAGGAGGTGATTCTGCCCCTCTACTCTGCTCCTGTGAGACTCCACCTGGAGCACTGCACTCAGTTCTGGGGACCCCCATACAAGAAGGACATCATGATGTGGGAGCAGGTCTAGAGGAGGACCACAAAGATTATTAAGAGAGCTGGAGCACCTCCCCTATGAGGATAGACTGAGAGTGTTGGGGCTCTTCAGCCTGGAGAAGGCTTCAGGGGGACCTCATAGCGGCTTTCCAGTAAATGAAGGAGGCCTATGGGAAAGCTGGGGAGGGACTTTTTACAAGAGCTTGTAGTTACAGGACAAGAGGAAATGACTTTAAACTGGGAGTAGATTTAGACTAGATATTGGGAAGAAATTCTTCACTGTGAGGGTGGTAAGACACTGGAACAGGCTGCCCAGAGAGGTTGTTGGGGATGTCCCTTTCCTGGAAGTGCTGGGGGCCAAGCTGGATGGAGCTTTGAGCAGCCTGGTCTAGTGGAATATGTCCCTTGCCTGTAGCAGGGGAGATGGAACTAGATGATCTTAAGGGTCTCTTCCAACCCAAACCTATCTATGATTCTATAATTCTATGGTTCTATGATTCTATGATGACTGTAGTATGATGTCTTGTTCTAAGGCATATTAATTCTCTGAGGGGAAAAAAAAAAAAAAAAAAAAAAAAAAAAAAAAAAAAAAGTAACATAAATATGGTTATAGTCATATAGAAGTCCCTCTCACAAGTCTGTGCAGGTAAGTATTTCTGTTCCAGCAAAGAATACATCTATGTGGCCAATTGCTACAGCACCCTCATGGCAGTACCCACAGCTCCAGCTGGCAATTCCAGGGAAACAGAGAGTTACTCAAGGAAAGTATCTCTGCTCACCACACCCAAACCACTTCGGAGGGTTGGAGATAATCTTTTGAAACTGTTCATAGGAAACAGCTGGGAAATTTTCAGCGTCCCAATCCCAAAAATTCAATAAATCTTTTCATGTTTCAGACAGAGATTCACACTTCTGTATGACCTTGTGTCTTTCCTCACAGCGTATGCAATCATAAGAAACTTCACATGTTCTTTAAAAAATGCCAACTTGAATTAACAAAAAAAAAAAAAAAAAAAAAAAAGTGTTTTTCAGACTCTAACTACAATTTCAAACTTGTATCAGGATGTATCCATCCCACACAAACATACTCTTAATTAACCTCAGAATGCATCTACCTAGATAACTTTAGACAGCTGCTGTCCATAGTGAAAAGGACCTGGCTGAAAAGAAACGTAGCACTGACCATTAGCATTGGTCACAGCTGTCTTGTGCTTCCTACTGGAGCCTATTTTGTAGAAAAGCCTTGTTGTTGCTTCACCTTCAGGCTTGCTTTTTACCATGGCTCTTGCATAAATTCTTGGAAAGGGGTAATTTTTTCTGCTTTCTTGCCAGGATTTACCCTGAGTTATCTTTTGGCTTCAGGTGATCTGTCTTGCTCTAATATGGCTCTATTAATTGTTCATGACTAGCCATTTCTAGAATCATAGAATCACAGTGTCCCAAGTTAGAAGGGATCCACAAGGACAGTTGAGTCTGGTACTATCTAAATATCGTTTTGCAACAAAAAGTACATTGTGGTGTTAATGTGCAATGTTAAAAATGTTATAGCTAATGCTTTCGTTTGTTCTTTCTTCAAATGTAAATTCCCATCCAGCTCAAGGTAGCTAAAAGAGTCAGTTGCTAGAGCACCTGATATGACATGGAGTGAAAAGAAATTGTTGACAAGCCAGGAAATTATCTGAACTGGTTTTGTTTGTTTGTTTGTTTGTTTTTAGCACACCTCTATATTCTTCAAGGCAGAGTGGGAGTTGAGATGCCTTTCATCACTGTCAAAGCTGTAAAATGGTAGTAGGAACAGACCCCTTTTCTTTATAGCAGCTTTATTACTTTTCATTGGCTCTTCAGCTCTATCAGATATTTTTGGGAAGAGAACTAATGGAGAAAATAAATGGAGAATGGTAATTCTCACATAAACTCAACAAATAGATTCTGATGGTGATATGACTACAGACATCATTCCCATGGTCTCTCAAACAGAAGTAACCTCTGAGATGTTTCTGAAGGCACCCTTGTATAACAAGTGATCTGTTTTCTCACCTTTCTGCCTCCTCACTTGGTATCAGTGGATTCTTAATGCAGAAGCTGGTTGGTGTGAAGATACCTGTTGCAGCATTTCATTACATTGGGGGTAACATTCTGCAGTCTTGGTAGTATGGTGTTCACTGAGTGCTCAAAAGAGCATAGCAAGTGCATGCCAGGAAATCTTATTGGCTCAGAATCACATTTACCCATTGTGAACCTGTTACCTGACTAACAAGAACAGACAGAGCAATGGTTAGCCCAGATTTGTCTGCGATCTAGCAGACAGAATGTTCATAAACCCGAAGAGATTGTATAATTTACTAACAGATTCTTACCAAAGCAATTTAGTGTTGAGAATGGAGTGCATTACTGCAAAGTGAAAGTCTGTACTTTGCGCAACACAAACAAGTGTATGTGAAGAGAAAGAAGAAAGTCCACACTGTCTGGCAATCTGACACAGCACTGAGGTATCTCTGTTTGCTGGTATCCCTAGAGAAAGAACTTTGCAAGTGTAGGTGTGTCAGCAGTAAGCAAAACAATCTGAATTTATTACTCTGGTTATTGTAAAGGTCTAGGCTATCAAAAGCCAGTCTCCCATACACACAGTACCTGAATCAGTACTAGTTTTTCTTTCATAAGCCAGTGCTTATGAAAGAAAGCACTTGCGGTGCTCTTCAGAGTTCTTGTTTATGATTTCCTGGGACATCACAGGTGGAAGAAACTTGGGAAGTTTTTAGGAACATATTTCCTCAGTTTCACTGAGTTTCATGCAGGCTGGCTCAGAATTGGCATCAAGAAATTTCAAAAGACAGGAAGAAAATAAGGGTAGAGTTGGAGGAGATAGAAACGGACTAGATGAATGTTGCACAAAATAAAAGAAAATGAAATAATTTTTTAGGTAATTAACTGTACCTGTTGCACTAATCAGCTTAATGTGGCTCATTCTTCCACTAAAGCAAATATACACCTCTGTGTTCTATTGAGTCTATGCAATAATGCACTCTTGCTTTATGGTTTGTCTAATTTATTCCCAACCATTTCCTTTCAGATGGAACTTTACATAGTTGAAAGGCTCATAACTTTAAAATTTTCTCTTTGGTGTCATTCAATACTTCATCAACTCATATTTCATTGCCCCAAAGCCTCCTATTAATCTTTTAGTACAGAGCCAGTGCAAACATTTTAAGCAAATTAACTGAAAAATAAAGCAAAGCCAAATTGCCTAAGACTGCTTTTCATTCTTATGCTCTGGAGAGACTTTCACAGATGATGGCATATTATCATTTTATTAAAAAAAAAAAAAAAAAAAATCAGCCATTTTAGTGGTCAGCCTGACTTTGGTTGCCATATTAGCTAACATTAAAATAGAAAAAAAAACGCTCTTATCACCGTTTGGAATTTCAATTTTCACTTCATGATGCATTGTGATTTTCTGTGCTAAAAATAGCAACTGCTATTCATCATTACCTTAAAATCACGAAATTATCAGAGCTCTGGTAAACTGAAACCCTCTTTTTTGTAATTTTATTATTTTCCATAATGCAATTCTTTGTAATGTTCTTGAATGAATGAATCTTTACATTCACTGTTGTCACGGGGTTATCGTTAGATATAAGCGCGTGATAGAGGGGCACAGGCCCCGGCAAGAAGAGAGAAAAAAGAAAAGGGGGTACGAACGGTTCGCCGCAAGCCGGCCGGCCCCGGGCCGCGTGCGCTCCGGGAGAGGGGGAAGGGCAGAGAGCTAGCCGATAGTTTTAACGAAAACACAACGGCAAGGATCTGAGGAGGAAGGGTAATTTACTGAATCTCACTAAATGAAACAAAACGAGAGAGACCAGAGCACCCAAAAGACGAGTCAAGCTACGGCAGTGCGAGGGAAAGCACGTGCTTTCTCCGCGGCGAGCTGAGACGGCTGAGCCGGGCCGGACGGACAGAAGCAGCCCCCCGTTCCCCGTCCGGAGCTCCGCCCCACTGCCTCTGCCCGCCGCGTCCTGCGGGGATGCCGCCCCTCCCCTCCCATCCGCGTTCTCAAAGTGCCCATAAAAGGCAGTAAACGGAACCAGAACGTTAACTCGTTAACTCCCACTGGTCCACATGGTGGTCTGAGGTGGAATACTGACAGCAAAATATCACAACACCACAACAACTGTCTATATAAACATTGCCTCAGATGTCTCAGATGTCTGTTGGAATAAAGTTTTTGAAAAAGTAATTAAACTGTCTATCCAGGAAACAAACCACAAAAGCAAGCAGTAAGATTTGATAACTTGGATTACCGCAACCAGCAGGAAAAAAAGTCTGCTTAAAAATAAAACAAAACATTTTTAAAATTATAATGTCGATGTATTTTAGAAAATACAATGATACATTTCTCCTATATTAACACACTGGTTTCTCTTCTTGTATGTTTTTCATTAAGCACTGTTTTAACAGTTAGCTTTAAATATAAATGGCAACCATTTTATTTTTAGGAGTTAGCAGCAATCCAAGCAGTCAGGATATCTGAGTTTGCACACCTTGGTTTGAATTGTTGTTTGGTTTTTCTTTTTTTTTGTTTTGTTTTATATAAGATATTTCCTATACTATGGCCAAAGGTTCTCTTTACCCACTCAAAAAACAAAAGAACCACTAAGCAGGATAAAATATGCTGTATAAGTAAATATGGCATTCTTCTGCTGATGAAATGGGACAAGGAGCCCTATTATAAACAGAAAACATCAATACAGCTAGGTGGCTATCATCTGCCCTTCACAACAGGCTACTTTTAGGATTTATTTCATTGATTTATAATCTGTGTAAATCTATTTTTTACAATTGGAGAAAGAAGCTGTGCCTTTTTATTTATAGTAAAGACAGTTTTCTTAATCATGTTGTTAAAAATAGCTTCATGAATGGACAGAGAGTACAAAATATAACACAGTGCAGCCTGGGTGAGGGTCATCAACAGATTACCTCTAGATCATCCGGATTATACGATTACTCCTGTGAAATGTAGGTGTTTTACAAATTAAAAATTAATCAGATTTCACAAAAACTATTATTAAGTCAAGATAACAACTGTTGGCCTACATGTATTTAAGTCACGATGACTTTTGGTGTGGATTTCATAACTAATACAACCAAGTGTGAACAGGCTATTAAAGCTCACTTGAAAAGGCCTTACGCTGATTATACCAAGCAGTCTTGGTGAAGGAATTTTACTGTTACCCAGTTTGCATCCAAATGAATTTCAAATATGTCTTTATCTTGACCACTTTCCCCTCCTCCAACATTCCTCTGACAGCTTTAACAAAGCCAATTGCATTTGCATTTGGCAAGTAAGAATCTTGTTCTTCCTGGAATATAGTACAGAAAAAGGCCCATGCATTTTCCCAGCTATATGCATTCAGCACAATGGGTCAAAACTGCAGCAAAGGGCAGTGACTGCTCCGGAAATCCTTTTGTGAACCAAGATGCCCCTTCTGCAAGATCTCTTGCTCTGACCAGAGGAAGTAAGCCTATTTCACAGGATTTTCAGAGAAGATTTGGCACAAGAAAAACCTCTACTCAACAGCAGGGAACTACTAAAACCACTGTGTTTCTTGGGAATAAATAATTCCAGAAAACTACAGGGAAGACAGTTCCGTGCAATGCACACATCTCAAAATCCATACACATTGACACTGAAATCCTGCCTGTATCTATCACAAAACAGAAATTATACTGCAGCTAGCAGGCTTGAAATAAATCAAAACATGCATGCAGAATTAAGTCTGAAACTGCTTGCATTCATCACCAGGAACACACTCCATATTATGATGGCAGCCTCAGATTCCCTTATGTAAAAAGGATATGTACCGGAAAATCTAAGCACATAGATGGATGTTGTTACTCTGAATACATACTGAGAACACTGTTTTAGTTGGAAAGCATCGGATTTATTTCAGTCAAATTCCCATTAAAACAAATATGAAACCAATGGAACCTGATGTGAAAACAACAAAAGCAGAATGAAACACAAAGTAGATTAAAATAGTACATTTCTATTCTCAATCACTAAATAGGCCATACGAAAGGAACTGTATTTCTCCTGACCAAATAATCGCCTTCTATATTCTGTAGATTAACAAGATTAATGTGCTAAAGGATAACAATGGAGATGATATGAAAGTTTTTCTGTGCAGAGCTAATAACTATGTGTTGCTTGTAACTTACCTATGGGTGATTTAGGATTTCATTGTTTGTAATGTGATCTGATTAATGTTTACATATTCACCCCAAAGAATTTCCAAGTTACTTGTTTTAATTTGCATACTACCTATGCTTATGGTGAAATAACAGTCACATCCTTAGGTGTGGTCATTAGGAAGTATTCTGTCAAAGGTGACAGCTGTAAGAACAATCTCAGAAGTTCTGGGTGAGATTGAGAGCAGAACAGGTGGTTCAGGATGGATTTGTTCCTGTAATAGCCTGGTAACAGAATCTATCTATTATATTCTCCAAAAAACTTGTCCTCAACACTTTTTGACTCATGTATTTGCAAAGAGCATGCAACTTTCTAGTTACTTAAGCTTGGAAGTCTTCTGTAGCTTTTAATGAGTTATGAGTCTTTAATCTACAGTGCAATAAGTTGCCTTGAGGCATTCTGGTATATGCAAGTAGCTCTCAAATACTCTCAAGAAGTTTACAAATGTCAGTACATTAGTGGACATATGAAGCATCTTTCAGGATTGCCTCTTCAGACATAAAAACATCAAGAGCTTGACTTTTATTGCCATATTAGTATTCTTTATGTTCTAGCTATTATGAGGACAAAGGCAGTTGTCTGTTATGAAATACTATTAACTGGAAATAAAACATCGTTCATATATAAAAATTTCTAGCTATTATTTTGTTGTTGTTTTTTTTCTTGTTGGTGTTGTTTTATTGTGTGTTTTTTCTCTTTCCTTAAAAAGAGAAATACTGTTAGATTTCCTCTGCAATACTTTAATTGTGACTGTGGAGAGGATTACTGATATCATTTCATAGCACAGGGTTTATAACTCGGTTCATGTCTCCTCTTTTGTGGATTTCATCCAAGAGATGCTCGAATGCTGAGCTCTTGAAATGTCTCCCTTGTGGTGCTTTAACTGCACTGAACTGCATCAGCAAATAGCATTGACACATAGCAACTGTTACACTCCAGCACAGTTTGATTTAGTGCTGAATTTTTATAAATGTATTCTGCTGTAACCTTTTTATATCAATTCCTTAGTATGGGCCAAGTCTAAAAATCAGTTTCATGGAGTTCAAAAGACTCTGGTATTCCTCTGGAATTTTATCTTACTAGTATGGTAAATACCAGTACAGAGAAATACAAGCACACACATTTTTTAAAGCCATGTTTAATCATTTATAAGAACCAGGAAGCCATACATAACCAGAAAAGTTGTAAACAAATCAATTGTAGCATAACAAATATTTTAAGTATACTTCAGAACACGTAAAAACAAAAATCATTTATAGAAAGTGAGGTATGTGACCCACACCCAGTTGTGATTCCATATCTGCATATTCAGTTTCAGTAATGAAACACAGAAATTGAATATCATTTAGTAAGCAAGCATGAAAGCATTTGTGAATGAAAAAAGTGGGTGTGGAATCATGGAAACATAAATATTTGGATCTAAGCATTAAACTGGTATGTCAACATGCAGTGAAAAGGAGGTTAGAGGAGAGCGTCACTGTACTCTGGTTCACTAATCGGACGCTGGCCTCATACCAAAAACAGCTCTCAAATCTCATTAAACTACTCTTTATCTATGGGGGAAGAATACACATCAGCTGTTTTCATTGAGGGACAAATGGCATAAAAGTGTTATGGCTCTTTCTGCTCTCAGCATGGAAAGGAAGAACAAAAATGTAAACACAAAGAGCATGTAATATATTGTGTTAAATAAAGGACAACACTTGAAGAAAAATAGAAGAAGAAAAGCAGAAAAGCAGAAGAGACAATGGGAGAAGCCTGGTGCCAGACAAGAATGAAAAATTTAATGGCTATAAAGCACAATTTTGAGAACTTATAGATTTAAGTGACACCGGTAGCACTCCCAAAGACTTTTTTGGACAGTGTTGCCAAGTTGTCTAGTCATCTATTTCCAAACTTTCAAACCTAAGGCAAGTTTGAAATTGTCCTCGTTTCACCTGTAACAGGGTTGACTTTTCCTTCATAGTGTCCAGTATGAAGCTATGTTTCGACTTTTAAGGGAAAAATAATATTGATAACACACCAACATTTTAGTTGTTGTTGAGCAGTGCTGCACAGTTTCTCAGCACCTTGTGCTGCCCTGCCAATGAGGACCTCAGTGCACAAGGAGCTGGGCGGAGACAAACACAGAACCGCTGACACAAACTGGGCAAAGGGATATTCCAAAATATATGACATCATGTGAAAATAACTTGAAAAACCATGGGACGTTGGTCAGGTGGCAGCCACCAAGGCACTGGCTAAGCACTTATTGGCAGCTAATGAGCAATAGCATTGTGCATCTCTTATATTGTATATATTATGTATTTTTTCCCCTTCCTTATCTGTCTTAGTAAATAGCTTTAATCTCAACCTATGTGTTCTGTGTTGTTTTTTTCCCCATTCTCTCCCTGCTCTCACAGGCAGAGGTGGGATAAGAGGATGACTGTGTGACACTGAATTGCCTGCTGGGTTAAACCACAAAAGAAATAAAAATAAGATACAAATTATAGCAGCTCAGAATATATTGCTCTAAATCTCTCAAATAACGTCCACAAAACAGGAAGTCTCCAGTGCACTGAAGTCAAATGAACAGTAAATAGAATCTCTGTTTCCTGAGGTAACATCTCAACATCCCCATTTGCAGATTGGTTGCAGCTTCAGGTTAACATACATGAAACAACAAACATTTCTGGAACTGTTCTCGCCTTCTCTTACTGTAGCATCTTTCTACAATATCTGTTTCATTTCACCTTTTATTTTATTTTAGAAATGTAATTATTAAAAATATATATATTCCCATCACATTGTTGCTTGAAAAATCACAGAGATAGCAAAATTAAATGTCTTAAATGATAAAAAGATGAGATTTTTTTTTTGTCTATTTTCTACAAATAATCTTATAAAAAAATAATGCAAGAAAAAAGTTTCTTCTCCTTCTCATCTACTCTGCACCAGTGAGGCTTCATCTGGGGTGCTGTGTCCAGCGCTGGGCTCCCAGTACTACAGATATGGGCATACTGGCGAGAGTCCAATGGACCAAGATGAATGGAAGGACTGGAGCATTTCTCCTGCAAGGAAGGGCAGAGAGAGCTCTGACTGTTCAATCTGGAGAAAGAAATCATGGAGGAAGTATCATCAGTGTCTGTAAACATCTGAGAGAAGGATGCAGAGGAGAGAATCACACTCTTCACAGTACCAGGACAAGAGGCATGACCTGGAAAATGGGAAGTTCCCTTTTAACACCAGGAACAAGTTCTGTGCTGTGTAAGTGGCTAAGTACTGGCACAGGTTGCTCAGAGAGAATGTAGAGTCTCTTCCTCAGAGACCCTCAGAAGTAACCTGGACACAGACCTAAGCACCCTGCTCTGGGTGTCTCTGCTTGGGCAGGGGTTGAGTCATGTGGAGGTCCTTGCCACCTCTGGCATGGTCCTTGCCAGGTCCATGCCAGAGGTCCTTGCCAATCTCAACCATTCTTTGTACATGATGATTTGGAAACGATCTGCAAAAGAAAATTAATAATTTCTTAAGTTTATGTGGAAATGTATTCTATCACCTCTTCAGAAAAGATGCTTCTCTTAACTAGAGCTGCCATATGCCTCTTTCCTCAACAACAAATGATCTGTCCATATTTTTTAAAACTCACCATACAAGAGGAAAGAACAAGATACATATTAAGTTGACTTATTGTACTTAAGCACATTTTCTGCTGCATGGCACGTGATTTTCTCTACCATTATATGTCTTTTTTAACTTTTTAGAAGATAGAGCACAGTGGCAAACATGTTAAGTCAGTCTTAAAGAACTATATCTGGAAATAAATCGTTAGGATTTGGTTTTAAACAAATGATAAGAAATTTTCCTCCAATTGGGCAGTAATATAAACAAGAATGTAACATAAAACTTCTTTTTGTGTCATTTACATCAAAGAAGGAATAGAGTGTGAATAGCTGACCATGGGCCATGAGCGAATTTAAAGCTTATGGGTGAGAGAAACTGTAACAAATGAAGCCTGGTGGTTTGTGTCTACTACCAGGCCACCTGATTAAGCAGAGTCTGTTGATGAAACCTTCTTCCTCCAGCTACAGGATGTATCATGATCATAGGCTCTCATCCTGCTGGGGGACTTCAATTACCCTGGTATCTGCTGGAAAAATAGCACTGCATGCCATAGGCAATCCTAATAGCTCCTGGGAAACATCAAGGACAACTTCCTGAGCCAGGTAATAAACACCCCCACGAGGGGGAATGCAGTCCTGAACCTCTTACTCACCAGCACAGCTGAACTGATTGGTGACCTCAGGATCGGAGGCTGCTGGGGCTGTACTGACAATGCACAAGCGAAGTTCACACTCTTGAGAGATGCTAGGTAGGCAAAGAGTAAAATCAGGAAGCTTGATTTTAGGAAAGCCAAATTCCAGCTTTTCAGGGAGTTAGTCAACAAAACCTTTCTGTATATCTGTCCTCAAGGACAAGGGAGAGGAGCAGAGGTGGCAAATCTTTCCTTAGTGTACAAGAACTCTCTGTCCCAAGTGGACAAAGTCAGGAAGGGAAAGCAAGAGAGCACATGGCTGAACCAGGACCTGCTGGTCAAACCAGAGAGCAAGAAGAAAATGCATAGGTAATGCAAGCAGAGATAGGTAACCTGAAAGAACAGGGATGCTGCTAGGCTGTGTAGGGATGGGGTCAGGAAGATCAAGGCCCACCTGGAACTGGACTTGGCAAAGGGCATAAAGAAGAATAAGAAACACTTCTATAGGTACATCAATCAGAAAAGGAAAGTCCAGGAGAGTACAGCCACTCTGGTGAGCAACACAGGCAGGATAGTAACAACAGACAAGGAAAAGGCTGAGGTATTCAATGTTTTTTTGCTTCAGTCTTCACTAGGGACTGCTTTACACACAGCCTTCAAGGGGATGGTTCTGAAGATGAGAAATGGGGGATCCCCTCTCACTGTAAGCAAAGATCAGGTTTGTGACCACCCGAGGAACCTGAACATCCACAAGTCTATGGGTCCCAATTAGCATCCCAGAATCCTGAGGAAACTGGCAGTCGTTATCAAGCAGCTCTCAATGATATTTGAAAAGTCATGGCAGTCAAATGAAGTTTCTAATGACTGGAAAAAAGGCAACACCACACTCATTTTTAAGAGGGATAGAAAGGATGAGCCAGGGAACTGCTGACCTGTTAGCCTTATCTCTGTGCCAGGAAAGATCATGGAGCAGATCCTCCTGGAAACTATGCTGAGGCGCATAGAGAGGTGATGCAGAATAACCAGCATGGTTTCACCAAGGGCAGGTTCTGCCTGACCAGCATTTGGCCTTTTATGATAGTGTAACTGCATCAGTGGACAAGGGAAGAGACACTGATGTCATCGTCTACCTGGAATTCAGTAAAGGCTTTGACACAGTACCCCGCAACATCTTTCTATCAAATTGGAAAGACATGGATTTGATAGGTTGACTGTTGGATGGATGAGGAACTATTTATGAAATCATACCCAGAGAGTGGTGGTCAGTGGCTCAGTGTCTGGATGGAGATCAGTGACAAGTCGTCAGTGCTGGGACTGGTGCTCTGTAACATCTTCATCAATAAAATTAACAGTGGGATTGATTGTGCCCTCAGCAAGTTTGTGGACAACAGCAAGCTGCTGTAGAGTAGTGTGGCCAGTGTGCCTGAGAGATGAGATGTCATCCAAAGAGATCTAGACAGGCTTGAGCAGTGGGACCAGAAGAATGTCCCCCCCTTTATTCTGCCCTGGTAAGACCTCATCTGGAGTACTGCATCCAGTTCTGGGCTCCCCAGTACAAAAAAGACAAGGATCTCTTGGAAAGAGTCCAGCGGAGGGCCACGAAGATGGTGAAGGGCCTGGAGCATCTCTGCTATGAGGAAAGGCTGAGTGAACTGGGTCTGTTCAGCCTTGAGAAAAGAAGACTGAGAGGGGACCTGATCCAGGTCTATAAATATCTGAGGTGTGGGGGGCAGAATGGCGAGGCTGGACTCTTTTCAGTGGTGAGTGGAGACAGGACAAGGGGAAACGGCTGGAAACTGCAGCACAGGAAGTTCTGCACAAATGTGCGCAAGAACTTCTTTACAGTGAGGTGACGGAGCACTGGAACAGGCTGCCCAGGGAGGTGGTGGAGTCTCCTTCTCTGGAGATGTTCAAGACCTGCCTGGATGCCTACCTGTGCGACCTGCTGTAGGGAACCTGCTTTGGCAGGGGGTTGGACTCGATGATCTCTGGAGGTCCCTTCCAACCCCTACAATTCTGTGATTCTGTGATTCTGTGATTCTGTGAATGTCGTGTGGTTCAACAAAGCCCACTGCAAAGCCTTGCCACCTGGGTTGTAGCAGCCTCTGACATCAATACATGCTGTGGGATGTGAGGATTCTGAAAAAGACTTGGGTGTATTAGTGAATGGGAAGTTGGATATGAGCCAGCAATGGGCCTTCACAGATCAGAAAGCCAGTTGTATCCTGGGCCATATGAAAAGAAGCATAACCAGCAAGGGTAAGGGAAGGTGATCCTGCACTTCTACTCTGCACTGGTGAGGCCTCACCTGGTGTACTGTATCCAGCTGTGAAGTCAGTCAGCTGTGAAGTACAGAAGAAACATGAACCTGTTAGAGCGCATCCAGAGAAGGGCCACAAAAATGAACCAAGAGAGGGAACACCTTCCTTATGAGGACAGGCTGAGAGAGCTGGAGCTGTTCAGTCTGGAGGAGAGAAGCCTTTACAAGGAGCTGAGAGAGGTCTTCCAGTATCTGAGTGCTACAAGAAAAGAGACAGACTTAATAGGAAATGATTCCAAACTAAAAGAGGGGTGGAGAGGCATTGGAACAGATTGCCCAGAGAGGTGATGGAAGACCCTTTCTTGGAGACATTCAAGAGCAGGGTAGACAGGGCTCTGAGCACCCTGATCAAGCTGAAGGTGTCCCTGTTCATTGCAGAAGAGTTGGACTAGATGACCTTTAAAGGTCTCTTCCAACTCAAACAATCCTATGATTCTATGAAAGAGACTGGTAATTACTCTTTTTCACTGCTAGGGAAGCTAAGATGTTTGATGAATACAATGTTATTTAAGGAAGATAGGCAAAAAGGATACTAACCTACACATACAGAGTTGGAAAAAAATATTCAAGCGCTATAAGCAAGTTTTTTTTGTTTGTTTTTTGTTTTGTTTTGTTTTGTTTTGTTTTGTTTTTAATGGAATAGAGGTGTTGGCTGTCACGCTCTGTTACCAGACACTATTTAAGGAAATCATTTCCAGTTTGAAACCACTGATGTTCTATGTTAACATGATAGCTGGGCATAGACATGCAGGGAGAAATATAAAACACAGCAACAACAACAATAAAGTGTTTTTTAGAAAGGGAATGTTAAACTGTGCAAAAGAGCCTGCAAGAAAATTTAAAGGCTGGCAGAAATCTGTCAGCTTGAAAGGCTGCAGAAAAAAAAGTCTGCAGTAATGTCATGAGATTGATACGAAGTCCAAGCTCTGCAAAATTTGTAATAACCTCCAAAGTAATTTGATATTTATAACAATGGGAGATCAATAATATAAATGCACTGTCTGAATACAACAGAGCATGGGAATTTCTCTGTATAAATCCTCCTGGGACTGTTAAAAACTTAGAGAAGAGTAATAGATTTCACAGTCTTGAGAGAATTCAAACTGGAAATTTTGGTATTTACATTTTTCTTACTTTTATATATTTTATAAAATATAATGCAAAACTGTAAAATCTTGCCAGCTGTGGATGTTTGTTTTTCTTTTCAACAACAAACACTACAAAATATCACCGTATAAAGATCAAGGAAGACTTTTATTGCAGGCCATTAAGAGAGAGCCACTGACACCCTCCACTGTACAAAAATAGATTAAGAGTGAAGACTTTCTCTTTGTAAATGAAAACATCATCTAATAAGACAGTGTTACTAAGATTGAAAGATACAAACAGCTGACTTTTATCCCTTACAGGGCACATTCCTATTCCCAACTCCCACATCCCAGACACAAGGATGCCTGGGGTAGTACCTTTTTAATGCCCTTGGTTGCCCTGGTTGAAGTGTCATTTGAATCCACAGGCTTGCAGAGATATCGGGGAGAGTACTGTGGCTATCATGCCCTCCCAAATCGTCCATCTTTCAGATGGAGGTGAGAACTAGGCAAGAATAAGCAAAAGAACTAAGAGGACATCACATAGTACTACCTCTCCTTTTACATTCGCAATATGATCAGACACAATTTAGTTCAGAACAGTGAAATTATTATTGTTTTTCAGCACAACAGAGTGTGAGTAAGAAACATTGTGCAGTAAATGCCGATAGTAATCTCCAGGATGATTCTGGCCAGCAGTCAGAATACCTCTGGGAATCACAAAGAAATACACGGCAAGAGCTCTGCTGCCACTCAACCAAACTCAATACCTCAAATACTGTAAATTAACTTAGCTCAGTTAATGACTGCTTAGAATTGTGGGTATTTTTCAGGGTCATCTCTACTTACACTTCTTAGAGAAGTTTAGGGGGATATTTTGTCAAAGAAAGGTCAGTTAATGCCTTTCTAAACATCTTTCCTAGCAAGAATGTTTACAACTTGTACCAGAACAATTTCCAGAGATGTTTGATCTTTGACAAATTTACAGTATACAAGTAAGCACAAGTCCAATTATTTATTCTTCCTTTTTCGTCATTTTTTTCTCTTGTGCCTAATAAGTTCCTTACTTCATGTTCTGTTTTGAAATCAGCTTTGAGTTCACTTTGTGTTCAACAGCTATTTACATTAGGGATTAAATAAAGTGATGCTATTTAAATTGTATTGGTAATGCCCTGATCAAGAAACTACTACATTTTTTCAAAGGTAGCTGTCACTGCAGTATTTCTAATTGCCCAGAATCATACTTTTTAAGCCACAGCAGTAAAAGACATGCAACGTCTTCTTTATACCTGTAAGTGTAGCATAAATATTAAAAACAAAAGAAAAAAAGGAACCTGACCTCCTGTCATAATACTGAAATGTTTCATAATATAGTTCTGACACTTCATGCAATTTACACTTGTCATGTTATCATTTTGGCTTTTGGTATTAAGTTACTTACAAATATAACTTGATGGAATCAAGTTATAGAAATTGATTACTCTTTTTGTATCATAATGGTTGATCACTTTGGGATTGTGTATCCTATTGGATCAGTAATTGTATTTCTTCCTAAGTATGTGGGATGAGAGGACAAATAGAAAACATAGCTGTTTCAAAACTAGCACAAATCGAGCCAACTCAATTATAGGCAGAATTCATTGTTTTCATTCTCTAGATGAGGATTTTATGACATCTCTTTGGGTAGAGATTTGAGAAAGAAAAATAATTATAAAATTTGAGCAAAATATTGCAATATGCATTTTCATCAGGACATTCTGCCTGCATATGGGTGTATCCTTGGATCTCCTTTGTGTGCAGACTCTTGAAACTGCTCTTCATCATTTCTAAAGGATTCAGTTATCTGAGTAGATCCAACAAAAACTGCATTCTTTATGTGGGGGATCTCCAGCTGTCAACAATCCAACTATTTCCAACAATTTCTGCAAGTCCTAGACCAGCCTCTAGCAAACTCTTCTAAGCAGAAAACACTTTGAAAAACAAGCACATCCCCTAGACTGCTGTGTTCAGCTTTCCAGATGCATTAAATCCTCTCACTAGTCCTGCTGCTAGTCCCAGCAGGGCTCTCACCAACCAGGCTCAGTCAGGTGCAGTCAGGTTCTACCTGGCTTCTCAGCACCCAGGAGCACCAGAAGTGATGCCCAGGCTGTGTCTTCAGAGCAAAGACAGCTTCATCAGGAAAGCAACACACCTCACCTGGGTTTTAAACTTCACTGTTTCAAAGTTGTTGCTTTAGGGCATAGTAATTTATAATAGCAGAAATCAAGGGACAACAAAGAAGGTTCTACCATACCTTGTTCTAAGAAACAGTTAGATAAACTAAAATGAGAAAACTGGCAATCGTCCTTCTCTTGACCTTCTCTAAATCATTATTCCTAATTGCACTGCTTCTATATCTTGGATCTACCAAGGGGAAGGGGAAGGGGAAGGGGAAGGGGAAGGGGAAGGGGAAGGGGAAGGGGAAGGGGAAGGGGAAAGAAATTTCCCAGCCATTACTTACACCTTTTCCACTGGCTCTACTATTGTCACTTTTCTACTCACAACAAATGAAATGAAAACTTTTGTAAAACACAGTGCTAGTGGTAACAAATTATGTTGTCAGTGTGACTCATTTGACTCCTCCAGGCAGTCTCCAAAGATCTCTTCACTTTATGAATCTCTATTGTTTCCAGATGGGCAACCATTGGCTTTATGAGACAGGAATTCAACAGGATATGGTGTTCTATAAAAAAAAAAAAAAAATGTCTAGCCAACAAAAAACAATATTAAGATGATATATTGAATGTTAACAAGAAGTTTCTGTTAATGAGAAGTTTCTGTTAACTATGGTACCTGGGAAGATGAATAATTTGTTTAATGTGTAACTGCCATCAGTTTACATGTTGATAGCCTGCTGCACACCTTTTCCCTATCCATTTATTTAACATACTAGCTTTTAACCTTTCCAAAGGTTCAATCTGTCCAGTGAAAATATATCTTTAATGATTTGTTTCAAACACATTAATGTGCTTTACCTTTTAATGTGCTACAGAGCATTTATATTTTAAATTCCACTTAAAATGTATTTGGCATACTATCATTACTCTTGGAGAGATGGCTGGCGCAAATTGCTTGAGGCAATAACTACTTTAGTTGCTACTGTTAAATTTACCTTCAATTGTGTGTCCAAAGTTTTAGGAGGACGTTTTAGGCCTTTGTATGATAAAAAAGTAACTTGAGACAGATTGCCAAAAGCTAATACTAAGCACTATCTTGCCTACATGTAGTTGATAAAAGTATTTTTAGCTTGGAAAAAAAAGTGGATGAAATTCTCACAAGCAACAACATAAGTGGAAAGGGTTTGTATGTCGTTTCCATTAACAGTGAGTTCTCTAATTCCTTAACCTAACAGAAACAGGTTATGAATTTAACTAAAAATAAATACTTTTCGAATAGGCAAAACAGTGGTGATATTTTCATATTCTTGTGGAAAAGGAATTGGTCAGGTGAGTCATTTTGCACACACTGAAGATCAGCGGAAATTTTCCTCTACAAAAATTAATTTGTGATACTTTCTGTCTGAGAATTACCTCCAGTTAATCATTTGTTTCTTATCATCAGTGACTTTAACATGTTATGCATCTTACTTTGTTCCCATCTTCCAAAGGGTGTAAACTGCACACTGTTGAACAAATCTTGCTACATGTTGCTAGCATTATTAACTACACACAAAACCAAACATTAACTACCTAAATCTTCTGTCCTTTCCTTCCTATGTTCTTGGCAGGGCATCAGAAATCAGCACCATCTGAAACAGATCATTAAGGTAGGATTTTCTTGTGAAAATGTACTTCTGTCCTATAAACATTTTGTTTTACTAAAACAGAGAAATCTAAAGAAAGTTAACAGAAATCTAGTACTCTGCATTTGCCTGAGGTTGGTTAAAATCAGACAAATGTAAAACATCTTTCATTCTCTCCTCCTTTGGTCTCCACTCAGTGAAAGGCCACTAATTGCAATAGACTTCAAAAAGGCTGTTTTGGTAATTGTGGAATGTGAAGTACATGGCCAATGTGGCCATAGTGGCTTTTCTATCACTCTTAGCAGGAATATCTGAGTAGCTGATTATTGCAGTTTTGTAGGTTTCTTGTTCTGTGGACTCAATAAAAATACAGTAGGAACCAGAATACAGCACCATAACTTGAGTATTTCTATCTCCCTCTCACGTCCACTAAACTCTGTGTGTTACTGCAAGCTGCTTCCCGCATCTTTGCACTGACAGCAGGACCAGAAACAGTATTATGAGGTTGATCTCAAATTATATATATCAGTTCTGAAGAACTGGCAATATATCAAGCAGACAGAAAATATATCTTCCTTTCACTCCTTCCAACATCTCCTCCTTACTACAGCCCCTTTCCTCCATCCAGCTCCTTGCTGTATGCCAGAAGATTTGAACTTACACACCTTTTTGAAACCTCCACTTATTAGTTAAACTTCATTGCAGCCGACTCACAGGTTGAAAACTGTTAGGAAAGGAATAACAGAGGACTGGGTATCCAGGCAGACACCAAATCATATAGCATTATGTCATAGGGAAAGCAGGCCAGGACTTGCCTGATGCCACATGAAATTCAGATAGATATCTTTTGTGGATGAACCACAGAAGTATGAAAGCTGTGCTTCTCTGGATTTGAAACAGTTGCTATATTTGCAACGTTTACTTACACCATCACATGTGTTCTGTTTTGCTTGAAATCTACAAAGTTAAAAATCCAAAGGGGCCCATTTCTCTTACATACAAATGAACCATGTAAAGGTGGACCACATATCACCATATAAAGCGTACAGTATGTATGGTACACATATATTGTGAACTCATCTTTACTGCTGTATGGGTTAACCACTTTTTTATTGGAATTTTCGTTCCCTTTCTTTATGTAACAAAGCTAGTTCAACAACTTTAATAGCTTCTATGACCAGCTTTTACCCTGACCTATCTCATGTCTCTTGATCTGTCAAGTTTCATCATGAGGCTCAAGAATTTGGCTCTCATTTTCTTTTTCCTGGTCACAGCAACTGCAACTAAGGCATTTGCATGCTAGCACTACAACAGCTTGCATGTCATAGCTGTGTCTGGTGTGTTGATCCATGACAGTGAAGGCAATTTACAGAACTTAATCTCTGCACTCAGAAAAGCTGAACTGGAAGACAAAGACACATGTACGCACCTCCGTGTGTGCTGAAAGCTTGAATTTCACGGTGTCTGTGGATATATACTGACAACACCACATGTGTAAGCACTATAAGTACAATGCAAGTAAGTCATCCATAATGGCAACATAATATGCTTTGAACACTACGCATGAGGATAACATCTGAAAAAAAAAAATTAGGTCACTAACTGGACTGCGTGTGTGGGGCCTTTTAATAGCAGCACCTTGGGTGCACACACACAGATCCTTCAGCAAGAGATTGTTGGCGCAGCACTGAAGTGTTCGTACTTGCTGAACACCAGGCAGCTCTCGCGGGAAGCATGGAGCAGGTTAAGTGCTGCAGTGAGATGACGGAGCTGCTTATGTGTACAAACTCCTGGTGTTCCACTCAGTCAAGGATTCCAGTTTTCCTGCGCAATAACTAGCGTTAGAAAATGACCTTTAAAATAAAGGAGCGCAACGTTTGGAAGCAGCCTGGCACAGCGCTGGGGCTGAGCTACTGTAGCCCCACCAGGGCGCTCCCTGGAAGAACAGCCGGCTGAGTGCCTCTGGTAGCCAAGACAAAACGGCGGCGCGCACGGCCCAGAGCGTGCGTGCAGACGGCCGCGTCTGGACGAGCAGCGTGTGCAGGAGGGCGACGGCTGGGGCGGGGAGACCGCGAGCACACGTCCCCCGGCCGCCAGGCCTGCCTGCTCGCCTGAGCCCTCGGCGCTGCAGTACGGCGAGGCTGGGCGCGGCCGCGCGGCCATTTCGCTGCCCCCCGCATTCCATCCCGCCCCCCGGCCACGGCCGCAGGGAGGCCGCCGTCGCCATGGTTACCGCCCGGAGTCGCCCCCGCCCGCCCCCGCGCGCCGCGCCCCGCCTCCAGCCCGCCCCCGCCGGCCAATCGGAGGGGCGGCGGCGGCTGAGAGAGGTTCTCTTTGTTCAGCCATTTCGGGGTCCTCCGCGCTTTTGGGTGCGGAGCTGCGGAGGGAGAGGACCGGCCGCTCCCTCGCCACTCCCCTTCCCCGCCGCCGGGCTCTGGGATGGTGTGGGTAGGTGTGCGGGCTGCAAGGGGCGGGCTGGGACGTCCCATCGGCGGCCGCTGCCGGCGGGCGGGGGCTGGGGGCCGGGCCCGAGGTCGGGAAGGTGTGAGCGGGCTGACGGGCCGCGGCGGGGTGTCGCCTCCCGCCCCGCGGGCTTCGCGCCCCGCGAGCTGTGCTAGGCTGGGCGCCTCCCCCCGGAAACGGCGGGTGCCGCTGCCCCGCCGCGCCGCCGGGCTCCAGACACTGCGGCCAGCCGGGGAAGCCAAAGTTGGCTCGGAGGGAGCGACGTGGCCGCGGTTCGTGCCTCGGTTTCTGCAGGGCGTGGGCTGCGCGCTGCCCTCTGCCCGCATTTGGCTAGGTGGGGGCTTCTCCGTACTTGCGTCTGCTCAAGGAATGCCAGAGGGAAAATATCTCCTTCCTCTGGGAAGGCCTTTAGATCAGCCGCCCCGATGGAGCTGGCGAAGCCCGCGTGGGCTGGCCGTGCAGCGGGCCCGAGTGCTTTCCGTGTCGCTATGAACGCCTTGCTTAGCTTGCAGGCTTCTGTTCTTCTGTCGTAAAGACAATAATTCCTCTCTCTTGATTCTGGGCTCCAGAGCCAAGAGATCCTGCTGCGAAGGCTGTTCTGTGCCGTATGTTACTGCAGGTTCACAGCGTGTTTGCTTTCCCTCTTGCGTGTTTCAGTAGCCTTTAGTGCGTGGTATTTGAATACTTCGTAGTTACACTCGAATCCTTACAGCACCCGCTGAACAAGAAGTGGACTTGTCTCCTTGTAGTGCATAGGTATATGAAAAGAACAAGAATAATCACATGCCCGAGACCGTGCACAGACCTTTTGGTAGAGCTGTAAAGTAAGCCCCTGTCACTAATCTACAGCCTCAGCTATGTTTAAAAATAACAGTATGTAGCCTGTTTCTAAAAGTTCTTGTTTCGCATCTGCTGTGTGAATTGTGGTTATTTTCAAGCTGTATGTGGGAGGATGGAGGAAGGTTGCTCACAGTTGGAAATAACAGTTTTCTGTTTGATTAGAATTTCCCTGGAATACATTTCTTTAAAATAGTTCATTCTCAAGGCAATATGTGCAAAGATAATTCTATAATCTGGCAAAAAAAAAAAAAAAAAAACAACCGTTAAAAATACAATTTATTCTGCCATAAAGTAGGGAATCTGTGGTTGAAATTATTGACGAAGGACTGTGTTTACTATTGCTTACAGATAGAGACACGCATTTCAGTGATTTCAGAAACTGATACAGATGTATGCACAGCTGCTAAATTGAGCTAAACATGGCTTGTGACAGGAACACGAGAGTAACATTCGTTATGTGTTTACCAATGCCTGACCTGCATTTTTACAGTACATAGTCTTTTAGATTCCAGTTTAGGAGCTCTTGTCTGTGTCATTATTCTAGAGAATGCAGCTGCGTGTGGTTAATTTTGGGAGCTGTGCATCCATCACCTGATCGCATAGAGCTGTCCAGCATACAGGCAGAGCTGGGGCATAATCCAGTCAGATTTCCTGCCAGATCCTGCTTTGGGCACGCTGAGATGCCATGGCAATACAGGAAGGTGACAGGAGGCCCACTGTCATTCTTCATTGCAGCAGATAGTCAGAATCTACAGAGTGGAAAGATCAGGGCTGAAATCAATCCTGAGGTTTTATTTTTAAAGTATCTCATTGGTAGAGATATCCTTCTGTAAAACCAGTGTTGCTGCTAATGTATGAAAATTTGGGGCACAAGTTTGTGTATCTGGTATGCACTGCATCAGTCTTGTTACTATTAGTGAAGTTTGTGCCAGTGATATTCAGTGGGGTGGGATTTTTCTTTGATTTGTTTTTGAGAGAGCTAGCACTGTTTTTCTGTGATCTTCAGTCCTTAATTCCATTGTGACTTTGATTTTTTTCTTTTTTCTTCGACCACAGAAATGAATTTTGTCAGTTGACTCAGTTCCAGATTCTATGAATGCTGAAATGTGTAACAGCATGTTTTTGCATTTTGTGGGTTTTTTTTTTTTTTTACCTATTCTACATCTTTCCACTATTTAATAGTATTGATTTGGATAATTAAGATTGAATTTCTGTATCTGCTTATGGATTTCACTCATCTGTATAGTATGCAAATGATATAGGGCCCACAATCAAAACTGCATATTCTTGTTTATATGCTGGATTTATGTATATGATATATACATGATAAGTCAGTGTATCTAAACAGCTGTTTGTGCATGTACATGTGGGTGCAACGGATGGTGGCATCTGTTAATGTTCTTGAAAGGTGCCTTCTAAATGGCACTTTTATCCTCCAATGTGTGGTTTAATCAGCTGAGGGGGAAAAAAAACAGTTAATTTGTCGTGGGCTGAATGTTTTAGAAATGATGAGGCTTTGTAGATGTGTGTGTTTTGGTAGTTTTTTGTTTGTTTTTACTGAATTAAATCTGACATAAGGCATAAAATCAAGTAAAACTCATTTAATGGAGTTTTACCTTTTAAACCTTGAGTATAGAGTAGAAAGTTACTGTTAAATGATTCTCTATTAAATAATTAAATTTTATAAAAGCTTTTCTTTACAAGCTTTTGTGAAATATTTTTGAATATACAGAACATGATATTTATAAGGAGCCGGATGTTAAGTGCTTTAATTTAAATAATTGATGCTAAACATAAAGCCAGAGGGAAAGACAAGGTTGTTTTGTTTTGTTTTGTTTTTTTTAATCAGAGTCTTAAAAATAGTGGGAAAGTAGGTACAGAGGTTCAGGAGAACTGTTATTATATGAAAATCTGAAAAGAAAATATTTGCAGAAATGATGGAATAGCACATTCCAGGGGTTTCCAAACCTACTTAGAGGGTATATCGTCATCAGCATTAATTTCTGTCATCCAGTATCATGTGGCTTTCTAACTGTGCAAAGCCAGTGTTCCTACTGTGTATTCCTGTCTTCCAAGCTAGGATTGCAGGCCACTACTTATGCTTACCTCCACTGTCCATTCATGCACATGAAGATGTTTATGCTAAATTTAAAATTCATCTACTTCCTTTCTTTAGCTCACACCCAGATTGCAAGTCTTCACTTCCATCGAACACGAAGTGGAACCTGCCCTCTGTGCTTGTTACATCATTTATCCTGCTCTTCTAGCTTTGCCATGTCTTAGTATTCTTCCTTTAACCTGAATTGGAGGTGCCAGCTTACAGACAGCAGAGTTGCTCATTGCTGTTGTGGGTGCTGGCCACAGTAGAGGCCCTAATAGTCCCTAGTTGCCTCTACAAAGCCTTGGCAGGACACAGGATGCAGAGAGACTCCAGTCTTTTTGAGAGCACGGAGGGCCAGGAACTGCAGCTCAGCTTAACACTGAACAAAAAAGTAGATGTGAGTGGTAGGTGTACTTCAGCTTGGCCACTTTTAGAGAAACAAGGAAACTCAGCAGCAGACAAATGCAGAAGGGCAAGAATCTAATTTTAATCTGAGGCTAAAAGCACTGATCTGCTTTTTAAACTGAAGAAACTTAAGTGCAAAGATGTAAATAGATATCTGTATTTCACTCAGTGGAACTTTAGTGAATTTGTTTTTTATCTGGTGAGATGGCAACTTGAGTACTGTGTTCACTTTGAAGCCTCTCACTACAAAAAAGATGTTGAGACCCTGGAATATGTCCAGAGAAGATCAGTGAAGATGGTGAGGATGCTGGAGCTCAAGCCTTATGGGGACTGGGTGAGGGAACTGGGTTTGTTCGATTTGAAAAAGAGAAGAAGGCTTAGGGGAGACATTATTGCTGTCTGCATCTACCTTAAAGGGGATTGTGACAAGGTGGGTGTTGGTCTCTTTACTCAGGTAGCTAGTGATGGGAGGTAGTGGCCTTAGGTTGTGCTTGAGGGGGTTCAGGTTGGATATTAGAAAAGATTTCTTCTCTGAAAGAGTGGTCAAGGTTTGAAGCAGACTGCCAATGGGTGTGGTGGAATCACCATCCCTGGGAGTGCTCAAGAACTGTGGAGGTGTAACAACAAGGGACTTGGTTCAGTGGGTGTGGTGGATTGGTTGATGGTCTTAGATTAGCTATGAAATTGTAAAAGCTGGCCTATGAGTTTTTGATAGTCAAAGCTGCTATTTTCACAACTGTCAAATGATAATTAGAAGCATTTAGTTCTAATATAAAAGCATACATGCAGGGGGAAATTTATCTTTTCATATGATTTTCTTAATTCTTTTGTTTTATCAGTGGTAATTTAAATAGCAGAAACTGTAAGGAAATATTTAAACAGAGATTTGTGATAAAGTGCTAAGTAAAAAGGTGAGGTGTTCTTTTTAATATTACACAGTAGAGAAGAATTTGGTGTGATTGAAATCGTGTCAGAAGAAATTCTGAAAAAGAAGCTGTAGCATGGGCTTTTGAACTGTGGAACATCCACTAGAGCATCTCCTATCTCAAAATCAGAGGACATTTATCAGTGTGGTCGTATGTAGTATGATGTCCCCATTACAAGCTGATTCTTGCCTTTTCCGGGAAATAATATGGGATTAGTAACTCGCAACACTGTTGTGGCAGTATTGTATACATTAAATTACTCAAGCCTAAGCAGATGCAAGATGTAAGTGAACGCAAGCAAATGTATCCTTTTATTTAGTCAAGTGATGCTATCCTGTCTTCACTTCAGGGAAATGTGTATTAGAGAAAGCTAGTATTACACAGATGTGCTTCAGATTATACTCACTTTGTCATAAGCATGTGAGAGACTGAACTCCACTTTCCTGAGTTATTAATCCAAAATATATTTTTTAAGTAAAAGATTGGCAGAAATCCCCCCAAATATTTTATTTTTTTCAATTGAGTAAAATATTTTACATTTAATTTTTAAAGTGCAGTAGTTGTACGTAAGAGGTCCATGTATAAATAAAGGCTCAAACATTTTAGGCAAATGGAGGAAGTAAGACTTTTTTGCTTATGACTGCAACTGAGTTACAAAAGAAAACACAAGTGTTCTGCATTGAGCAGTTACAAGGACAATGAGAGCTTTGAGTCAGAAACACAGTATCTGTAAAGATTGCGCCTATGGAGGATTTCTGTGTAGAATTTGAGGAAAAGCAGAAGGTATCTTGTAATGCCTTTTGTCGTATTACAAAGTATTTTGTATTATATATAATATGTACATATATGTATATATATGTGTGTGTATGTATGTATTATATATATATATATACACATATGTATATACATATGTATATATATACATATATATGTATAATTTATGTATATATATATATGTATATATATAATAATGTATATATATGTGTGTGTGTATATATATATATACATAAAATTAAAAAATGTATTTTTTTTTTATTAAGGGCACCAGAGAAGAAAATGTGCTGCTTTTAAGTAAGTTTATGCTTGAGGTGAAGACCATTAGTATCACCAGCAGAAAGGAAAAAAAAAAAAAAAAAAAAAAAAAGGCCAGAATCTGCATCTGCATCTTATTAGTATATAAGATCTATTTCATAGGCTGGAGATGATTATTTGTTCCGTTGTCTGTAGTCAACTTGATCAGTAAACTGATCATGTTTTTAACTGTTCGTAGTTCACTATTTTGTCTGGTGATTCCACTGTTATTAAGACAAAGATTATAAGTGGGATGCTAGCAAATCTATTCTGTGGAGGTGTTGAAGGTATTTTTTTTAACTGAAAAACATATTAGAATAGGCCTTTAATAAGCTATTAAATGACCAGTGCATTTAAGGTAAATAACATTACTTTAAATCACAACTTTCTGAATAAATAAATTTCCTTTGAAAAAGGAAAACAAAAACAAAACTTTAAAACATCAATTCTTGTTTTGGTTACATTAGTAGTCAGATTACAAGGAACTTCATTTACATATGTAGCTATTTAGGCTAATAGCTAATCACAGCTGGGATCTTTTCCAAATACTATTCTGAATTTTCCCAAGTGAATTTTAAAATTAAATGCCTGAATATTGATAACAACTGAAGTAAGAATGAAATTCCTCATCAAATTAATTTTATGTCTTCCAAATTTGCAAGCCTGACTGACTTTTCTAAACTGGCTGAGTAGTCTGTTAATTTTTATTGCTTCTAATATTTCTGTTTTGCCATGAAAGTGCTGTTTTTGAAGCAAAATGAGATAAAACTGCCGGCAGCAGAATGGTTGAAATTAGATGATCTTTAAGGCCCTTTTCAGCCTCGACCAATCTGTGATGCTATGATTCTGTGAAAATGTTTGCTAAGGCAACTGGTAGCTTTTTTGAGATCTATTTGTTGTTGCTGTTGTGGCTGTATTATTCCCTAAGCATTTTACCTGATAATTCACACATATACCTCTATGTAGGTAGAAGCAGTAGTTTTGCCACTTTAATGTACAAGCTAATGCTTAGATACATTGCTTGCATTTCAGACTTGCTTATAGTATTTATTATACTGTTTTTTATTGCTTTGAAGGCTTGTAGTCTTACACATACAGTCGTGAGAATGCTCTTTTGAAGAAAAAAAAAAAAAGAATAAAAATGAGAGAATCAAGTTAAAAGTATACATTAAGAATTATGCATATATTCATATGCGTGTACATGTGTAATATACCTATTATGCATGGATTTTATTCCTGTATTTGTACTTTTTTTAACTAGACAGTGTAAGGCTGTTTGTTACCATGTTTATTCAGTGACCTCTTAACACGTGTTGCTGAAAAGGGCCATGAAGATCTGTCTGGAATAATTATGTATGCTTTTGTCTGTGATGCCTGGCTTTAAGATGCAACAATTTGAATGTGCAGTTTAATTCAATGTCTAAGACTTGTCTTAAGTTTTGTCTTCAGGTGTCACATCTAAGAAAATTTAGAATACGACTGAATATAATTGAATGGAAAAAGCTGAAGCATTTTTCTGCTGGAATGTCCACCTGTATTACAGATACACTGTGTATTTTTTAATTGGAATAGTCTCCATTGTTATGCTGCTTTCCTTATTTGATCATTGTACCTGGTGAGCTTTATTATTGTAATCAGAATTTCTAAATGAGATTCTCATAAACTAAATTCTAATAATGTTTTAATTTCTAAATATATTCTTTTATATTTGTCTGCCATAATTCCTGCTCAGTAAATATTGAAGTGCTTGGATACTACTGCTTTTTATATGAAATCGAGCTAGATTCAACTCTTAGTTTTATTGCCATTTTAAAATGCAGATATTCAAAAGAAATAACACAGAAGCAATTTAGTGATGATGGTGATCAATTTTTACCTTAGAAGACAATAAATATCTGCAGTCATTTTTTAGATAGCCTGGTGAGATCAGCTAAGTGATTTTCTTACTTATCTTAAGAGTTTCACATCTTTGATTGAACAGGTTAGAGCATCGTTCCCTTTGTTTACGTGTATAATTGGATTAGCTAATTCTCCTTGCCTATGTTCATGGCATGACTTTGTCATCTTTTGGAAGGAACTCCACTCCAGTTCAGTAATTATTTGTTTGTTCTTTTCCAGGAGTATAGGATTTCAGTATATTTATCTGACTGTAGAGGCTAGAAAAGGTCAGACAACTACTGGGACTCACAGGCAAAAGATTGAATTTCTGTTTTGGGCATTTCCAGTGGGTCTCCCTTTTCTGCGCCTGCCAATTTATATGTGACTCCTGTTTGTCCCTGTGTAGGACAGATATCAGCTTGCTAGAGTGATACAGGTAGAAGGCTAAATATTTTCATTTCCTTGCAACTTTGAAACCTTAGATAAATTGCATAGTAAGTGATTAACAGAACGTGATTACATAAGTAAGTAAATCATCAGTCATCCAGAGAACAAAATACTGTAGCTTTCTAGGAAAACTATCAGTAATGCTGGTTTTCTCTACGGTACTGTCTGTAGTGCAGATATCTCCAAAGCACCGTCATGATGCTACCACCATTGTACAGTAGTGGTGGTTTTACATGCAATGGTATGTTTTGATGTGCAATCTGTCTGAGAATGTTTTTTAAAAAGTGTAGAGGAAAAAAGGGGGAACAAGGGAAGGAGATTTTTTTTTTATACTGAATTCTGTGTGTCCTGGATGAAACACATTTTGTCAGGAAGTAAAAATAAAACACTAACCATGTCGTTGTGTCCCAGAAACACTTCTGCCTCAACCCTTTACTTCAATTCCCAAGGTTTACTAAATTCCAGAATTCCTAGCCTGAATTTTGACTGGACAAGAGTCCTCACTTCTTTGAGACATACTTTATGACTGGAGCCAGTGCACGCTGTGAGAAGATAGTAGTCTGATTTTAAATATTGTAAAATAAATATTTCTTTAAATCAGAACACTGAGAACCTTAATTTTATGTATTTTGCTTTAACCTTGCATTACGTTTGTAGTTTTTTTTCTCAAATTATTCTCTCATTAGGCATTAAAGTATACAAATAAATACACTGCTGCTAGCAAAAAGGCCTCTTCCTTTATGTATTTGTTTGGTGTTCAATTAGATTATAATCTTTGATATTTCTTATATAAAAATATAAGTATGTTTCTACGGAAGGATATTTGTGGCCCTTAAGGTATAGTTGTGCAAAAATATTTGAACTATTTTGAATATTTGAACTATTAAACTGACTTAAGATGGATCTATGGTTTTTATGTTTTTTGCGTTAAGATTTCCTCATTAATTGAAGTATATATTAATGGTAGTTAGAAAACAGGTGTGATCTGTTTTGTCATGGTACAAATGTAGCTTAAAAACAGTAATTTAGATGGGTTGTCAGGTTTGCTTGGTTTAAAAACAACGAATGACGCGGTTTTAAAGAAGCAATTCACTGCCTTCAGATTCAGGAACTTCCCCAAACTTGGCGCGGTGCCATAATGAGGGCTGCAGTCCTTAGGATTTGCTGTGGTGTGCTTTTTCACTGCTGTCTGAGCGGGAGAGCACTTCCTTTCTGAATGTTTTTGAAAAAGGAGAGGTGTCTGACACATGGCTACGTCACAAGACCTCCCACAAAGGCCCTGTCTGTCATAGCTGAACCTCGTAAAGGAACAATGTACCATGAAGTCTCTCATTCCATTACTCTTTGAAATGGATCTTGTCTGTTACAGTAGTGAGTGGGGCTTGTTATGCAGGGCAGAGCCTTCCATTTTGACCTTCTCGTTCTTAGTTATTCTTTGTTTTCTAGACTTTCAGAAATCCCTTTCATGTTAGTCAGTTAAAGAGGTTAATGAAGGAAATCTAAAGTACAGTTTGGAGAAAGAAGAAGCTTATGTCCTGCAGGGAGAAGGAGGGAGGGGAAGAAACAGATGGGTCTTGTTTTATTGTATGCTTCAGCTGATAGATCTAACATCATCTGTCACAAATTCAGGAGGTGATGGTTTTCTCAAACAACTATTCAGTCAGTTTAAGATTTTTATGACTATTAGGATTTAGAGTTAAGTACACAGTATGTATGTATACAGTGAGGGAAATCAATAGCAAGATAAGCATTTTCTGTTTGGTATGTCTAGCTACAGAAATGAAATAATAGCAAATTTAAAGATAATGCCTCTAAACGTACCCTTTCTGCAAAAGACTAGTTGATCAAAGGCATTTCAAATCAAGAGACTTTTGCAATTTTTCACTGTGCCTACCACTTTTTCAATCAGTTGGAGTTTGTAATTAAAATAAGAGCAATGTTTCATAGAATTATCGGGGTTGGAACATACCTTTATGATCATCTAGTCCAAACATAACCCATCACCCATTCCCACTAAACCACGCCCCTCACTGCTCATCATATCAGAGTAGAATTCAAAGCATTCCTAATGATTTCCAAGTTGATGAAAACTTAATAGGTTTCTGTCTCTGCAGCTGATGATGCCATATGATATGTAATTGAATCATCTTCAACAGACTGTTTTCAGTTCTTACTTGAATGTGAGCTGGTACTGCGTGTTGATGTTTTTAAGACAAAAAAGTCTAAAATCATGAAATGTTCATGCATGCTGTGCCCAATCATTTATATGCATAGCAGTGTAGCATTTTGACTCCCTTTTATATATGGAAGGTGTATTCCTCTGTCCTGTGCTTGTTGAATACATGAGGAATAGTCAGAGATATCCATTGAATAGAGGAACATACTCTTGTCTGAAGGGTGGAATTACAAACTGTCAGGTTATCATCCAAGTGCAAGATCCAGCGCCTGAGTTGTGGCAGTCCCAAGCACATATACGGATTGGGTAGGCCATGGCTTGAGAACAGTCCTGAAGAGAAGGGTTTGGCCATGTCTGTTGATGAAAGACTCAACATGAGCCAGCAATGTGCACTTGCAGCCTAGAAGGCCAGTTATGTCCTGATCTGCATCAAGAGAAGCATGACCAGCAGGTCGAGGGAGGTGATTCTGCCCCTCTACTCTGCAGTTGTGTGACCCTTCCTAGAGTACTCCATCTAGTTCTGGAGCCTCCAGAACAAGAAGGACATCAAACTATTGGAGAGCGTCCAGAGGAGGCCCATGAAGGTAATCACTTGGCTGGGGCACCTCCCCTATGAGAACAGGCTGAGGGAGCTGGGGCTTTTCAGCTTGGAGAAGAGAAGTCTCTGAGGAGACCTTGTAGTGGCCTTCCAGTACCTGGAGGGGGCCTATAGGAGAGCTGGGGGGGATTTTTTATAAGGGCATGTAGCAACTGAACAAGGGGAAGTGGTTTTAAACTGGAAGTAGCTATTATTTCCTTATAGTGAGACTTCATCTCTAGAGGTGCCCTTTCATTCTGGCCTTTCTCTGGAAAGAGGATTCTTCTGATGTTAGAACTAAATGATTTTTAAGGTCCCTTCCAACCTAGGCCATTCTACGATTCTAGATATTACAAAGACATTCTTTACTGTGAGGGTGGTGAGGCTTTGAGTAATCTGATTTAGAGGAATGTGTTCTGGCCTACAGCAGGAGAGTTAGAACTAGATGATCTTAAAAGTTCCTTCCAACCCAAACCATCCTATGAATCTGTGATCATGCACACTGTTTTTTATCTGTTCAGTAGGATTCTGCAGTGCAGACCTCCACAGATATCATCTGTAGAAATAAATATTGTTCATCTTTGAGGAAGAAAGTCCACAGAATTGTGTCAGTGATGCCAAAATGTGAGCCTGCTCTGTGTTTGCTGAAAACAACAGTCCAGCAGGTTGTCTAAGTAGCTTCATTATCATAAAGCTAGGTACTGTCAGATGAAGCCCAAGCTCATATTCCACGGAGAGCAAATCATGTTAGACATTTACCTCTAATACTGAAATGTCTAGTGTTAAAGGAAATTTTTGTTTTCTTCATTACAAAGTTTTGTATTACGAGATTAATTGCATGCGTACACAATTTCTAGTGTGACATGCAATAAGACAAAACCAATTATATCTGGAAGTGTCTCAAGAGGATGGGAAGCTAACATGACTTCAATTAGCTTCTTCAGCTTCTTACTGTACTGTAGGCCTGCCAGCTGCAGGGAGAGAATGACAGTAAGAATGGAAGTCAAATAACTGCCCAAATCTGAAGTATTATCTGAAAGTGTGATAATCATCTGTCAACAAAAGGAGATTCTTAGTTCAGTACATTCTACTTTTTTTTTTTTTTTTTTTTTTCCTTGACTTGAGCCCAAGGCTTACAACTGTATGTTGGATCATGTTAGATTTTTCTTACAGTCCACTACGTGGATTTCCTTCAGGAACTGTCTTAGCTTCCTCTGCCATGAAGAATCTATGAAAAAAGCATGTTTCTTATGTCCCTAGTTACTAGAAGGAGTATCACTCCTGCACACAGGAACTTAATACCATCTTTTGGAGAGTGATCATCACATAACTTCATTTTGTACAGTAGAATTAGTTAGTGCTGCATTGTTGCATATTTGTCCACAAATACAAATCATTTTGAGATCCCATCTTAAAAATATTTTTCTAAAGTTTCTTCAGATTTCTCTTTAAAACAATCTATCAATCTACTATTATTCTGTTGTAATTACCAGTAGACTCTGGAAAAGTAGAAAATTAACTTGCAAGACATTTCAGAAATGGACAGGAAAATCCTTCCAAGACTGTCTTTCTGTCTATCTGCTCAGTAATCTCTGGACCTTCACAGGGTCAAGAAATCTTAAAACTATTCAAGTAAATAACTGCATGATAAATACTAATCTTCTATCATGTGGCTGAATTCAGGAACACTGCAAGAAATGTTTTAGAATGAATTCTCCTTTGGTACATTCAATTTGAGGACTACCAGCATGTAGTTGTTTTTTTTTTGTTTGTTTGTTTGTTTTTTTAGTGAAAGCTTAGGATGTGTCTCCAGGCAGAAGATATTGCAAAGAAATGTAATGATAGCTATTTGACATGAGCTCCTTTGTATAGACACTTTTATTCTGTATTATGAGAGGTTTTTTCCTGCTTAGTGTAATCTACATCATTCTTAGACTGAAATAGGAGGGTTTTATACATAGGGCTGTTATGGAAAATCATTTATTTTCTCTATGCATACAGATCTTCTACAAATAGAGGTACAGAGAGACACTATAAGCTGTCTGTGTGGAAACTTGGGAGCCTAGATTGTGGCAATGGATTGGATGATTGATTGCTGTTATTAAATACCAGCTTTACAGATAGCAATGCCTGTACTTTGTGACAAGAAGAAAGGTAACTTGTTAGAATTCTCTGCCTAAAAGGGGAAAAAATACAACAACACAGGATTTCTAATGGAGTAAAATTAAAGACAGGGAAATACTTTGTAAGTTCTAAAGTGGCTGAAGCTGTCAAAAAATAATGTGAAATTAGGACAATGGAGTAATTTTCATTAGAGAATATTTGAAATCAGTTTTCAAACTGCTAGTAGCAATAAATTGCAGTTCCCAAAGATACAGCTTGGTGGCTAAGGTATTTGAGGGATGTGATATCTTCCTACTAGTTCAAATCTTTTTTGGCTGGGTGTCAGCAGGGATTTGTACCAGAGTCTCCTATTTCTCTTTTCAATGTGCTGAGACTGCTGGAATGGTGGGGGAGGTATTCTGTTAAAAATTTCCCAGATATTGGCACTGCCTATTTTTGTATTTGAGGCACTAATGTCAATTATTTTACAGAATACTGGTTAGGAAATAATTTCTAATTCAGTTTCCCACTAATATCTGTTCATAACGCTATGGAAGACAATACTGGATTAAAAGACCTAGTGCTAAGTACACTGTAATGTGGTGGCAAAGAAACTTACAGAAAAGTTTAGATTCGTTACCATAGGAAAAATAATGAGTTGAAGCCTGCCTCATGCATTAGTAGCCAGTACTCTTAAGTACTGGATTTTGAATGAGATATGTCACAAAAGTGACTCAAGGCATTTTACAGATGTAGAAGAAACAAGACCCAAAGGCAAACGTTCAAAATTTTTACTGAAGTTTAGCCACGACCACAGGACCGCTGCTCCATCAGGAAATGAGAGGCAGCGCCCTCAACCTGCAGTGGCTCCCACCCCCCAGCCACACGCGGCGCACACACCTGGTCCCACTCCTGCTCAGCCCCAACCCACAGACCCAGACCGTCTGCCCTGGGCCACGCACAGCGCAGCTCCCGGCGTGGGGCGGGTGCAGCCCTGGGCAGCTCCGGCCCTGTCTGTGCTCCTGCACACCTTGCTCTTCTGCAGAGCTGAATTTTTCTCAGAACAGTACTGCAGGTGTTTTGTTGAATGAGCAGCGTGTTGTTCTCTGTATATCCTGTGAAAGTGCTCAGGCGTGAGGTTACAGCTCTGGTGATGACAAAGTCAGTGTCCGTCTCCTAGAACAAACAGCACTTCACTTGCTGAGCAGGGCAGAACAGTTAGCCCTTTCCCTGCAGTCCCCTCTATTTCTTGTAGCCATCCAGGCCTATACTTTCTTGGAAAACAAATTCTTGATCTGTTGTGCATTTGCTATCTAGCTGCTGCTGCAGGTCTAGAGGTCACAAAATCTCTTTGTTTCTGCAAGTTTCCTGTAGCATAGCAGATATCAAACGTGTATTTCAGGTCCAAAGAGATGTGAACTTTCATTCCTTATGCTTCCCTGCAGGCTTCTGTCAGGGCTATCAGCTCAGCTGATAGTAGCTCAAGTAGTTGATTTGATAGAAATAGACTGTTATTACTATCTAATTCTGAGTCACAGTGTAACTCTGTAACTCACTTTCTTTCCTGATCCAAAGATGTTCCATCTACAGAAGTCAAGTCTGGAGCTGGCAGAGAAGAGAGAGGCTCTATCAAGAAGTACAGTGGCAGAACAAAGAGTAATGGCTTTAAATTAAAAGAGGGTAGATTTAGGTTAGACAATAAGAGGAAATTCTTAATTCAAGTAGTGAAGCACAGGAGCAGGTCACCAAGAGAAGTTGTGAGTACTTCATCCCTGGAAGTGTTCAACACTAAGCTGGATGGATCTTTGAGCAGCTTGATTTCATGGAAGGTGCCTGTGTGTGTTCATAGCAAGAGTTTTGATATTAATGATCTTTAAGGTCCCTTTCAACCAAAACCATTTTGTGATTCTTTACCTATAAGGTCTGCTTTTATCTTTTCTTGGTCTTGTGTGATCTCTCTGCAGTCATGATGTAATGGTAACAAGGCAGCTGTGATCAAGGCGCTGCATTTTCTCCAGAGGATTTTCTCCTCTCTGCAACAACAGCAATAGGTACTTCTGGAGACAGAAAAGTCAAAACCTGTGATAATTCATTTAGTTAACTCAGTTCAACATTATGTGGGTTATTTACAATCAGTGGATGTCCTAATGCAATCTTCTGATGTTCTTCTACCATTAATGCTGCTGAGGCTATCATTCTAATACATCTCTCTTTGTTTTTTGTAACTGGGAGCTTGAGGGCTGAATGATAAGTAGCTGGGTGCTTCTGCAAAGTTTGTGCAAAGACCCCACAGGCAGTAGCCTTTCAGAGAAAAGTAAATGGAATGGTTTATGGTAATTTGATACCACAAATGTGGGTGCTGTCACCAAAACTTTCAACATTACAAATGCTTTCTCCCATGTCCAAAGGCCATTTCAGTGGCTCGTCGGTGTCTGTTTTTGACAAAGCCACCAGTACTGCAGCTGTTTCTCTAAAGGCGTTTGCTGAAGTTTGCATAACTACAACTCTTAAAAATGTTCCACACTGTTTCTTTGTTACAGGCTGAAGCATATTCTGAATGGTATTCATTCACTTATTAGGTATTTTCCTGCCTTTTTCAGGTAACACATATCCTGTATATTTCACTTTGTCCTTATAAAAGTGTAATTTAGCTGGGGAAGCTCAGCAGTCCTTTTCAACAGAAGGGCACAGTAAAAAGTCTTTGTATTTTTTCAGATTTGTTTTACCTGTGATTTGAACCAGCAATTAGCAAATGATCAGCATATTGATTGCACATGATTATTTAGTAATTCAATATGCTACCAGTGTAAGGTCTTTGGAAATACTGGAGATGATCCTACAAATGCTGGTTCATGTCTTTTTTTTGCTCCTCCCAAGACAAGGGAATTATACGTTAAAATCATCTTGCAATGAAATACTAAAAGAAGCTGCATGGAAATAAATTACAGAAAAATATCTTACAGTTTTCATTATCAATGTTTTCTAGTTATTGATCATGGACTACTGAGAGAGATATTACTCCCCATTTGTTAATTGTTTTTAGGTGTTAGACAAATCTTGAAAACTGTCTTTCTCTCTGGGCCAAGATTTGGCTTCTTTGTGGTAATAATGGTGTGTTACAAGGAGTGAAAATTCCCACCTTCAAAAACTCAGTCATTGGCCATGTTTTCCCCTTCAGCTCTTGTGACAGTGGGTATTCCTTTAAGAAGAGAGATTTCCCCTGCTTTCATTTCCAGTGTAAATGGGGTTGCTGACTTTAATAGTTCCTCATTTTTTGAACACCATACCCACGAAGATGTCAGTATGTCTTTTATCTCCTGAGGGATTTTGTTTATTTTCTTCTGATCTACAACCATCATTACTTTTGAATCTATTGCAAGTTTTTGAGTTATTCTTTCAGGGATACATACCAGTCCTGCTCACAGTTTACACAGGAAGTCCAACTGTAATAAATTTGCAGGTGATAATTTTCATTTAAAGTGATTATGTGCTGATAGTAGACTGTCTGTTTGTAGCATCACTTCTACCTGTGAAACATATCTCTGCTTTCCTTATATACCTACTACATTTACATTTCCTTTATCTTTGAGCTCACTAGGAAATTGGTTAGGGTGGAGTTAGTTGTCCCAGTATCAACTAAACTGTGTATAAACCTTATTTCAAATGTTTAATATTTGTTCCCAGGATCTTCCTGGAACGTGTATTCCTGTGTTTGTTTCCTCTGCTGGAGGCTGGGGACCTGGAAGTTGTGCACAACTTCATCTTGTTCCCTGCCCTATTGGGCTTCCCTAAACTGTGGTCTCGGTCCCCTTCTCAGGGTAACTGGACATTCTCCTCTCCAGTGCTGTGATTGCTTGCAATGACTGCAACAGTTCTCTGGTCTTAACTGATCTCTGCTTTTCTGATTTCTGTTGCTTCTTTGCCTCCCCTAGTAAGGCTGCTGCTAGAAAGCTTGCCTTTTCCTTCTGATTCCTTTTTTGACTAGCTTTGTCCTCATCGCTTTCATTATATACAAATGTTTCTGTGTTCATTAGTTCTCTGATTGATTTACATTGTCATCCTGGGAAATGTTTAGTAAAAGATTTCTTGATGTTGGGGCTGCTTGATCGACAAACAGTGAGGGTGTATTTTGTCTGCTTAGGTTCTATTCCTGTATCCGCAGCTGTTTTTCCAACCTTGTTAGAAAAGCCAAGGGGTGTTCCTCTAACTCTTGATGACAATCTGTTAACTTTGTTCAATTTAGCACTCTTTATCTTGCTGCTACTGTTGCAGACCCTAACACATTTCTGCATGTTCTAAGCATATCCACCCCTGCCTGTGTCTCAATTTCAACCTGATTCTTGTTCTGGCCTCACTGTTCAGTCATCTTGGGCTGCAATCTGGTCTCTGTTCTACAAAATTAAGATTATTTCATTTGTAGTAAACATAGTGTCTAACGACTGACAAATGTCCATCCATGTCAGACCGTATGCTCTAAATATACTTCTAATCATCTGTAATATTTTTTCAGGGTCCTCCTGTAACCGTGGCATTTGCTGTTGTCATGCCACAGAGCCTGGTGGACTAAAAGGCACAAGCACCCTGTGCACTGCTACCACAGCCCTGGTTTGGGCAGAGGGCAGACTACCTCCTTTAACAAACTTTAACGGAGCTCTGCAATGTGATAAGCAGCCAGGGGTGCAGAAGGGGGGAGGAAAAAGAATCCAGAGGCAATAGCAGCACAGCAGAAGTGCTGTCAGCTTTAGCAGCAATTGGTGGAAGTCCCCTAGATGGAAGGACATAAGGTGACATCATTTTCACGTTTCCATTTGACTTAAATAGACCTGTTTGGTTCAGCAGCTCTGTCACAAAATTGGCTTGGGACAGTCTGCAAATATGGAAGAAACAAGACCCAAAGGCAAACGTTCAAAATTTTTACTGAAGTTTAGCCACGACCACAGGACCGCTGCTCCATCAGGAAATGAGAGGCAGCGCCCTCAACCTGCAGTGGCTCCCACCCCCCAGCCACACGCGGCGCACACACCTGGTCCCACTCCTGCTCAGCCCCAACCCACAGACCCAGACCGTCTGCCCTGGGCCACGCACAGCGCAGCTCCCGGCGTGGGGCGGGTGCAGCCCTGGGCAGCTCCGGCCCTGTCTGTGCTCCTGCACACCTTGCTCTTCTGCAGAGCTGAATTTTTCTCAGAACAGTACTGCAGGTGTTTTGTTGAATGAGCAGCGTGTTGTTCTCTGTATATCCTGTGAAAGTGCTCAGGCCTGAGATTACAGCTCTGGTGGTGACAGTCAGTTTCCGACTTCTAGGACTGATAGCTCATTCCTTGCTGAGCAGGGTAGTTCTGCCTTATCTTGCAGATAGCCTCTGTATCCTTTTATGAGAAATGACTGAAAAGTGTCATTTTAGCCTGACCCACTAGTCAAGCCTGACAGAGGAAGGGTATTTTTGGCAACAAAACAAAACAAAAAAATGTACCTCTGCACTCTTTGTAGATATTCAAATATAAGAAGGTAAATGTTATCAAGAAAGATCAGACTAACTCAGTGTTTTGGTTGTATTTTGGTGGGGTTTTGTTTTGTTTGGATATGTTACTTTTTAATAATACAATTTGTTTTGATACCACTGGATTATGTCTAGAGTGCATCTGAAGCTTGGATAGAAACAGAAATCAAATTTTGGCTTCAGTGTTTGCGCCAATCTCCTGTCTTTGGTGAGCTTCTGTCTTGTTAATGTATGTAGATGTGGTGTTTCAAGTTTATTTCTGGTGCTTTCCACTGATTGAGTGGGATGAAGAAGGCCATCATATGTTTTGATGGGTAACTTTTATTCCTGTGACTATGTTTTAACACTGATTCTGAGTTTCTCTCTGGAGGGAAGGAAGCAGGTCCTAGGAAACAAAACAGAAAAATTAACGGAAAGAAGCATTTTTCTCACTTTTTCAAGAATATTCTTTGTTTTCAATCGGTGTTTTTTTCTTCACTTTGTTAACTTATTTTCTTCTTGCCTGCTTCCTCATAGAACTGAAAGGATTAGAAATGGGTAAGAGTAACTTCATGGTGATGATCACAGAAAGAAAGTATCCAGCAGGTCTTTGCTTTGATACCTATATTGACCGAATAGTTCCCAGCGGCAAAAGATCCTCTACAAGACCTAAGGAGGAACCTACTCTTGAGGGCAAACATATAAAGCTTTCAGATGACTCCTCTGATTGCAGCTCCCATTTCTAGTTTGAGTTTTAGGCTTTTTTTCTCTCTTTTCTACAGCAGAAAGACATGGAATTAATTCTGGTCATGTTCTTGTGTCAGTTTTTCTTAGTTACAGACCCACAGCCTGCTTCTCGGTTTTTCCTGTTGTCTCTCAGCCTTCCTTTGTAGTCTCTTCCCTTGTTTTTCATGTTTAATCTGATTTTTGTCTAGTGCATTTGGGTTTCCTGATCAAATTAGAACGATGTAATCCTTGTGTCATACATTCTGAACAGTAACTTTTGAAACTGTAATCAATTTCACCCAAATTTGACAGTGAGCTCAATGTTTCAAAGATTCTGAAACCTTCCTAGTAAGGCAGCAGTTTGGGGAATGAGACTGAAATGAGCATTTTGTTGGTTTGTTGGACCTCATCTTTTGTTTGCGTTAGTTGTGTAAGCATCACTATAAGCTGCACGTATGTTGTGAACCACAAGCATAGTTTTTAACGGCCTGAGTCTTTGCTTGAGACCTTTCTGTCCCAGAGGGAAACTAATGGGAATTCTCACGGATTACAAAAATCTCCAATAAACTGTTGTGCCCATCCTTTCCTAGTAACTGGTGGCAAGCCTTTACTCTCCCATTTTAGTAACTCTGATTTGTAGGCATCTCGGTCTGATAAGCTCCCAAGAGGTGTGCTGCTTTAGCAATTGTTCTTTCTAACAGCCTTGTGGCAACTGTGCCAATTTTTTAAGCAGAAGATACTTAGAAACATGTTTGGCTTCTGTCTTTGTTGCTGTTGTTCTAAAATTTATTTGTGTGCTTTGCAATGACTTTGTTCTCTTGCATGCTATGCTGCATATTTTTCTGCTGTTTAGCTTTTCCTGATTCTTATTCCAATGTGCATGCATTCATGATTGATTGAATACTGCCCTCATTATCCAGATATGGAGATGCTGTAAGTACACTTATGACAGCCTGCTTTGCTGTTTTGATAGACTGTGCTAGGGGTGCTAGTTTAGGCTACTGCAAGGGTGGTGGCTGACTGTAATAGGAAGAAAGCTTGTCCAAGACACAGCATCTGAGACTGGACAGCTGATTGTAATTTAAATACTGTTTTAATGAAAGTTTTGGGGTGGCAAGACAAGGAGTTTCGCAGCAAATTACCTGGGATATACAGCAGTCAGAAATATTCCATCCTCTGTGCCTCTGGGCAGTTACCACTATGCTGTGTGCCAGCAGCGCTCATACCCAGTGTTGTGCTAAGTGAGTTTCCGTTTCTAGTTTTCCGTTAGACAAGCAGGATGCTTACAAACACGATGTCTGAAAATAAGATTGTACAAGCTGAGGAATTGTTTTTCGTTTTCATGTTTTAGACCACATTCAAGTCATGTGTGTTTGTATTTTGGCCATTAGCAATAGCGATATGTACGGATGTTAATACATATATAAATTGCTAATTTTGACCTCAGATCTCCGCTGATTTTGAGGCTAACGATAAGATGTACTTCGTATTCAAAGGGTTCGCTTCGTGTCTCCCTCCCCCGTTCCTGCCTGGTTGGCCCTACTCCCTCTTCGCACGTCTAACTGCGAACGTAGCCGGCGCGAAACCAAGTCACGTAGCAGAAAGCAGATGGCGGGCAGGTACCCCGTCCCTCGCTGCCAGCTCCGCTTTCTCGCCTCGCCTCTCCTTCCTCCGTGGGCGGCCGCCTCCCGGCCCGCCGCCAGCCGCGGCTGTCCTGTGGGGCCGGGCTCCGCCATCCCGCGCGCCACGAGGCTGCCGGGGCTCTCCCTCCTCGCCGTGCAGGGCTTGGGGCCCCGACGCGGTGCCGGCCGGGACTGAGGCGGGCCGTGTTTTTTCGCCGGCAGGCTCCTGGCGGCGTGGGACGCACAGGGGGAAGGCTGACGGCGGCGCCGGCGGGCCCGAGGCAGCCCGGGCGGGCGGAGGCGAGCCCGGCACTAGGACCCAGAAGACGCGCGGAGGCTCTGGCAAGATTACAAATTGGTCGTGACTCAGTCTGTCGGCGGGTGGCGAAGGGAGCAGGTCGGTGCCGTCCGCCCGCCCGTTGCGGGGCCGCGCTGGGGCTCAGGGCTGGCGGGGCGGTTGGTGGCCGCGAGGGCGGTTGGCGCTCCGCACGACGCCCTGCCTCCGTTCTCGTCTGCCTGTCCGACCGTCCGTCCTCCCGCCCGCCCTTCCTTCCCCTCCCCTTCCCTCCCTCCCTTCCTCCCGCGGCCTGGCCCCGCTGCGCCGCTCACCGCGGCCGCCTGTTGTCTGCTGTTTTCCAGGCAGCCAAGATGGAGTACGAGTGGAAGCCCGACGAGCAGGGGCTCCAGCAGATCCTGCAGCTGCTGAAGGAATCGCAGTCCCCGGACACCACCACGCAGAGAGCCGTGCAACAAGTATCCTTGGCCGGGGCCTGCGCCGGGCGGGGCGGGCGGGGCAGAGCGGTGCAGGGCAGGGCAGAGCAGAGCGGGACGGCAGCCGCGGCCCGGGCGGGTGCCGGGGGAGCCGGGCGGGGAGCGCGGCCCGGGGGGCGGACGGGAGGGACGGGACGGGACGAGGCGGCGGCCGGGCCTGTCCTGCCCTGCCCGGGGTCCGCCGCGATGCGGTGGGCCGAGCCTCCGCTGAAGCGGGCGGCCGTGGCGCGGCGTTTGAACCGCCGGAGCGGCCTGCGGGGCCGTAGGGCCGCCGGGCACCTGTTGCGAGCCTGAAGCCAAGGGCCGCTTCTGCTTTTTAAAGCCCTCGCTCTGGCGCGACCGCTTCGGCGTCAGCCGCTTTACTGGGTTACCCCGCGCTGGGCCGCTGCCAGCGCCGGGCCGCGCCGAGGCGGGCGCGCGGCCCTCGCTGCGGCGGATCCCGCCAAGAGCACCCGGTGCCGCGCCGCCTCCCGCGTAGGGCTACCCGCCGGCTCCGAAGCGCGGCGGGGCCTCCCGAGCCCGTCCCCCGCCGGGGCTCGAGGCGAAAGCCGGCGCTATGGGCGGGAGGGCCCCCACCGGAACCGTCGGCGGCGTGCTCTGGGCGGCCTGCCGCCTCTGACGCTACGCACTTTGCTGCGGGTGGGGACGTTCCTGCCTGCCGGCAGCCTGAGCCGTCGTCGTTAGACTGTGAAATTGGCGAGAAGGAGTGATTGTCTGTCTGCTTCTTCTTGGGCCAATTCGCAGCGCATTTTCTGTTAGTTGTTTGTGGTGGAATTTGTTTCTGATTCTTTTTTTCTGCCCGTCAAGTCCCTTGGTTCTAGAAATGATGAAATGGCACGGTTTTAAGGAACAAAGAAGAAAATTTAAGCGACGACTTTAATAGAAACGTGGCTCTTGAAAAATATCTGTTGTTTCCTGAGTTGGTTGTGTAAGTGCTTTGGAAAGGGAGTCCTACTGGCATTCTCTGAAGGATATGAGTTCATTATCGCGATCTCTTTTTGCTTAAGGCATGTGCTTCAAGGTCTTTGCATACTGCATCAGAATTCGTTAATGTAGGTAAGAAGAGATGTACATAAGGTTATTTTTTAAAATGAGTCTATCCTGAGGCCAAATTTACTCAACCCATAGGCTTTGCTAACAGATGCAGTCAGATGTGGCACAGCTTCTGTTATTGTTTAAAAAGTGAAGTTATTTTTCATCTTGATCATCATGCTCTTTGAGCTGTGTTGTAGATTTTTGAGATGCTTTTGCTGCCTTTGGAAAATCCTACACAGTGGGCTAAATAATGCGTCAAACTCAAACAGGAATTCTTATTTCTTATTAGATATAAAATTGTTTTTAGCAACAGTAGTTTTAATACAAAATATTTCTTTAAAGCTCTGCTTCAAAAAAAAAAAAAAGAAAAAGAAAAAGAAAAAAAGGGTGATTACTTCTGCTTTGTTTTTTTGAAAAATAGCAGTGTAGGTGTAGGATGGGCAATGTAGTGAATGTTGTCTGAATGATGTGCAGAAGTTAAGTAAAAATGCCTCTAACTGATGTTTGAAATGATAGCATGCTGTGGTCAAATACCTGTGATGTCAGAAAGTTCTTCCTATGCTGGCTTGTAAAAGTTAGAGAAGTGGTACACTATGTCATCATGTTACACATCCATTTAGGAAAAATTTTGATGTCTTATTCACAGACAGCAAACTGTAACTTTAAGTAAATCTGCTTTGAAACTGTTTTCACAAATCTCTGGGATGGTTTCTTGTATTATAGGATGCTGCTTAGCAGCATGTCGAAGCAGGATGGTGGATCAGAAGATTCAAATTTAAAGAACTTTCAGTCATTAATATAAGATTATCAGTGTGCTGTCTTGTATCTTATGACACAGTTTTGACACATTTATGTTATTAGAAACTAATTGTAATGAAGTGGGGAGCATAGGTTAACCAAAATCCTTTGGTATTGAAATCCTAATAAAGTTATGAATCAGAAAGTCTTTCAGATGTTTTTGAGATGAAGAAATTAATTGCTTTTTGAAGGGGAAAAAAAGGGAAAGTGTAGCTAAAGAAGTTGTTGAGGAAAATATAGCCTATTAGCTCTTACTTAGTTCATTGATTGATTAGTTAAATTCCTATTTAATACTCCTAGTTCTTTCTGTGTTTGCTGCTGCTTTGTATTTGAGCTGCTGCAATTTATTGCTGTTGGTGTTGTTTGACATACTGTTTTGGTGGTCATGTTTTTGAAGCTTGGTGTAGAAAGGAAAAAAAATTACCCTACTTTTTTGCTTCTTAAAGAGCTTCTTGGCATGGAAGCTAAAAAACAACCTTTGGGTGTGTGTTTTATATTTCTTAGGGGCCATGTGAGATCATCAGTACTGTTTTCACTTGGCTATCTATAGTAGGCGTGCTTTACTCTTTAAGTCAGACAGGCTTCTCTGACCATTGCTTGATGTAAGCAGCCTAAATATCTAAAAATGAAATTTCCTAAGTTTGCGATTCGGACTAGGTGAACTGGTAGGTCACTGGAAGGAAGTAGTTTCTTTAGAACTGGAAGGAACTTAATGGGTCATCATATCCCAGTGAATGCATGTGGTCAAGGTTTTACTTTTAATGCTTAGCAATTTGTCTAAACAGTTAGTAAAGTCAGTGCATGTGAAGTAAATACTCTTCTTTGAAAAACATTTTTTTGCTAAATGTCTTGTTTAACCCTTCTAGATATCATCAGTATGACTTAAAGATGATGCTGCATGCTTATGACTCAAAATACCAATTAATAACAGAGTATGAGAACGGGTTATAAAGAGAATGCCAGATGACTGTTCCAGCCAAACAGCAGCAGATGATATAGTAAATGTTAATAAGAAGCTCATTCAGAAAGCCAGCAGTCTAGAAAATGGATATGTATGCAAAGGAAATGTTCTGTATTACTTGTTTTAAGAAACAGTAGATAAGTTTCTGATGCAAATTATCTTCTCACTTAAAATTATACTAATTCTCACTATCAAAATCATAAATCGCTGTTATGCTTTAATGCTGGAGAGCTTTTATTTATGATGGCGAAAAAAAAAAAGATGTGTTGTGAGATTCTGTCTCAGCTTCTGAGTGTAAACATTGAAATTAAAAACTATACAGAAGCAGCATTTTTAGTGTTTTTAAAAGCACTTTAAGGATTCTATTAATTTCTCTGTCTTTGGATAATTTTTTTTTTTCTGTACTTCGCAACTAAAAGGTATTCCCTAAAGTACAAGGACTGCAGACTTGGTTTTCAGTTTGTTTTTACTCTGAGTATTTTAAGCTTTTACAATTGTACAATTGTTTGAAGTGTTTGGAAATTTAATAATAATTTCATCCAGAAGGCTAAATGCTGCATGTGCAAGATTCAACTTCTCCTTAACAGTTTCTCACTTCAGAAACTAGAACAACTCAATCAGTATCCAGATTTCAACAACTACCTGATTTTTGTTCTTACGAAGTTGAAGTCTGAAGGTGAGTTTTGAAGATATTAACTCTTTGATTACACTTTTATTTTTCACCTGTTTGATTTTTTTTTTTCTTTACCTTTAAAGTAATTGAAAGCTGAATCCTGCAGTAATTCTGTTGATTTGTTGACCTCTGTAGTTATTGAGAACTCATTTAACTTTTGGGAGGATTTGTGGTAACGCATTTGAAAGCGTAGTTTCAAAATCTTAGTATAGATTCTGCTCTAAGTATCCTATGAAATTTTTACAGTACAACAGAAGCATCATACTTCTCTGAGGCTGCTGTGAAACTGGAATAGATTTGATCTGTGGTGGTGAAATGTGACTGGGGATGTTATTAAATATTCTGATAAATCCAGTTATAATCATAATTGCACCAGTAATTAGCCTGGTGAACTTTTTAATGGTCACATGCCAGAATCATACAGAGAGAGTGTCAGAATCTTCATCTTAATTCGTCTTAATTTTAGTAAAATGCAGTTAGAAATCACTCACAGTTTACCACTGGTTTATTCTGCACTCTGTAGCCTCTACAAATGTGTAAATTCAGGCAATTCTGTAGTAATGAGCAGAACGTGAAGGATTTTTATTTCAGAGTTCTACAGTGGCTGATTTGTGAGATCTTTGCCAGTGAAAGAGAGATATTTCAGGATCTATTTTGGCACATCTGGTTCTTGTATGTTTGTCATTAATATGTTGGATTGTTTGTGATTTTTTTTTTTTCCTCAGTGTCTTGCTACTAATACTTTTTCTGATTTCTGTTGTTCCACCTCTTGGCTTTAGAGTGCCTTCTTTTTTTCAGTTTGAAGTAGATCTTTCTTATAAGTAGCCCTGTAACGTTCAAAGCATCAGCAAGATTCTTTATTTTTTGTTTGAAGTAGTGTTTTGTTTGTGTTTTCTGCATATCTAGGAAGGATGGAAGGATAGCAGAGTATAATGTTTTTGTTTTTAAGACTGGGATATGTCACAGTGGTTTTGGATCTTCTATGTAGTAAGTTTCCTAATAATATTTAAGGTCTTGGGGGAATCTTTGAAATCTGAGAGTATTTTCAAGACCTGAATCAGCTGAGATAATAAATTACTGAGCAAGATGATAGTGTAGATAGAGAATATCCTATATAGATAGAGAATATGCTTTAATATTGATTAATATGGTATCATACTTCAATTGCTAGTGTGATTTACACTATTAACAGGAGAAAAAAAAAAAAAGGTGTTTGGTCAGACTGCACCCATACCTCACAGGTACATTATGTAGGTCTTTTATGAGACTGCAGAGAAGTAATTCTTGCTTCAGGGAAGATTTTCTCCTTCATCAGTGACTGAATTTTCAGAGTCATACTGTTGTCTAAGACAGCTGTTCTTCAACTTTGTGTTTCAAGATCAGAAAGTCTTCAGAACAGGTGGGGCCTGGTCCTGATTAACCTGCTGCAGATGTCCCTGCTCAAGCAGGGGCTCAAGCAAGACGTTTGACCTCCAAAAGTCCCTTCAAATCTCAACCATTTTGTGATACTGTGTCATAGTGAGTCCAGTATTGCTGTTTTCCCATAGTATTTACCAACTTCTAAATATCCTGTTACTTTGCTATGTAGGACTAGTGAAGGACAGTGGGGAATTCTTGGGTGGATTTGCTATGAATCCGATGACCAAGAGCCTTCTGTCCGTATTCCTGCACAAGCAAGGTAAAGAAAGGGACCTCTAGAACTGCTATAAAGCAGTTAAAATACTCTTGCATCCTCTTTGGAACTGTAGGGGAAACGTGATGGAGTCTATCTTGAGTACAACTGGGGAAGTTTTTTTTTTTTTTTTTTTTTTTTTAAGAGGATTCTCTTGGCAGTCAAGGTTCTTGACTAGGGAAGACAAGCACTGTGCTTCACACCACAGACAGAAGCTGAGATACCCAATGAACCCTACCCTACTGTTGGAAGCTTCTCTGTGGCTGTGGGTCATGAAAATAAGCTTCCTGCATTGTTCATAGTTTATTCAATGGGGATTGAAGTGTTACATTTACTAGTACATGGGGCAAAAGAGAGCTTAGTTTGACAACAGGTGTGGCTATCCATAGATAACATTTTTGCCACTGTTGAAACTGCTGAGGAAACTATGTAAAGATTACCTTTAGATGGAAGCTCCTGGAAGTTAAAATTCAGTAAGGGGGGACTGAAATGCATTTTAAACACCCTTATTTTATTTTAGTATGGGTTGTACCATAGTATGGGTTGTTTTTAGCCTGAGTCTTATGTCTCTGCAAGCAAATAACTTTGCTTGCTTAGGTGGCCTCTCCTAAGGCCTGTAGTCAGGCAGTAGGCAAGCTCATGGAATAAAACATGATCCCAAAACGTTGAAGGCTGGGATATCTCTAGAAGATACTTACGAAGAAGCATTGTGCTCAGAGGTCATCCTTATTTGGGCTAAATGGAATATACATTATCATTCGGATACTCGTAGCTGTACGTAGATACTTGTAGATTACTGTAGCTGTTTCTTCTTAGTTTCACAAGTGTAAAACTGGCAGATAAATGTAGTGGCACTACACTGGCTCGGTGTCTTTCTTACTGGGACTACTGGCTGATGACAGTCATAATTGTGGCATGATATTTTTTTATGCAATGTTGTATCAACATACTCTGAGATGACACAGCCTCCTTGCATCAGCAAAAAAATTACTATGTTGCTTCCTGGTTAACTGTTCTCTGTTCAGCTTTGAAGAGAAACTGGACCAAGACTTAATAGTATCTGTGGACTATTCCTACTCAGTTTATGCTTACATCCATTACTGTAAAGACCTTTAAATAAGGTCTTTACAGTACACCTCAGATAGCAAGAAAGGAAGGTATCTTTATAATATGACAGAATTCATGTGATATTCTACATGGCTTAATGCAGCTTAAAAGATGCTGGGTGTTTTATAAAAAAAAAATTGCAAGAACAGAAGTGTTGTCAATACTTACCACTGCCTACGTAAGATACGACAGACCTAATACCCCTTTATCTTGGGCAAAAAGGCCACAGATATTAGTGCTGTTCTAGTTAAGACAGACAAACAGATCCTTTGTCACATTTGCTTTTTTTTAAAGATAAAACATGAAAGATAGAGTATGTTGTTTATGAATACTTTCTGTAAAGCCTTGATTCCTTCTACCTTTAAGTGTGCTGCTGGACTTTTTTTGCCATAATCTAGGGTAATGTATAGTGAGACAAATAAGCAATGGTCCAGATAATTTTCTGCTGGCTTGTGTGGACATTGTGTAGCTGCAACAAGACAGATAACTAAGTCTTTTGATTCTGATCTTGGATCATGTTTTGATGACCCACACCTCAGCCCGTACTGTTGTGGGAACTCCAGTCCGTGGTCTCACTAGTCTAACTCGGTAGACAGATCGTAGACTTGTGTGAAGCTGTTGCACTCAAGGATCACAGTCCTTGAAACACATTTATATTCTAGAGGAGAATGAGTAGAGATTGAGAACAGTGCTTGAGTACTGTACTATCTTTCTGGTAGTCTTTAAGAGTGGTTTCTAAAAGTGGTCTCTAAAATCAAATTTTGATCTTCGATTGCTTTATAAAGCAATGTCTCTACTACTCTTGATATTTTCATGTGATGACTTAGAGTATTTTACTTTGACACAGTTTTCCCATGGAACTTGGTATTTTTGTTCCATTCCTTCCACCTCCTCTCAACCCCTGCACCGTGCAAAAGCTTTTGTTTCATTTGAAAATTCAGCACACATAACTTTTATAATAACTCAGTCGTGTCTGCGAGTGGATTTTGAAATGGCCTTTTATAAACTATTACTAGGATCCAGAGTGGCCCTATGGATTTGATATGACTATTTTCTGGTAAGTTTTGAAATTTAAATTTGATCTGGGCTGTGGTTTTCATAAGACCTTTCCACTATGGAATACTTCTTTAATGGTATGTTGATGTGGAAAGACGTTTGAAGCTAAGCAAGAGAAAGACTGTGTGAGAATCACACTGTGTGATTAACCAACTTGGCTTTTCAGAAATGTGTTTTTAATGAGCAGGATTAAACCAGAAAAAAGTTCACAAGCTTTGGCTATGAAATTGAAACTATCTCCTCACCCCCTTCATCCCCTTTTCCCCCCCCACCCCTCTTTACAAAATACGTAATCTAGTCATTATCAAAAAGACTAAAATAGCTGCCAAGGAGTGAATCTGATATCTGATGGGATTATAGTTCAGAAGTAAAGTAAGGTTAATGCACCCTTTAAAAGGTACAGCTTGAAATGTTACATACATAGCATGGATGGCGTTCTTCTAGTGAGACAATAGCAAAATATTTTTTCCTTCAACTCTGCTACATTAAAAATAAAATTAAACCTAACTCAGTGTTAGTAGTCAATGCAAGAAGTAATTCAGATTCATAGACTTAAGGGAAACCAAGTTCTGAGATTATTGATTTTGTCAAATCATACCATTAAATCGGTATGTTTGATTTTTTTTTTTTTTTTTGTTTTTTTTTCCCCCCAGTATGGCAGCCAATTCTTCTGTTCCATCCCCTCATAGGGATGTTGTAAAGCAGACTTCAGTAAAATTCTTTGCTTAAGTAGTTTCATGGCATACATGCTACATGTGGGCAGAGACAGTTATTTATTTTCTCTTTTAAGAGTCTTTAAAGAAACATTGAAATTATCCAGTGGATTGCGTTTTGTGATTCAGTACTTCAGGAATGCTTTCTTGGAAGTCTTTATTCTGAGAGTATGGGATCTCCATTATTATCTCTTTACCTATTCCTGAAGCCCATAGGAGGAAAGCAGTCTGAAAGAATAGGTACAGTAGTTCTCTAGCTTAGTACCTTCATTTACTTATTTAGGTTAATGTAGGTTCTTCAAAGGTGCTATTCACTGTAAGTAAGATCATCTGAGGAGTGAAATCTTACAATATCTGTGTTGTCTGAAGTGACAGGTCAGAATTTTTCAGGCTTTCCCTTGGTTATTAGGGTTATCAGACTTTTAAAATCATTCTTTTGAAATTCAGGTAACATTTGATAAGGTGTGTTTCAACCCCAAAGTAAATGAAACTTTATTTTTCGGGCAAGTTGGAGGTCTTTAGCTAGTTCTTTAATGCCTTCCCTTAGTGTATATCTTAGTAGGTGAATGTAATCTACTACAAGGGATATTCTTTGTATAGGTTTGCTTAGTTGAACTCATCCACTCAGTGATGCTTTGTTTTGTTGTTTCTCCTGTTAAAATGTATTTAAAAAGCCAGTATCCAGCATCCATATGGGGTGTTTTCCTGGAGAAAAAGAAAGTAATTGCTGGTGTGGTTTCTAAATGCACCCAAGCAGAAATACTTCATTCACTTCAGTTCAGAGGTGCTTCAGCCTAGAATGCCTTTAACTGTGGGCTTTCTTCCTCTATTTCCAAGGATAAAAATGCATGGATTTTTAAGAGAACTAAATGACTGGGATGAAAGTAGTGTTTAACCTTTCACAGGTGGTGGGTGATACAGTGCCTATGAATGTGGTTCATATTTTGCACTATTATTCTTGTGTTGGAAATGTAGCTTTTAGGGTAAAACTTCTTAAGAAAAACTGCTCACTGTGCTGATTTCACTCTCAAAGCTGTTCAGAGCTTATTTCTAAAAAAGCTTTGTTCTGTGTGTTTTAACTATTTGGTATGGATTTAATATGTACAAATACAAAGTGTGATAAAAATAATCCCTGATGTCACTGTTCTTGAGGATTCCTGATTAACAAATGGGCTGTCTCTTAGGAGCTAAAACAAAAACAAAATCATTCTAGAGCAGTGTATATGAGAGGCACAAGGTGAATGTTTTCTTTAGAGTGACAGGTATATGAATGTTATTGCAGAAAAAAAAACTTTTTTTCCCCTTTCCCTCTGGAATTTTAAGTAACCTTAAGCGTAATACTTCAAGCTTAAAATGATATATCAGAAACAAAGCTGAAAATGTTTCAAGGCATTCACCGTATCTGAATATATGAAAAACCTTGAAATGTAGTGGCTAGTCTGAAATCAGTGTTCAGTTGGTTTAAATGAATGATGGAAAAAAAATTTGACATGACTGCCTGTGTGTAAGAGTATCATACAGGCACCAAAATAAAGCTGAAAGTGTTCTGCTGACATTGAGTGTTATGTATTTGTTGCTTCAGTAGCAACAGCTATGCTTCTGAAGACCATGTTGTAAATGAAACTGAGCTGTCGTTAATATGGAAAGGATGTTGAACTCCTGATCAAAATTTAATTTATTGGCTGGTAATTCAAATTTTTTGCATTTTAACAAATGATGGACACTGATCAATCAGTGCAAAAGTTTGTACATCTCTTCAAGCTTGCAAAACCACAGAACATATAAAGAACTCTTTCAGCTTCTTTATTTTAATGCTATTCTATACATTGCCTCCTTATCCCGCAATTCAGTCAGTGCTAGAATCTTCCTAAGAGCAGAAGATTTCAATAATAATAAATGGAAATTCAGTGTAATGATAGTATGATTTGCTACAATGTCCCAAACTGTAATAGCAAATGCAAGCTATTGTTGCTCTTTGTGATCTCTATAGCAGGCATATTCAACCCACTGGACACATGCAGCCTGGGTCACTGGTAATGCTGTCCCAGAAGATCACAAACTTTTAACATTGTGTGATTTTTAGCAAAATTTTTAATGAGTCAGTTGTGCACAGCTGAAGCACTGACTGTGTATGGAAAACAAGGAAGGCACATTACTGTGCTAACTCCCCCTCTCGAGGCGCCTGCCATGCACACACAGTCAACTCAGAGCTTACCGTGTATTGCACCTTACAGGTGCTTGTGCTGCTTGGCCAGTAAGACGTTGAAAACCACTTCAATCTACCTGTATGTGTTTGTGCTTGTGAAGATGCATGTCTTTTGTTAGTAAGCAGACATGCTTAATTATTAATTAATTATACACATTATAGCTACATTTATTTGCTTTTTCTCAGAATTCATAATTTTGATGAACTGTACATATCATGGCCTTTTTTTTTTTGTTTGCATGGAAGTAATACAGTAAGTTAGAGGTTACATGACAAAATCTAGAACACAGATACAAATAAAGTACGAGAAAAAAGCCTGTATTTCAAAACATTAGAATTGACATATATTTAAAAATTGGATGTAATTTCAAAACATTCGCATGTAGCCCAGGCTTTATAAGTTGTCAAGGAAGTAGCAAATATAAAATTGCAAAACAAAACCTGATTAATAAAACTTAAATGCAGATTGATAGAGTATCATCTACTAATAACGTGTCATATGCTGCATGGCAATTTTAAAACAAAATTCTTAGAAGAGTGACTTCAACATCTGTGGTGTACACATGTTGGCACAGAAAAAGTGCTGCAATCAAACATTCAACTCAGAGAACAATTTGATTAAGTCTCTTTGCTATATTTTTATGGGACCTATCTTACCAGAGAGAAATATCCTTTACTTCACAAACACACCTTATTCGTGTCAGCACTTCTTGGTGATGTGTACATTTGTGAACAGCTACTGTCAAGTATGAAACACAGAAAGAGTAAGATTAGATCAAAAATCTCTGATAATCCATATCCCTAACCTTGCGAACTCACTGAGAATTGAGTCCACTGCCAATTGAAGCAGATACTGATTCATTAGTTTCACAAAAGCAAGTTTTGTTGTTTGTTTTTTTTTATGTAAAAAAAAAAAAAAAAGCAGCTTTGTTACTAATACGTCAACTATATTATATATGCACCCAAGATAATCCCCCTTCACTCAGTGCAATCCAGGCAAACTGAAAGTTTGGACACTCATGCTTAATAGAGCATCATCCTCTGGTTTCTGCGTAAACAGAAATGACAGGGAAGTACCTTGGTGTTTTGGGGAAGGAAATGACAGGCTGTGGTGGCAGCTACCTGTTTGGCAGTGAACGAATTCAGAAGCAGTGAATCTCTCTGAAGAAATGACTTGGTTAGATGAATGGAAGTTTGTTCACTCTGAATAAATTGAAGGTGAATGTTGTATTTTAAAATGAACTTTAAAATGAGACAATCCGTCACGCTAATAGCTGTTGGAACACAGGGATTGATTGGATAAGTGAATTGAGGCCTTGTCATCAATTTGAGTAATTCAGAATACTGTTCAGACTACTCAGTGAGTGTTGGGGAGTACAGAATAAATGACTCTCGCCTCCACTGGTGTTGTGTAGGTTGCTGTCCACTGGAAGTTTTCCCTACTTCTGCTGCTGACATCCTGTACATATAGCTTAATAAAAGTTGTTTCTTTGGTTAGGTGTATTAGGTTGCATTCTGGGAAATGGCAAGATAGAATTTTGGCACTAGTGGAGGTGTACCTGAAATAAGAAACTAGAGAGTAGCTACATGCTATAAATTAATACTCATACATACTATTTTTTTAAATTATTTTTAGAAATATATTTTTTATTTTTTCCTTACATTTACTTCATGAGACCTCTTTCTATGAGCAAAGGATCAATCCTCTGCTACTTAGAATACTAGTGAAAATAAGACTATCTAAGAAGCTTTGGTATGTATCTCTGCTGATTTTTGTTTTTAACGTCATTTGAAATCCATCTTCAATCTGTTTTCAGTTTCTACCTCAGACTTTATCAGTTGCCTTTCACTGGGAAGGAAGGAAAAAAGGGAAAATTTGGGTGCCTGCCATTTAGAATAGAACAGTTGGAATGAAACAACAGAGATAATCAATTTTGACACGAACTGACAGGCATGGAGCATCAGCCACCTCACTAAGAAGCCTGCATCTTTGCAGCTCGGAAATATTTCCCAGTGCCCAGCCTGACTGTCCCCCTGGCAGCTCTGTGCCGTTCCCTTTTGCCATCAGTTCACAGGAGCAGAACCTGGCACCACTGCTGCTTCCCAATAGTAAGGGAGACCTTACTGCTCTCTTCCAGTATCTGAAAGGTGCTTACAGCATGAGCGAAGTCTCTTCTCACTGGTGACAGGTGACAGGACAAGGGGAAATGGCCTCAAGTTGCACCAGGGTAAGATTTGGTTGGATATCAGGAAACACTTCATTGCAGAAAGGGTTGTTAAGCACTGGAATAGGCTCCCCAGGGAGGTGGTTGAGTCACCATCCCTGGATGTGTTTAAAAACCATTTGGATGTGGTGCTCAGGGACATGATTTAGCGGACGGTTGTTAGAGTTAGGGTAGTATGGTTAGGTTGTGGTTGGACTTGATGATCTTTAAGGCCTTTTCCAACCTGAGTGATTCTGTTCTATTCCCATCCTTAGGGAGCTGCAGGGAGCAGCAGAGGAGGAAAAATACTGTGGATACTGTTATTGGAGGCAGTTTTTCCTAGGTTAAACTCCTACTTAGTGCTAAGGGAAAGACATTCTTATTTGCACACAACTATTGCAAGTGGAGCAAGAGAAGTAATTCCTTTTCAATAAGGCTGGATTTGGCTTCATGAAGGTGGTGAGCTAATCAATTGCACTTGTTTCATCACTACAGGGTAACACACTGAAACTGTTCTGACATCATTGTCATGTTTAACAGCAAGTCTGCCTGCTGACAGTCTGCCAAGAGGTCATGGTGTCTTACGGCACCTACCCTCATGAACAGGAGACACCATTTTTCAGCTCTTACTCTTACAATGGGTGAAATAAATATCTACTGATGCTTAGCTGCATGACATCTTTTTCACTCAAGTAGGATTCTAACCTAACATTGTGGCACCCATGCCTTCTGTAAATATTTCACATATGTACTTACATCATACAGGCTGTGATTAGAGGAGGTAGGGCAGTTTGAAAATGCACTGTAGTTCTTAAAAACACAGTTGTAGTCTTAAAATTAGCAGATACGCATCAATTCTGTGAGACATTAAAACCTTGAACTAGTGCTAAGGCCTTTAAACAAAGCTGAAAATCTACTGAGGATCGCATGATGTTTGATTTGATACAGTTTTATTGTAAAGCAACGTGTGGTGAGAGGGGGATTCTTCCACTGATTGATTTATTTGGCACCAAAGATGCTATCAAATGCCAGAAGACTGCTTCACTTTCCTTTTTTTCTTGTGCATTCTTTTTTCTTGTACTATATGTTCTCATCAATTCTATACTTGAAGGTTGACTAAGATAGAAGGAGGCAAGACTGTGATCTTTTTTGATGGCTGAAACATATGGCTGACAGAACTTATCACAGAATCTCAGAAGACTAAGGAGTGTCTTATTCAGCTCTTAGGCCATCTGCCTGTAATAGCAGTGTTACAGGAAAAAAAACTCCATCTAGATCTATATTACTGTTTTCTGATAATGTTGCTGTTAAGCTGTTAAACACTCTGGATTCCACAAATATCTTTCTGCAGTCATGTAATACTCAGATTCTCAAACTCAGATTCTGACCATGGCGTGGTTTTAGAAATGCCTGAGTATCAGATTCTGTGCTGCTTCTTTAACTCACGTAGTTTGAGTCTAATCAGCAGTTCTCTTTAGCCTATATTCATGATCTCTGCTCAATACTTCACCAAGGTGGTGATTCGTTTGGCTTTTTGTTTTTAATCTTCCTCCTTTCTGTTGCTTCTTGAATTCTGTCATTTGACAGCAACGTAAATTTCAGTATGAATCCACGGAGATCTTTGTTGCAGGTGGACTGAATAAGTACTCTTTATGGAAAGTAGTTTAGTATTCTATTTAGACCTTTTAATCACTTTTGGAGAATTGGATTTTTGCAGATGTGTTATCAATGGATTAGTTATGTAAAGCAATCAGTTTGACATATTAAATTGATGTAATAGTAGATGTAGTTATTTTCCTTCTAGTTCAGTGAATCAAACCTGAGATTGATCAAGCGTTCAAGTGAGAACTTCCTTCATTTGGTCACTCTCCATCAGAACCTCAGTGATGGTAACTTCAAAACATTGAACAAAATAATGAAATTATTCAATTTTATACTGTTTTATACTGTTACTACTGTTTGCCACAACTCATAAGCAAGTTCTGTGATTGTTAAAAGTCTGTCTGTTCATCCAGTCTCTAGCAGTTTAATTTAAAATAATAACCCCTTTTAACCCCTTTTTTTCCCAGTCTTCCAGAAAATCTGTTGGCCCTTGAAATACAGTGAAACAGTGTTTATTTTTGCATTGTTTAGAGGTTGATAGGTATTTAAAAAACATACTATGGATGAAGTTACAGAATTGTTTCAAGTATGCATGTAGAACATTGCTTCTTGGTTTACATACTTTTTTGGTATTCAACTTTCTGTAAAAGCTGTGCTTGTAAATGACTATGTTTATAGTTATGGAATGTGAAAAACAATGTTTCTTTAAGAAAATATGAATGTAGAAAGTAGGTTAAAGAGTATGTGATGGCTTTCTGGTTTTGGAGCTCAGATAAAGTCAGCTGGTTAAAATGAACTTCAATTTCTGAACAAAACCCTTTTTTCTGAGTACTGCTTTTATTTTAACTAGCCTAGATCACAATAGATTACTTTTCTACTGGCAGTCAGTCAGACACTGTGGGTGTACTGTGAGTCCTAGTATTTGTGATGCAGTAACTTCAGTATTGAAATACCTTATTTTTGAAAGATGCATCTCTTATTTTGCTTAGCATTACTTCTGTTTGGATATTAATAGTTTTGAAAGCTTGAAATAGATCTTGTGCAAGCTGTTATTGCCCAAATTAGAGGTCAGAGAACGTGCTGCACAGTGCCTACATGATGTGTTGGCTTTATTTTGATGAAAGCTGGGTTGTCATCAACGTTTACAGTAACAGTATTACAACAAGCCTGTCAGTATAATCAAAATATTTGAATGTCTTCAGTTAACCAGTTTGTTGCATGAGTCTCTTATATCTTGCAAATTAAGATGTATTCCTTGTCTATAGAAAGCTTGAATATGTTGACTAGGCAATACTGATATTTCAATGTTGAATAATCTGAAATACTGAATTCTGATCCTAAAAAGCTTTGTTACATAATTGGCAAGTTGGTGGGAGACATAAGGAAATAAAGGTTAATATCTATAGCTATATATAGCTATAAGTTTTATTTTTGTTTCATTGCTGTGCAAATCTACCTTATCCAACAAACAAATCAAAGTTTGAATGGAATTTACTTTCTGTTGCAGATGAACCAACACGTTCCTTGAGTGGTCTCATCTTGAAGAATAATGTAAAAGCACATTTTCACAACTTCCCAAATGGAGTAACTGACTTCATCAAAAGTGAATGTCTGAACAACATTGGTGATTCCTCTCCCTTAATTAGAGCTACTGTAGGTAAGTTTGCCGTTGTTGATATCAGTAACATTTTCAATATATAGAATGTCTGAATTGGAGCTTCACTAGTGAACTAAAGAGTTATTAAACTCCTGAAGCTATTTGCTTCTGATAATTGTTGCAGTTTCACAGTATTCTGATGCTGATGTTCATTTTCAGTATATGAAAGTAATTTTTGCTTCCTGTTAAGTTGATTTATCAATTTGGTTCATGTCTAGAGGAATATAACTAAGTTTTCTTGTCTCTACTAAAACTCTACGTTTTTAAACTCTACTTCTTGCCAGTTTTTGTACTTGAAAAGATGAATAGGGTAAGAGTTTGACTGCAGAATTATTTCAGGATTTCACTTGCATCAGTGAAACATTGCTGTCAGATGCTTTCCTTCTCCCTCTCCCAAGTCCACATACGCACATGCACACACTGTTAGGGGAGTGGTTAAAATTACTGTACTGTGTATGATATGCATTCAGATAAAGAGTTTTTTCTTTTAAACATCTGTCAGAAAACAGTACATAAATTAAGCGGATCAGAATATCAGCTAAAAGAGTATGTTTAAGTTTGTTTGGTTTTTTTCCTATTTTTTTGCTACATAAATTTTTGAATTCCTAGCAGTTCTAGTGTACTTCCAATGTAAAAAGTGCACTTCTGCCTCGTTGTTGTTTACTTCCAGGTAGAGTTGCTTTTCTGCCTGTTCGCTGAGAATATTATTTTTACTAATTAGTAAAATGATTGCTGTAATTATCTCTTCCTCTCTGAAAAGTAGGAAAAAAAGGTAGAATAAGCGATAGTGTCGTACTTGGTTACAAAAGGGAAAAACAGATGAGGGCTCCAGTTTAGAAAAAAAAAAAAAAAAAAATTGCATTCATGTCACCTGACTTCTGCTGGCTCAACGTGCAAAATAATTGATCAGTTGCTCCTACAGAACTCTTTCTTTGCATTTGATTCTATGTAGGATTGCTTCTTTGGACATCTGGATTATTTACTTTGGATTATTGAAAAACACCCATCTCTTAGGTTGTTTTTTTTTTTTGGCTGTCTCATAACTTTAGAAGCTACTGTACTAGATATTAATATTGCCTAATTTCTTTAGTAGCTGTAGAAAAAGTCTGCAGATATTTTTGTACTTTCTGATTGTAGGAGTCCTATTTGTCAGTTCAGAGGAGTTGTTAGTGGAATTGTACAGTGGAATTGACCAAGGAAAATATCCTAGCACATTTGGATTGCTGTCTTAGGGTTGTTTGGTGATTTGGTGGTTACTGTTAGTTTTTTGTTTGTTTTGGGTTTGGGGGCTTTTTTTTGTGGAGTTATTTGTTTTCAAGCTATTCTTATTTGATTTCTTCTGGTAGGAATTGTTTGTGGGTTGTCTAATTACGATTGAACTTTAAAAAGTGATCCTTGCAGGGAGTATTCTGACATATACAAACTCAGAAGATGTGCATCAACTGTTGAACTGCATGCTTACATAAGGATTCCTATATACTGCCTGCTGTGTGCATTCCCACATGGAATAAATGTTGGATCCTCCTGACTTCTGTCTAGTACCCACCAGTGTCTTGGTGTCACCTACATGTAAATGTTTTACTACCTATCACATTGCTTGGCATTTTCTAGTCAGATGCATACTGGTTTTTGCTGTTCAGGCACAGTTAATTTAATGGATCACCCATAAATAGGATCTCTGGAATTCTGTGAGGACGACAAGCAAATACAGCAGCACTGAAATAGCATCAGAGAAGAAGTAATGTGGCCTTCACTCCTTTTGTGGTCTCTCACATCTAGTGCTATCTAGACAAAAGCTAACACCTTATGACCAAGATGGAGGCAAGCTGATCAGTTTCACTGTTTACCATTTCCCTGTTCTTAAGCCATAAATGAGTAATGATGTGAAACTTCTCTGTGTGATGTTGCACAGGTTTTCAAAACTCATGCTAGTGTGGACTCAAATTTTAAAGTGAGAGCTACATGTGTTGAGGATTCACAAACTTGCTAGGAAATGAGTGCATCTGTTTTGGGGATGCTTATGACAGTTCTTAAATCTTCACAGAGATTCTAGTTTGGGCAGGCCCTGCTTAAAAGTCAACAGGCAAAATAGATTGATGAGAGTAGTGGCAGGACTGAAGAAGCTTCACTGCAGAAGGGAAATGAAGGCAAATGGTTGTTATCAGAGCTGTGATTTTGCCATAAAATTAGCTTTTTAGATTAAGGATTTTAGAAATAAAATTTTAAGAGCTACAGAGTCAAAGTACTACCCAAAATAAAGCAAAAAAGAATTCAGCCTTTCCCTGCTGCTTTCGTTAAAGTATGGAGCTTAAAGTATGGAGCTTAAAGTATGGAGCTCTTTTTCTTTGTGGGTTTTTTTTTTTTTTTTAATTTTAGTGTTGATGCTATAAAGTAGGGTTGCCTGTAATTGAAATAGTGAGGAAAGAGGTGACAATGACACGTTTTTAACAGTTTCTGACATTCCTCTGGAATTTCTCACATGCTTGGTGCTCTCCTAGCTGAATAACTGTTTGGTAGGTTTACCATTTGTCAAATGACATAGCAAAAGATTCTGTGTTACTGATTTGAATTTCGTTAGACATCAAAGAACGTATTTGTAAAGATTTTTACTTTCAGATTTCTAACCTTGCTGCTTAGGTTGTTGGTGAAAAGAAAGGGTTCCCTTAGCTATCAGCTCCTGCTCAAATACATCAGAAGTCAGAAACTGCTAAGCTGAGTGTTTATTTAATTTGGTTATTCATCTGGTGTCCACATTTCTGTGACTTAGCATCAAAGGCTAATGTCTGGTGTCCTCTGTTCCCTGATGGACAAATAAAGCAGGAGGAGCAGGAGAAGTTTCACGTTGGAAAGGAGATAAAATGCATCAGAAGTCCATGTGGATTTTGTGTAATATGAGCATAATTATCTAGAACTGAATTCTTATGCCTGCTTCCTCATTATTCTTATAACCTTCTGCAAAACTTCAAATGTTATATAGTCTTTGCCTCTTCAACTACTTGATAGCCTGTTTTTTAGTTTGTCCCCACTAGTTTCATAATTTAAAAAAGGAAAACCAAAACCAAACTGACACAACATTGAATGGCTTCTCTGCAGACCCGTTCAGAAAGCTCTTAATGACACATATGGTCTGAACTATGTGTGCCCCTGTTGTATGGAGCAGTGGCCTTAAGTTGCTTCTTTCCTGCATGTCTCAAAGTATTTCCTCTGAAGTTATCCCTGTCTGGAATAAGCCTTTTTGAAAAATGCTTATAGTTTTCCATTTGCTTGCCCTCTGAAAGTGCTTCTAGGACCTTTCCAAAACTACCAACCCGTTTAAGGCTTGACGTGTGACTTTTCTCTCTTGTTGGTCCAATGGAGTTCCAGGAATTTTGTTTGTATATATGCTTCTGAACCCATGTTAATTCTACTAATCTGTGCCAGTTCTAATGTAGGGAGACAGTTTTGCAATGTAAGTACTTTCTCTGAGTTCAAGAGCATTGATGTATTTTGTTCTTTTTGTGAGGTTCAGTTTAACTACATGAGTCAGCAAGTTGACCATGCAGAAAAGAAGGCTAGTAGTATCTTGTGCTGCATTAGTCAAAGCATCGCCAGCGAGTGGAGGAAGGTGATCCTTCCCCCTCTATCTAGTGCCTGGAGTGCTGTGTGTAGCTCTGTACCCTCTAGAACAAGGCAGACCTGGACGTACTGAGTACAGTCCAACAAAAGGACAAGAGGATTAAAGGGCTGGAGGAAAGGGAAAAGACTGATCAGCCTGGAGAAGAGGAGGCACAGGAGGAATATCATCAATGTGTATAAGTAGCTGAGAATGCAAAGAGGCTCTTTTGTGTGATGCCCAGTGCTAGGACAAGGGGAGGTGGCTACAATCTGGAACACTGGTAGTTCCTCCTGATCTGATCTGATCTGGAAACTTCTTTATTGTGCTAGTGACAGAGCAGTGACTCCGGTCTCCCAGAGAGGCTGTGGAATCTCCTACTTGGAGATCTTAGATGCTCCCTGGGTATGGCCATCCTGCTCTGGGTGTTACTGCATGGGCAGGAGTTGGGCTGGGTGGACCCAGGGGTCCATGTGCAGATTTACAGGAATCTTTTCTCTTCAGCTACAGTTATGAAAAAAAGTTGTATATAAATGAGTATTGTGAGTTGTGTAGTTGTTTTTTACTTCTCATGATTCTTATTTGCCTGTTGCCTTCTTAGTTTTTCCAGTCTTATTGCATCCATGGAAGCATGATGAAAAATTTCTTCCTTCCCAGAATATCTTTTGCTCTGTAAAATTGACCTACGTTCTTGTCTATTGAATAAGAATTGTAACATTTTACCCAAAGGAAGATGGTATATGGTGATTACTTCAATTGAAGTGCTTAGGAAAGGAGAACTTCTCACTTGGAAGACTGTTAGTTGTAGTAATACCACATTCTTTAGTGCTTGTACTTACTAGAGATAAATGTCTGTGTCAGTGAAAATTATGCTACCGGTTTCATTTTGTCTTGCACAAAGACAGTACCTAGGGAGCTTTCTGTTTTCCTTTCTCCTAATTCAGTTTTTTTTCTGAGTTTTCTGTGTGTGCTGGAAATGGAATTAGTGACTAATTGGGCTGTCTCATTTGCTTGCTGGATCTGAATCAGCCAACCTCTAGTGCTGATCAGGGGATGACCTGCCATAGTGTGCAAGCTTTTACTAAATATTTTAGTTCTAGCATGTTTCCACAATTTTGGTGTAAACGTGCTTAAGTTGTGTGTTCTCAGCTTCACTACTGGATTTTAAGTTTATTGAATGACAACAAATCTGATGAACTTCCTGCGTTCGTGCTTTTACAACATAATAAGAGGTGTCTTATGAGCATACTGTGTTTAGTAAATTTACAGTTGTATGGGAACTGCTGAGTCACGGCCTGAACCTCTGAGCACCTGAGGCGAGCACTGAGTCAGCCACAGGAGCACAGGTGAAGGCAATTCACCTGTGCTGCCAGAAGGAGTGGAGCCTGGCTCCATCTCTCCTAAACCCATTTAAGAGCTGGCTACCAGTGGGAAAGGATCTCTTCTGCAGATCCCTCCTCTGGAGTTTTGCAGTGAGCCCAGGATGCGGATAAGCTGTCTATCTACTCTCTTTTTGTTATTAAAATCTGCTTTGCCAAACTCTCTTGTTTATTTCATAATTATAACATCTTTATATTCATTGGCTATAAAACAGCCAAGCCAATCTTAGTGTTCGGGCATGATTGTTTCCTTAATTGGACCTCCTCTCACATCTTGAGCCCTTTGTTGTGTGAGCAAGGCACAACTATCCTTTGCATTTCAAAGCCTTTCAAATACTATTTATAATTATATGTATTTCTTTTCTTGCTTGCTATTTCTTAATTCCTTTGTTCTTCTAGAAGAGGACAAAAGAGAAAAAATAAGTATGAAACCTTAGAAAATTAGATCTGATTTCCTTCATTTCTATTTTTTACTTAGGTATTCTGATAACAACCATTGCTTCAAAAGGAGAATTACAGAATTGGCCAGAACTTTTACCAAAGCTTTGCAGCCTCTTAGATTCAGAGGACTACAATACTTGTGAGGTAAGAAGACTTATTCTAAAACAGATTGTCATCTGAAATTGATTATTTTTATCTCTTCATAGATACTTTATAGTGTATATTAACAATATTTTGTGCCTGTACGTGCATACATCTACAGTTTCTTCTGATACCAGTGTCTCAAATTAGACACTTACTCTATTTTTCATGCCTTGTTAGCATTCTTTATGAATGAATGAATTTGTTTTCCATAAAGACAAAATTAAGGGTGGCGTTGAATTGTCAAGACATCTGTAAGTGTCCTGTCTAGGGTGCCTAATTGTTAAAGTCAATCTTCATCACAATCACCTCAAATTTTCTTACTTAAACGCATAAATTGTTCATTGTTCATACAGTGTCCTCTGGAAAAATGATCTGATATTCCATTTCAGGCTAGTGTGAACATTTTTTTCAGTGTGTATGAAGGAAAATAATTGAATACTAGCCTAACTTTCAAACTGTGGAGGAAAAAAAGTATAGTCTGATTTTAAAAAATAAAAATCTATGAACATATAAATTTAGTTAGTTGATGCTATCTCGATAAGTGTGTGAAGCATTTTGTATAAAATAATCCTTTTGATGAAAAGGCTGGTCTGGTGTGCCATGCTGCTATGTAGTATTTTGATGCTGTTTTCACAAGAAAAACAGGAACTACCTTTTAAGCATTTTTAAAAATACAATTGAATAGATGAGCGTTGAAAACTAAAATTAAGCTAGCACTTATCAGCCATTTGACCATCTTGACATCTTGCAGATTAAGGTGTAAAATATTAAATAAAAGGCTTATAAGTATGTTTTAATTTTTCTTCAAGGTTAGCTTACTACAATTACTGTACTGTGCTGAAATTGTATATTCTGAAATGTTGCTTTCTACAGAATGTGAAACAGCAAGTGTATGGCTTGTTTTTTAAACAGGGTGCATTTGGCGCTCTTCAGAAGATATGTGAAGATTCTGCTGAAATTTTAGATAGTGATGTATTAGATCGACCACTCAATATAATGATACCTAAATTCTTACAGTTCTTCAAGCACAGCAGTCCAAAAATAAGGTAGGTTTGAATGTTGTACTGCAGATCCTTGTTAAAATATTATTTACATGAGCAGAAAGATCGATGTTTTATCGATCTGTTTAAATTACTCTGATTTTAAAAAGCTAAGTGTATCAAGCTCTAAACCACCACATTAAATTTTCATAATCTTCAAAGTGACTTTGTTGTGGAATATCATACACTGATGGTAGATTTGAAAGATGTATAAGGGAGCGAAGAGGGTTGATCTATTGCGGGGTAGGTCAGCATGATGGTTACTGGTGCATTGGATCTGTGCCTCCTTACATTTGTTTGTTCAGGATCATTAAAAAAACAAAAAAACTTAGAAAACTGTGCCTTTTAACACAACCAAATTAAATTGGAGGTTGGACCATGTTATGTCCAGAGGTCCCTTCTAACCCCTATGATTCTGTAATTCCATCAAAGGAGTTCATCTTTTCACCTGAATGCTGTATTAAACTGTTATAAATAGCAAAAAAATATGACATAGGTGGTTGCCAGAATTTCCTTGCTACTGCTATTGTTTATCAACAAAAACAGTGGCATTTACCCTGAAATGAGCCAGCAATGTTCCCTTCCTGCAAAGAAGGTAAGTGGTGTTATGGGCTGCATTAGTCAAAGTACTACCAGCACGTAAGAGGTATGATCCTTCCTTTCTACTCAGCATTGGTGAGGCCACACCTGGTGTACTGTGTCCTTATCAGTCTTGCCTCCAGGTGATCTTTCATTGTGTGGTTGGATTCTGAATGATTTTTTATATCTATGTACAGTTTAGAAAATGTCTTTAAGTGACAGAAAATGTATATTCTAACTGCTCTGTTTCTAGATCTCACGCTGTTGCATGTGTCAATCAATTTATCATCAGTAGAACTCAAGCTCTTATGATGCACATAGATGCTTTTATTGAGGTGAGTGAGCATTCTTTTTTGGGAGAAGCAAGATTAAGTCATATTGCATGTCTTACCTATCAAGAGTTTAAGATAATGTTTTATAACTATCTCTGCCTCTAGCTGCAGTTACTTTGGGCTTCCTATTCTTAGTTTTATATCCACCCTTTGCGTTCAAGTTTATTTTGCATGCTTGTGTTCAAAATTAATATTTCCTTTTTGTAAGTGGAGGAAATGTATTCATATAAAGATGCAGTGATAATGACATCAGTCTGTCACTACCTGTGACGCCGAGTTCAGCAATGGTATCATCCTGTCATTTAGTCTGTCTGGGTAATCTGTGGCTTTAGGTATTAGTACTGAACGTGAACTAGAGTGGTGATAGTTCAGTTTATCTGAAGTATTTGATGTGCAACTGTTGCATCTTGAAGCATGGCTTTAGAACTTTTAGGAAAAGAAAAAGCCAGGAGACAATGTTCTTCTGCCACTATCTACCATTACCCAATGTTTTGTCACATGTGTTATGTGCACTGGGAATCTAAAAATATGATTTGCTTTAAACATCTGTAAGAAGTATTCTCAGGTGTGGGAATGGATGGTGACAGTTATATATTTGTATACATTAGTTTGCCAGTAATGTAAATTTAAATGCAAGATGAACTAAGTGAATTGAGACTTATAAAATGATAATGCTTTCCAATAGAATCTTTTTGCACTGGCTACTGATGAGGAGCCTGAAGTACGCAAAAATGTTTGCCGTGCTCTGGTAATGTTGCTGGAAGTTCGCATGGATCGCCTTCTTCCTCATATGATTAGTATAGTTGAGGTGAGTCTTATTTTCTTTGTTGCATGCTGAAACTAGTTTGGGGTTGCAGAAATAATACACATAGAAAGCACTTCTAAGGAATGCTTTTCCTTGGAAAAATGATAGAGCAGCTCATCCTGGAAACTGTTTTCAGGCACATAAAGGACAAGAAAAAAGCTATGTAAATGTTGTTCTGGGCAGCCTGCTCCTCACATGTTTGAGGAGATCAACCAAATAGTATCACCACACAGATAATCCAAGATTGTATTCTTATTATATCTGATATTTTGTTGTTGAAAAGACTATTATTTTGTTTCCTTTTTGCAAAATACAATAGTAGTGAATTTATGTTCTATAATAAAGACTAGACTTTTTTTTTCAGATGTGGGGCTACCATCCTGATTTTATCAGTTCTGTACATATAGATGAGTGCAGATGTAATACCCCAAAACTGTGACTATTTTTTAGCATTCAGGTGAAGTTGCTTTTGCCCCTTTGAAAGTTGATAGTTTTTAAGTTGAATGCTGCAGATAGAGGCTGCTCTGATTAAGGGAAGGAGGTCTTAAAAAGAGACAAACTTGTATGCACATAACGGTCTTCGTGTTAATGGCAAATCAGTTTTTAAACTATTAAGAATATTAATAATCCAGTAGTGGTTCTAATACAGAAGATCTTAGCCAGTATTGTGCTTTTGAAATAGGCAAGTTTGGTGCTAATTTTTATGCCAAGTTTCCTAGCATAAAGGAATGGTTTTGTTTGGGTTTGGTTTTGTTTTAGCATGCACTTCCAGGTACAGAGGCAGATGGGAGGGCTATTTCTCTTGTTTTTATCTGAAAACTTTATATCAGATTTTGTCAAGAGTAGACCCTAAGTTTTCAGTTATTAAATTACACTTACATGCTCATGACTGATATTTATTCAAATATGTGGATCATAGGATCTCTCTCAATAGAAATTCTGATTATTTTTTTTTTATCATGTGAAACATAATGAGATTACCTGTAATAAATGAATATTGTATTGATGATATGAAAAGATAATGAAGAAATGTACTGCAGTCAAAAGATTACTTGCATCCTGTTGCTTTCTTCTGATAAAGATGTATCTGTTAATGCTTCAGGGAAAAAAAATGTACCCCTTTCTATTTCAACTTCTGTGAGGCTTCTAGAATGATGAGTCATAAAATAATTTGAGAAAGACCAGAAAAACCTTCAAGATCATCAAGTCCGACCAGCTACCTGACATTACAAAGTCCACACCTAATTCATCTTCCTATGCACCACACCCACATGTCTCTTAAATACGTCCAGAGATGGAGACTCCACCACTGTCCTGGGCAGCCTCTTCTAATGCCTTTCCGTCAGAAATTTCTCCAGTTCCTCCTGGTGTCCAATCTAAGTCTTCCCATGTGTGACTTGATACCATCTCATTGCATCCTATTGCTTATCATCTGGGAAAGGAGACCAACACCCAAGACATCTTACTGCAACCTCCTTTCTGGTAGTTAGAACAAAAAGTTTTCCCCTCAGCCTCTTCTTCCCCGGGCTAAATAACCTTGATTCCCTCAGCCATTTCTCATAAGTCTTGTTTTCCAGTCCCTGCACCAACTTTGTTTCTCTTCTGAGTGTGTTCTTGCAGGTGTATTTCTTGTAGTGAGGGCGCAGACCTAAACACAGTATTTGAGGTGGCATCTTATCAGTGCTAAATACAAAGGGACCATCACTTCCCTAGTCCAGATGGTCACACTGCTTCTGATACAGACCAGGATGCCATTGGCTCTCTTAGCCAGGTTGGCAGACTGCTGACTCATGTTCAATCAGCTGTTGACCAGTACTCCCGTATCCTTTTCTGCCAGGCAACTTCCTAGCCACTTTCCCCAAGCCTGTACCACTGCACGGGGTTGTTATGACTGTAATGTAGCACCTAACATTTAGCCTTGTTGAATACCATTTGACCCAGCCTGTCCAGATCCCTCTGCAGAGCCTTCCTAGCCTCAAGCAGATCAACACTTTTGCCCAACTTGATATCATCTGTGGACATGCTAAGGGTGCACTCAATCCGCTCATAGAAATCATTGATAAAAATGTTACAGCAGGCTCTAATACTAAGAAATCAACCTTTTCAGAAACAAGTGGCAGTAAGGAAAATCATAAGATTTACTACTTTGGCTGTTGCAACCATCTTCTTAGCATTGTTCTGGCAGTTGTCTGTAAGAAACTGGTTTAGTAGTGGTATACTTAGACATTCTGTTTATGCTTGTATTTCATTATATTTTTGTTTAAGCATTTTTAAAGTTTCATTCTAAGTTTACAGATTTGATACTGAGTCTATGAATTACCATTCATGCTAGAAAACTCTGAGACTTCAGTTTATTGATTTGTTATCATGTTGGGAGTTCTACTTATACAGATTGTCAGGTTGTTGGTTTTTGGAAATAAAAGTACTGGAATTTTAAAAAGTATTTCCATTTTAAGTGTATACGTGTACTTTTTATTCAAAAGTGAAGGGGAGGTCGTTTTATGTTCACCAGAAACTTCATTATGTTGAGTCTCTTGTCTGTATCTTCTTTGTAATGATGTTCTTACTTAAGCAGTGCACAAGTTCAGTCTGAATCATATAGGATTAAGAAGTCTCACCCTAGCCTCACGTAGTCTCCTTTCTTCCCACCTTACCAAAGAAATAAAAATACTGTGTTGGCATACTCAGGTTCTTATGGGCGCACTTTCTAACATCAGTAGTTTCTTTTGGTCACCTAGAACTTACACAAGTAATTTCTTTTTGCGCTGTGTAGTACATGCTTCTAAGGACCCAGGACCAAGATGAAAATGTGGCTTTGGAGGCCTGTGAGTTTTGGCTGACTTTGGCTGAACAACCCATTTGTAAGGATGTTTTATGTCGGCATCTTACTAAGTAAGTATTAGTAATTACAATTGATTGTTTCTGAAATTGCCATCTTTGAAGTTCAATGAACTTGGTCCAAGACAATCTTAAAAAGGCTGAATCTAGCCTACACCATGCTTAGAATTTTCCTGTAGCTAGTTCTTGTAAAAGAGTAAAAATGGTTGTGCTACAGAGTTACTTTAAAAGGCTTCTCTTTTGTACTTAAGTAGGTGTAGAAGCAACCTAACTGTATTGCTGGAGTGCTTTACCTTGAGCTTAAGTTTATTAAATATCAGACGGGTACTGTTGTTGTGTGCTAAACTCAAATGTTCCACATGACATTTTCTTTAATATGTAGTGTACCACGATGTACATCAAGAAGTGGCTTTGACAGCTGCAAGTTAGGGGATTTCAGTGCAAACCTTCTGTGTATAGTCATGCCAACAGTTGTTTGTATAAAGAACATAACAAAGTGACTCAAGATCACTTAGATTTAAGTTGAAGGAGTATGAACATCTATGTCTGAGATCTACATGTCTTGAACTTTTTCTAGATTAATCTTAAAAGCCTTCTTTCTAATAATTAACAAATTTTTCACTGCTCACAGTAAATAGAGATTTTTTTTATGGTTTATTCTTTTTCTGTGTACACATGGAAGCTTTTTGAAAATACTACAATAGTTCTATCTGTGATTTTTGTTCTTCTGGTCAAGATGCGAAGGGAATAAAAACTGTCTTTTCTGTAGGTAGTGGCCTTTATATGGGAAGCAATCCATTAAAAAAATATATGATTTTCATAAGCAATTGGATACATAAGAGATTAAAGCACCTACCATAGCAATAAAAAAATAGGAGTTGAAACTAGGAGAACTACTGTTATGATAAATGACATTTTAGTGTTAAAATGGTTTTATTTAATTCCTACTCTTGTAGCTCAGACAAAAAAGAGTGATAGCAAGTAAGGAGCTGGACTCAGTGATCCTTGTATGTCTCTTGAACTTTGGAAATTCTGTGATTGAAGTTACTACACACTTCCTTTCTGCCACACGTCATATTTACACTGAGAAGTTGACTAGTGTTAAAGTTTTTCTGACATAAATGAACACTAACATTGCAGCAGCATTATACTACACATTTGCTTTATTTTTCTTTAAGAATCTTCTAAATTGCTGGGAAAAAAATGGATGAAATTATTAGTATATGAGGACTGCCTGAAAATAATGCCTCCTATTTTATTACGCTGGCCCACAATGTCAGAAGCAGAATGTTAGTAGTATGGCACTAAGGGGCTGAACTTTCTCAATATTCCATTACATTTTGTTGCCGTAAGACAAATGGCAGCAAAGGGGCTGTCTGACAAAATGGTGTCTGACATGGAGGAAGTGGCACCCACTGGCGCTGATGCCTGCTGAATGTTGCTGGACACCAAACAGGGGATGTGAGCGTGGAGAGATGGTGGGTGATGCATTTCAGCAAGGGTGACAGTCGGGCATATTTTTATAAGTATAGCATGCAGGCTCTTGGTCATCACTAGTGAAAATGCATAGGTAGTGGTGGGTGTTGAAAAAATGTTTTGTAGCTGAGAATTTGCTCTATCAAATAGTGTTTTTATACTCTTTTTGTCTCTTGTAGTTTCCATGGAAATAAATAGGAGGCATTACTTTCAGACTGACCAACGTATTTCTCGTGATCTCAACATGCTTGTTGAAAGCAGTTTTTCTTATTACTCCCATTTGAATGTGGGGCTATGCTGTTAATTAATTTCAGATGAACAAAGAAAGCCCACAAAAACCCCAACGTGTTAAAGGGTGGGACAAGCTCTTTTAAAAATCTGCTTATATATCTAATAAAGCATAATATCTTGTTCGATTTTGTTCCTGTAGGCTTTCTTACAAAATACATAATTCTGCATACTTCATGAAGTATGCTACAGAAGTGCCAGTGAATTGGTGTTCATCAGAATGCTTACTACTCTTCCATTAAAATATCAGAATGTAACATGCTGTTGAGATGCATGAATGTTCTGCTGTCCAAATTACCTTTAGAATGAATACTTCTCAGTTGCAGATCATATGTGGATTAAGTCCATTACTGGGGCTGGTGCAGTGTTACAAGCTTGTATTAACTTTTCATACATATCTGGTTTGGTTGGCTTTGTTTTTTTTTTTAAAGTCTTCCATCTTCTAAGCTTAGCAAGGTAGGGTTCACAAACTCAGGTAAAAACCCCGAGTACTGTTGGTGAGACCATATTATAGGAATTTTGAATTGCTTTAGACTTATTTTAAGGCACTTTTTAGAAGTTCAGTTTCATTTTATGAAGGAATAATGTCCTGCTCTTAAGGTGAGAAGCCCACTTGTTAGAAAGTCTGTGGAGTTAATGCTATTTCAAATTATAAATACTAATGAGCATGAAATGGAGCTTGAGTTTGTATCAGGTTTCTGGGTTTTTGGATTTCTGCTTCTTTTGGGGGGAATTGCAACCAAAATTAAGGCTCAGGTAACTGGAAATAATTTTTTATTTAATTAAAGCATTGTTTTGATATATATCAATATCCCTTTGTAGGCTGATACCTGTGCTGGTGAATGGTATGAAATATTCTGAGATAGATATTATTTTGCTGAAGGTGAGCATCAATTTCTTTTGTTCTATGGAAATACCTGGTTAACTTCTGAGCTATGAATCAGTACGGTTCAATTGATGGGCCAAATCTGATCTACCGTCTATTCAGTAGAGAATTAGATCTTTGGGGTAAGGTCTTGCAGGGACTGCTCCAAATACTAAATGCTATCATTACTGAGTTTGTTAGAAAATAATCAGTGGATTTTCCGGCTTTGCTCCTGTCTGCCCTCATCCAGTTTGGATGTTGAGATACTGTTACTCATGACTCACTCCTGCAAGGAAACATTAAAAAAAAAAAAAAAAAAAAAAAAAGAAAAATTCAGTGTCAGTTGTAATACCCTTCTAGATCGAATTAGAGCTTTTTCTATCCCAGCATTTTAGAGTATGTCTCTGTGCCTTCTAATTCATTCCTTTCAATTGCAGCCTCTTAGTAAGAAAGATACTTGATACTTTCACATGAGGTTTATCTCATTTGTGTTTTTCTGTAATTTTTCAGTTAAATACTGCAGGAGAACGCAGAAACAATGGCATTTTTAGTTAGCCACGCAGCACAAGTGAGGTGTGAATCTTTCATATGGCTACAAAATCTTGAACTGAAATTTACCATGCATTTTTAACTTCCTTGAATAACATAATTGTACTGATGAAACCATTTTGATGACAGGGAGATGTTGAAGAAGATGAAGCAATTCCAGATAGTGAACAGGACATAAGACCTCGTTTTCATCGTTCACGAACAGTAGCTCAGAAACATGAGGAAGATGGCATTGAAGATCGTGATGATGATGATGATGAAATTGATGATGATGATGCTATTTCTGACTGGAATTTAAGTATGTCAAAGTGATGTGTAAAATGTGTTAAAATACTGTTAGTTGTGCAATATGAGAACTGCAGTGAAAAGGTCTCATATATGGAAATACAGGGGCTTTGCTTTTGAGCAGGAGGAAAATAAATTCTGATGTAATTAATGGCTTGGGTAGGTAGAACAGGGGTGATACTGTTTTTGGGGGTGGGGGGCCACAGGTTATTTCGGATGGTGTTATTGTTACTACCAATATTTATTTTTATATGTAAGATATGTGCTTCTGACCAGAATAGAATACATGAGCTATTAAGAGCAGACATAGCAGTGAGGAGCTGTTGGAGCAGGGAAGGATTTGTCTTCTGATTATATTCCACATGAGATAAATTTACAGCTGCTACTCTTGTCTCTTTGTTGGTTCTACTCCTGACTGCCTGAAAAGGAAGAACAGATTCTCTAGCTGGTTATTCCTTATCCAGGAGCAGATTTCTCAGTTATGAACCTGAAGACGTTGGCTAGTAAAATGAGGAAATACAGTTTCTTGGGGACAATAGAAATTAGTTTAGTGGATTAATTTGATAAAATATGTAGGAAAGAATTCTAGATTCTTTTAATCTAGAAAGTCGGCAATTTAGATTTACTTATATAAATAGGAAATCACACTGTAGGGTTTTTGACAGCTTCATTACTTGATTTCTAACTACTTCATTCAACTCGTGAGTAGCCATAAAAATGAAATACCTGATTTTATTGGCTGCCTCACTTCTGGTTCAAAAACTTCTCAAACCATGCTCTTACTGTTTTGTTCTTCTCACTACAGTGGTGAAACATACTTTGTAGAAAAGTTTGTTCCTATGTCCAGGGGATTGGAGTTGGATGATGTAAAAAATTCCTTCTAACCCAAACCATTCTGTGATTCTATTAGAGAGCTTTTTCACTGGTTTTGAGATTCAGACATATCCACATAGAGTTTTATATTTCTTACAAAGCCCAGAGTTTTAATCACAAACAAAACATTTCTTTGAAGCTTAGGGATGAAACATTTTAGAGGCTTGTCTGATTTTTTTAGAATTATTATTATTTTTGTAAAGAAAGTGAGGATATAAATAAACTCATTTTTTCTGAAGTCTCTTATTAAAAAATAGATAGTTTTGGGTTCGTTATGCTGCTCTTGTCACAGTTGTTAGTAGAGATTGCACTATTAAATGCAAATTTTCTGGTATTCTTCTGCTATGAAAAGCACAGCTGAAATTGACAGGGTACCTTGTGGTCCAGAACTGTAGTTAAGATGATGCGAAACTGTGGAAGAACAGAACATCTGGGGGATTCCCATTGGCATGTGTCATCTGGACTTGAGATAATTTGGGTTATCCGAAATTCAGAATCGACCCTTATTTCTTAGTAGTGTTCTATATTTGACTTCCAATTTTAACAGAGAAGAGTTAGCAGTGCAACCTGACTTAATAGCAGCACTGTTTTTTATTAAGACCTGTTAAGCTACTTTGGGTCCTTTCTTCCCTAATGAAAGCTGAAAGTCTTACCTGATAGGTGGAAGTGCAGATCTTTGCTGGGAGTTTGTGCTGTTAATTATTGCTTTGCAATTGAGATCTGCTGTAAGTTGAGGATTCCTTTATTTCATGCAAACATTTTGAACTTCATCTAGAAGCAGAGTAGAAAGTCTTATATTTATTTCTGTTCTGGTAGCTATTACATCCCATCTAAAACTTGTCCATATGGGTCCTATATGGGCCCGGTAGCTTTTAGATCTAGGTTAGGATTTTTACATATTACCATATGCTTTGTATATTTTGTCTGATGCCTATCTTCTATATAGTTCTGTTCCCACTGGAATTTTTCTGACAGATTAGTAAGGAACTGAGATCATAATGAGCAAAATAGTGCAATATAAATTTTGTAATACACCCATTCTTCATAAAATAGCTTTAGTGTTATTTTTCTAGATACAACAACACTACAGCAGAAAATGACAATTTCTGAATCATATTTTTCAAACGTTCTTGATTTTTCTTTTGAGCTTTCTTTTTCTATAAGAAAGAGATTATATATACTTAGTACAAGGTGCTCTTATTTGAATTAGTGTACAGGAGTTGTTTGTTTGTTTTTTACAAGAGCTCAGAACAGAGGCGTGTAAGTTGCTTTTGTTCTGTAGGAATTGATGTTGGTTATCTTGAGACATGGATCAACTGCTGTTAATTATTTATTTATTTATTAGGCAATTTCTCTCTAATTTCTCCAGTTGTTACATTCAAATCTCAGACCTTTCGGCTTCCTCAGTGTTATGTGGTCCTGAAATTACATAGTATATGGAATGCTGCAGTATGATGGTGTGGTTTTTGTCAGTGAGCATTTTAATGTCACTGCAGTATATGTGTTTTCAATGGGTATTTAACTGCTGCAAAACTGGATTTCTAAAAGCTGTACCCTCACAGCAGAGGGAAGGGCTGCACTATATACTGTAATGAAACTGAAGTGGTTGGTCGTCTTTAGAATAATGCCCTGCCTCTCCACTGATAGCTCAAAGTTAAAATGAGAATTAAACTGGTTAACTGCAAATGAGATTAATGCTGTTAATTCCCCTCAGGGAAATGTTCTGCTGCTGCTCTAGATGTTTTGGCCAATGTATTTCGTGATGAACTTTTGCCACACATCCTGCCCCTTTTGAAGGAATTGCTCTTCCATCCCGAATGGGTAGTTAAGGAATCAGGTATCCTTGTTCTTGGAGCAATTGCTGAAGGTAAGGCAACAGTGAATATCAACTTAGTAAACCTATTGTCTGGCTCTGAGGCAGGCCTGTGATTCCTTCTCGATATGTTTACTTGTGCAAACAAGTGTCTTTCACTGATCTGGTTTCAGTGATTAATCTCTACATTTACTTGTTGGTGTCTGGTGTTATTTAAATTTTCTAAATTTGGAAGACTGAATAACTTAAGTTTTCTTTTACTCCCACTTTCTTAACTCTTCAGTATATATTTATTTGTCACTGATTTGGTACTAATTTGATTTAATACAAGTAAAAATAATTTTAATAAACTCAACCCTTACATTTTATTTGTTGTTTTCAGAAACTGGAAAGACCACTCTTCTGACTTCAGTGCCCTGAGCCACTTTTAGTGGATCATTCTGTGTTTCACATATGATAACTTAATTTTCTCTGTACTTATAGGCTTTTTGGCATTTTGTTTGTGTTTCTAGCATCGTTGTCTTTTTGGCAGATGGAAGAAATATGTTTGGGTCTGTGTCTGCCTGCATTATCTTTCTTTTTCCCATTGTGCTTACTGAGTACATTTTCTTTGTTGCTGAAAAAAGTTTTTTGTTGGCTTTGATTCCAGTTCAAACCAGGTGAAAGTTAGTACTTCTGATAAATCTTAATAACGTATTGTTCTTCTTAATGACATGAGTGGTCAGCTATTGCTGATCAGAGGGAAATTAAATGCTGAAAAAATATCCTTTTTATTGATGCGATTATTTGTTATCAAAGTTGAATCTTTCTGTGCTTGTTGTTTTGGTCACTCTTGAGTATTCTGACTTAGGACATTGAAGCTTTATAAACTCATTTTATGTACTTTAATAAAGCAGAAAGCACTGAAGCAGAAATACAGTCACATATAAATTTAATTGGCAAGGTTTAACTGTTGTTTATGGTAAGATTTCTCATATAGCTTAACATAAAAGAGATAGACTTGCTTCACATATTGCTAAAATGTATTATTGTGCAATAGAGAATGACAGTGGCCTTTCTAGGAAATATTACTTCTCATTAATTCTGGTACTGAAGTAACTGGTTTTTGTTGTGGTTTTTTTTTCCCTCACAGGCTGCATGCAGGGTATGATTCCGTATCTTCCTGAGCTGATCCCTCACCTTATTCAGTGCCTCTCTGACAAAAAGGCTCTTGTGCGCTCCATTACATGCTGGACTCTTAGTCGCTATGCACACTGGGTAGTTAGTCAACCCCCAGACACATACTTGAAGCCATTAATGACTGAGTTGCTACAGCGTATCCTGGATAGCAACAAGAGAGTACAAGAAGCTGCCTGCAGGTAAGCCGAGGCTTTCCTTAACCTAGAAGCACTGTCAGTGATATTGCTTCTTCGTTGGAAATTTTTTTAATGCTTTACTACTGAATGCACGACCTCATTTTAGCACATTGTATTGGTGTTTTTTTTATAACCGGAGTAGATTCAGCTTTACAAATTATTGTAATAAAATTTTGTGTTTCCTTGTACAAGTTCGTTTTCAGAGTATATTGATCACCAAGCTAAAAAACATGTTGCAGTAAAATAAACCATCTGTATGACACCTGTTTATTTTCATTATTTTAAGTTTCATTGGCTGGAAATCTGTTTTTTATGTGCCTTGGAATAAGATCAATACCGATAACAGTAGAAAACTGTCCTAACATGATAGTTTATAGCTGTCTCAGTATTACCAGAAGATTTGAGTTACTGTTACGGGGGATATTCCTTTCTCTCTTGAAAGGAAATTCTGTGAGATAAGATTTTGTTCTCTGTCTTGCCTGCTGATATTTTAAAAACAAAACAAAATTAGGCTTTCTTAAAGCATACAGTGTTAATGAAATGAGAATTTCACACGTCCATTAAGCTCATCTGTGTCAATGTATGTGTGGGGCAAGAATTTACACAGCAGGCTGAAAAAAAAAAAAGTTTCTTCACAAAGCAGAATTAGATCTGCTTGTGATTGCATGCCTAAAACTGGAGTTGTTGGGTGCATTTTAGATTTTTGGGTCTTCATTTGTTTGGGTTCTTTTAGATTTCAGCAGTGCCTAAGTCAACACTGAGGTCAGAGTTCCTGTACTAAGCTTTGCTCAGGAGTAGATACATTATTGTCTGAGATAAATATAATTAATGAAATACACTAAGTCAGTTTTGCATATTAAACACAAGTTCATTTTTGTTCTAAAACTTTCCAAACATGTGGCTAGCACATTTCTTCAGCTTTATCTTCTGTTCCTATCCACCTGTTTTTTACAGTGATGACCTTTTGTTCCTTCCAGAACAAACAGGAACATGAAAAGAATTCTTTCTTCGCAAATTTTCAGATCCTATGAATCAGAGTTACTTACAAATTCTACTTGGGGTGTGGGGGAAGAAAAGGAAAGGAAAAAAAAAAAAGCAGAATCGAACAAAGAAAAACCCTTCCAGATTCCTGCTCACCTTGTCTAAAAACATGGTTGAAATGTGTGTGTAGTTAAATACAGCTGTGCTGCACTTGTTCAGTGCCCTTATGGAAAGTCTATGAATGATGTAATATGCATGGAAACTGTTAGAAGAAACAAAAGTATCTCTCAGTGGAGCTAAAATGGAAATACTAAAAACAAATGATGTACCTGATTTTTTTGTTTTGTGCATTTAGCCAGTATTAGATTTATACTGTTGATCTCATGAAAAACATTGTTGCAGATAAAATGGTTTAGGAAATTCCACTTTAAGGAAGCTGTAGAGCTGTTACAAGTAAAAATGTACTTAGTAATTTTATGAATAGCAGTATAATGATCCTTCTTGGAGAAAACCTAAAACCTACATCCTTACAGCTGCACAAATCATTGTCTGCTATATTTAAAATTGCTCAGAATAGAAGATATTTTCATCACTAACTTGTGTATCATTGCAGATGTTTAACTTCCATTTCTGTGATACTGAGGAAAGTGTTCCTTTAGTTGGAGAGACACTTGAAAAGATATTTCATTGAAACACATTTTCATGCTTGCATTCTATGCCTTTCTGAAAGAGTACATCAAAATAATATAATAAATAATTTTAAATAATATTAGGACTATAGGTATGTAAGTAAAATAGACCTTTAGTGTTCACAGTTCCACTGTTTTAAGTAAAAAGCACTTCTGTATTTGGTATCAGAGTAGTAGGGGATTGTTCACCTCCTACAGTGTTGCATACTTTTTTGGTGTTGGGGTTGACTGAGTCTTCTTGACGCAAGTTAGATCTGTAAATCATCAATAGTTCTTGATTTTTTTCCTTTAATTGCTCTTCTGAAGCAGCATGTCTTTTAGTGCTGTCATTCACAAACACTTGATAGGCATGAAATTTTTGTGATGTCATGAAGTGTTTTTTAACCAAGGGTGGCTGAAGTTGTTTGTTCCCTCCTCACTTTTACTTTTGTTTTCTTTGTCTCTCTGTACTTGTTTTTCAGTGCAGTGTACTTCTGTGAAAGAGATGCCAGTATTGTACTGGTACAGGAGCATTTAGGCTTCAGGTGTAGCTGCAGCACATGTTAAATATAGTAGGCTTTTTTTTTTTTTTTTAGCTCATACTGGGCAACTTTAATTATGTTTTCCTACTATTTAAAACACTGTAACTTGTATATAGTAATGCTTTTGGCAGCACAATAGGCTTTATCTGTATACATTGTAGTTTTTACAGCAATTATTTGAATTTTGTTCTTCATAATACAAGATCCTTATGTATTCAATCAAAATATTACGCAGTAACCTCAGTCTAACAATTCTGAAAACATACCTAGGATGAATAGTTTTATGTTAAAAAGGAAGGGAGAGCGTGGGATGTTAGGGGTTTGTACTGTTGATTTTGGTTTGGTTTTTTTTTTTCCCCAAAGGTACTGACTAACATCGTTTTTGGTTTTTGTTCTTGTCCCTCAGTGCCTTTGCTACTCTAGAAGAGGAGGCTTGTACAGAGCTTGTTCCTTATCTTGCATATATACTTGACACTTTGGTCTTCGCATTTAGTAAATACCAGCATAAAAACCTGCTTATTCTTTATGATGCTATAGGAACTCTAGCAGATTCCGTAGGCCATCATCTAAATAAACCAGTGAGTATACCTTACATTCTATAAAAATACTCATCATACATCTCTAGAATGTTTTACACATTGCAAAACAGAAGTACTGACCTTTCCTTGTAGGTTTTGGTGATACTAAATGTTTGTATGAAAAATACATAAACTGCAGTTACTTTCCTAGCTATGCAAACATTATGAATTTTGTAACAGCAGATCTAAGTATACTGGTTTCTGAAATGTGCTTCTTGTCATGATTACTTACTTCATTTTCAGATTTTTTTCAGCTTAGAGATATGTGTATCAATTCAAACATTAAGTCAGATTTAAGAGGAATTGCTGGAATGTATGCTAATTTCTATTGACCACTTTCTTTTTTTAAACTACTTTCAGATGCTCTGTGTGTCTTTCTATGTAGTGGAGCATATTGTCAATAGAAGCTGTATGAGAATGGAACAGTTATGCAACTTACAAATAAAAAAGCACAGATAATGCAAAGGCCATACTCTAGCATGGAGCATTTTGCTGTTTTTTCCTCAACATTTGTTAGTAGAATGTGTAGATGTCTCATATTGTATGCATCTTCTTATGATGGCTGTTAAAATTTGTTTTATTTCTCTGTAGTGCTTCGTGTGACATAGATTCACTAGAATAAATTAATCTGAGTTGTTGCTATGGCACTTTGCTTTCTGTTCAAGGCATCCCACCATGAGAGGGCCTCTCTTCTGATCTCTTTGGCCTTTTCATATAGTCTAGGGGAAGATAAATGGGAGCTCTTGGTGATGGCAGGACTTTCTTCAGTCACTTTGAATATTGTGGTTTTGAACATAAGATTAGCTGACAGTTCTTGTTGGCTATTCAGCTATCTTTTGGGAGCAGTAGCATTAACATAGGGATGCCTTGCTTGACGTTGTGACTGAGTGGCAGAGAAGACTAAACAGCTTGTTTCAGAGTGACTAAGTTTATCTTTATAGATGGATAGAAAATTACTTTCTTCGTGCATGGCTAGTTGCTTGAGGATGAAGTTTCAGGAATATGGGGTAATTTGTAGCAGCAGGGTAATGTGAAATGATTGAGAAATGCAAGTGGCAATTGCAGTGCTGATTGGAAAAAAAAGTAAATAAATTCGTAGGCAATTATAAATTTGTAACAACCCAGATAGCTATGGAAAGTTGCAAAACTGAAACCAAACATGGAGGAAAAAATCCACTGATCACTGGAGGTGATTACATGTCTCAATGAAAAAAATCTGAATGTAATTTATAAACTCTAATATTAAACTACTTGTGCATATTACTGTGTTTGGTTTGCAGCATATCAGTTTTCTTTTGCTGAAAAAGTAGAAATGATTTTTAATATATCAATGTTTTGACTTTGAAATAAACCAGCGTGCAATTAAGTATTTCAACAGCTGATGCATTTTTATCCTGAACAGGAATATATTCAGATGCTAATGCCCCCGTTAATCCACAAGTGGAACATGTTGAAGGATGAAGATAAAGATCTCTTTCCTTTATTAGAGGTAAAAGTTAAAATTTGAATGTCATATATCAGCTCCTTTTATGAGTTATGCTTTCTGCTCAAGAAACTACCTACTAGGATGTGTAACTACAAAGGCTTAAATCAGTAAAGCTTGTAGCAGAAGCCACTTGAATTTATTTTGTACCATTCTTACGTGTTTTTCCCTGAGGAACTCCTTATCTTTAAAAAAAAAAAAAAAAAGTTTTTTTTATGGCTGAGCTAATTGCTACAGTCATTCTGGGTTGTGCATTCACTTAACAGTTATACATTTGACTTTTCTCTCTCTCCCCCCCCCTTTTTTTTTTCTTCTTTTAATTCCAGTGCCTGTCGTCAGTTGCTACTGCCTTGCAATCTGGCTTTCTTCCATACTGTGAACCTGTGTACCAGCGTTGTGTAAATCTAGTGCAGAAGACCCTTGCACAAGCCATGGTAATTTTCTTTTGCTATTCCAGTGTTTTCAGACTTGTTAACTGATTAAAACAATGTATGGCCTAGATAGACTCAAGCAGTGTGCCCAGGAGAACCTCGTGAGGTTCAACAAAGTCAAGTGTAAGCTGGGGAATGTAAGGATGAAACACAGCTTTACTGAAAAGGACTTGAGGTACTGGCCAAAAACAGGCTGGATGTGAGCCAGCAGTGTGCCCTCACAGTCCAGCAGGCAACCGCATCCTGAGCCACATCAAAAGAAATGTGGCCAGCAGAGTGAGGGAGGTGATCCTGCCCTTCTGCTCTGCACCAGTGAGACATCACCTGGGGTGCTGCATCTAGCTGTGGAGTCTGCAGGATAGGAGAGACATGGACCTGTCGGACCATGTCCAGAGGAGGGCTACAAAGATGATTCAAGGGGTGGAACACATCTGCAATGAGAACAGGTTGTTCAGCCCGAAGAAGAGAAGGGAGACTGTCAGGTCTCTCTGGGGAGACCTGATAGTGGTGTTGCAGTATGTAAAAGTGGGCTGTAAGAAGGAAGGGGTCAGACTCCTTAGGAGGATCTGGGGCAATAGGACAAGAAAAATGGTTTCAAACTTAAGGAGGAGAGATTTAGATTGGATATAAGGAAAAAGTCTTTTACAGTGAGGGTAGCAAGGGAATGGAACAGATTGCCCAGAGGAGTAGTGGATATCCCATCCCTGGAGACATTCAAGATCAGGCTGGATGGGGCTCTGAGCAACCTGATTTAGCTATAGGTGTCCCTGTTCATTGCAGAGTTGGACTCTAGACTTTAGAGTTGGACTCTGGATGACCTTTAAAGGTCCTTTCCTACTCAGATGATTCTGTTTCTATGAACTGTGTAAAGTTAGGGGTTGCCGGGGACATCTGTAGTATAACACTGAATCTCTGAAACTGTTTTTTACAGTTTTGCATACCCCTGAGAAAACATAATTCTCATTCTGAAAATGTATTTTCATTTGCTACAGTTGCACAATGCTCAACCAGACCAATATGAGGCTCCAGATAAGGACTTCATGATTGTGGCTCTTGATTTGCTCAGTGGTTTAGCTGAAGGTCTTGGAGGCAACATTGAGCAGCTGGTAGCTCGGAGCAATATCCTGACACTGATGTACCAATGCATGCAGGTGAGATGAGAAACTGATTTTTCCAAGGGTTTTCTTTGAGATGATCAGAAACACTTCAAGAATTGCCATATTTCTTCTTTTTCTCCTTAGGATAAAATGCCTGAAGTACGACAGAGTTCTTTTGCACTGTTAGGTGATCTGACAAAGGCGTGTTTTCAGCATGTTAAGCCTTGCATCGGTATGTTTCCTTCGCATACTAAACAATTAACTTATTTTACAGACTGATAAAAGGCTCCTTTAGCCACTGTTAAGATCCTTTTTTCTATGTCTTGCATTGTCATGCTGTGTATTTTCATATTTCTTTATTAGCAAGGGACTGCAGCTTTTTTCCTTCAAACTGTGTTTAAAAGATGGGGTTTTTTAGATAATATAAATAATTCATTTTGCTGCTTGATTTTTACAATTTAAAAGCTGCCTGTTCTGCTGGAATATATAAAAAGATTTACTTAACTTAATTAGAACAGTTCCTTTGTTTGCTAAACAGTTCCAGGTTTGCTAAATTTCTGAATTTGTATATTTTACTTCTTTTTTAACTACATTCTACATTAAAATTATAGATAGATATACCATACATATTGGGCAGCAAGCTGGCTAGCTCATCACTAGGGCTTTAAACTAGAGCTACTGGGGGAGGGGTCTGTACTACACAATAACTGAGAGATAGGGAGCGCAGTCACTTTAAGAAGCAGCAGGGGAAAACTTCAGATTTGTCCTGGAAGTTTGTGGGAGTACTTCTCTAGGAAAGTAATGTATCTGAAAGCTCAGCTGAAGTGCATCTATAACAATGTGTGCAGTGTAGAAAATAAACAGAAGCTAGGAAATTGCATTTGGTGGAGAATTATGATCTTATCGCTGTCACAGAAACATGGCAGGATGGCTTGCATGACTAGAGTACCACCACTGAGGGCTATGAGCTTTGTAAAAGTGATAGACAAGGTAGCAGGAGTGGGGAAGTTGTCCTTTATGATAAGAAGACTGTGTTATAGACTGCAAGGAGCATCCTCTGAGAAAGAGTCAGGAACAGATTGAGAGATTCTGTAGGTTAAAATAAGGCATTGAACCAAAAAAGGATAGCTAGTACAGTCTAATACAAGCTGCATAATCTAGGGGGAGCCTATTGATGAAGCCTTCTTGCTTCAGCTGCAATAGGTGTCATGATCACAGGGTCTCATCCTGATGGGAGATATTCAACCAGCCAGATATCTCTGGGAAAACACCACAGCAAGCTGTTAAATTGTTAAAGAGGTTAGGATTGAAGGAAGCCTGGAGTGCAGAGACCATGTCCTGGTCAAGTTCGTGATCTTGAGGAATGTGAGCTTGGCGGAGTGGAGTCAGGACTGAACTTCCGGAGGTGGAACTTCAGGCTCTTTGTGGAATTGTTGGACAAGATCTCTTGGGAAACTATCTTTAGAGACAAAGGAGGGCAGCAAAGCTGGCTACTCTTTTAGGATCCATTTCTGAGAATTCAAGAGCTCTCCATCTTCAGAATAAGAAAGCAGATAGAGGAAGCAGGAAACCAGCATGGCTTGGCAAGGATGTTCTGATCAAACTGAGAGAAAAGAAGGGCATGTACAGGCGCTGGAAACAAGATTGTGTCATCTCAGAAAAATACAGAAATGTTGTCTGGACATACAGAGATAGGATCAGGAAAGCAAAGGCACAGATGGAACGGATTTGGAGAAGGATATTAAAAACAACAAGGAGGGGTTTTATAGGTACGTTTGGCAGAAGAGACAGGCCAGAGACAGTGTACCTCCTTTGAATGAGAAAGAACTGGCTACACAGATACGGAGACAGCTGAAGTACTTAATGAGCTCTTTGCCTCAGTCTTCACTGGCAGTCAGAACTCTCATATTTCTCACATCTCTGAACTGCTTGATGGGAACTGGGGGAGCAACTTGGCTCCAGCATGAGGACAGAGCAAGTTGGAGACGACTTCATGAAGCTGAAATCCATGGGGCCAGATGACATGCATTCTGTGGCTCTGATGTGGAACTGTCTGATGTGATTGCCAAGCTGCTCTTTTTCATAGATGAAAATCTCTGTCTGTCAGGTGGCCAGAAAAAGGGCAATATCACTCCCTTTTATAAGAAAGGGAGGAAGGGGGACCAAGAGATCTATGGGGTAGGAGCCTCACCTCTGTGGGAAAGTCATGGAACAGATCCTCCTGGAAAACATGTTGAAGCACATGATGGATGAGCGTGTGATCTGAGGCAGCCAGCAGGGCATCACCAAGGGAAGATTGTACTTGACCAATCTAGTCACCTTTTGTGATGGAGTGATGGCATCAGTGGGCAAAGGGAGGGCGTCTACATGGACTTCTGCAAGGTTTTTGACATGATTTCTCACCGCATCATTATCTCTAAATTGGGGAGAGCTAGATTTGAAGGGTGGATAAGGAATTGGCTGGAAGTTTGCATCCAGAGGGTTATGGTCAATAGCTCTGTGTCCAGATGGAGGCTGGTGATGAGCCATGTCCCGCAGGGGTCTGTCTTGGGATCAGTATTCTGTAACATTTTTATCATTTTAGTGACATAAATGATAGGATTGAGAGTACCCTCAGCAGATTAATTGATGACACCAAGCTAAGTGGTGCGGTTGGTATGGTAGAAGGGATGCCATCCAGAAGGACCTTGATAAAATCAGAAGCTGGGCCCACGTGAGCCTAGTGAAGTTCATCAGAGGAAAGTGCAAAGTTTTGCACTTGCATCAAAGTAATCCCATATATGTATACAAACTGGGAGAACTCTTTGTGAGTAGCCTTGGTGAGAAGGACTTAGGCATCCTGGTAGAGAAAAAACTTAATATGACTCAGCACTGTGTGCTTGCAGCTTGGAATGCTGATGGTATCCTGGGCTGCCTCTTAAGAGGGATGGCCGTCAAGGTGAGGGAGGTGATTATTCATCTCTGCCATTGTGACACCCTTCTTGAATATTGCATCCTTCAGCAAAGGAAGGATGTGAAGCTTTTGCAGAGCCCAAAGGAGGGCCACAAGCATGATTAGAGGGCTGGAGCACATCTACTATGAAGACATATTGAAGGAGCTGGGCTTGTTCAGCCTGGAGAAAGCAGAATAGAGATCTCATTGCAGCCTTCCAGTACTTAGGAGGTGATTATAAATACAGGAGGATGATCAAGTTTTTGCACAGGTAGATAGTGATAGGATGAGAGAAAGTAGTTTTACACTAAAGGAAGGAGATCTAGATTAGAGGTCAGGGGTACATTTTTCATTGAGAGACTGATGAGGTGCTGCAACAGGCTGCCAAGAGAGGCTGTGGGTGTCCTGTCTCTCTCTCTCATCCTGGCTGGATGGCATAGGCAGCCTGATCTAGTACTTGATCTAGCAGTTGGCAACCCTGCCTGCAGAAAGGGGGTTGGAACTTAATCCTTGAGGTCCCTTCCAACACAAGCCATTCTGTGATATTGTGATTTATAGTGAAAGTGGAGAACTTGGCTAGAAGGCATGTTTTGGCTTAGCCATTGTTTGTTCTTGGTGTTTGTTTTGTTTTGTGTTCAATAGGAATGTAACATCAATTATATGCTTCCACAATATTTGCTATCTCATCCTTCAAATGTTCTTGATATGCACTTTGCCAAATGTATGCTTTGATAGCCTTGGGAATGTAAAGTTCAAGTAGCAGACGTTATAATGATAGATGTGATTGCCTTCTGGGTTCTTTTCTTGTTAGCACGCTTGAATATGTAGTTATCTGAATGGTTCAAGGATTGATTGTTCAACCATTTATAAAACTACAAGTGCTTGTTATTGGGTTGCTTTTGCTTCCTCCCTTCTACTCCAGTTAGGGAAGGGGAGAAAAAGGGTTTATAGAGTTGCATGAAGATAAAGCCTATTAGAGGCATTTTAGAATCATAGTTTGAAAAGATTTGTTGATCTACACGGATTCTAAAATCAGAGTTTATCTGATATATAGTAGAAATGCAACTCTCATTAATACATGTGTAACATTTTCCAAGTATTTAAATAGGCTCAAATGATTAAAAAAAAAAAAAAAAAAAAAAAAAACCACTTTTTTAATATTGTTCTTTTTAGCTGATTTCATGCCCATTTTGGGAACCAACCTAAACCCTGAATTCATTTCTGTGTGTAACAATGCTACCTGGGCTATTGGAGAGATCTCCATTCAGATGGGTAAGCTTTTTTTTTTTTTCTTTGAATCTTTGCACATTTAGCATGGTTAGTCTGTTTTGATTTTGTTTGTTTTTTAGTTTTTACTGATACTTTCATGTTAAAACTTAAATTAAGGTTGAAATTTGTCTTTGATAATAAATTCAGTGTATCAAGTCTACTTAGATTATATATATTAACAATCATTTTCTTCTAAATATTTCTTTTTGACTATTTCAGGTATAGAGATGCAGCCTTATATTCCAATGGTGTTGCACCAGCTTGTAGAAATAATTAACAGACCCAACACACCAAAGACATTGTTAGAGAACACAGGTACCCAAAAACTGAAGCATTTGTGCTGAAGGAATTATGGATTTATTTTTTTTTATTTTAAAAATTACGTAGAGGAATAACACCAGAACTGGTTGTATTGGAATGTATTTGGCTTTTTTAAGCAAAAACAACTCTGTTTTGCAAAAGCTCTTACAAGTCTCAGTCTTGCATTAAATCTTCTATCGTCTATCTGGATTCTTACAGTTGTTGCTTTCTCACCTCTATAATACTTAGTATAACTGTTATCTATTTGATTTTTTTGTAAGTATCCTTCCAGTGTTATATATGAATTACATATAACATATATATACAGAAACACTTATAACCTAATATTAGCCTTATTTAAATATATGCAAGTCGTTACATATGTGCACTATGTTTATCTCTGGTGTTTGAAATGAATATGATTGGTGTATATAAAACAAATAATAGATTATTTGAATTTAAAACAAAAACCCAAAAACCAAGAAACAACGCTGTTTTTTAAAATACTGATTTGTGAGACCACCAAAATGTAGATCTGTGATGGCCTTTTTACTCCAACATAGCTGAAGTCATGTACTTCAATGAAGTTCTGTTACCTGGTCACAAGAAATAAACAAGTAAATTTTGAAAGCAAGCCTAAAATTGGCACACATGCATTGTGTTCTGGCCAATAGGCTGTACCTTCCAAACTGGAAAGAGTTCCCAAACTGTGCTGGAACTTCTGAGGCTTGTTTCTTTTGCATTTATAGAGCGCACGTTCTGGTAGGATGAACGCCTTCCATACTTCAAACAGAATTTTATTAATAATCTTACAGGTTTATCATTTACTAATTGAGAATCCTTTTTTTTTGTCTGAAAATTTGTCCTGTAAGAAAATATTAGCTTAGTCATTATAACATGACACGATTAAAAATTATGCAAGTTGTTTTATGCGTAGCGTGAAGTAAATTGGTGACAGATTTTCGATGTGTATTTCTCCTCCAATGTTCTCTTAACATAAAAGCTGTGCTTTGGCTACATCTCTCCTACTATTCTCAGTTTAGTATGGAAGGTGAACTACAAGGAAAACTACAAAGTTGTGGGATAAAGTAGATACTGCCTTTTGAAAAGATCATTTTGGAGCAAATATGTACTTGTTTTCAAATAAACCATGAAATAGTATGTCAGCATAAATTCCTTCTTCCCACGCTCCTGGCCCCTTTCCTCTTCACTGATGGATGTAATGCCTGTAACTGGGAGGCATCCAATCTTAAACTTTTGCTTCTATCACTGTTGTGGAATTTTTGGAAGCATCTGAACACTGACATTTCCTTTATTCTCTTAATAGTTACTTTAAATGTGGATGCGTAACTGCAGATAAATGTTGAGTGTGGTGTACTTATTATAAGTTTGTTGTGGGATATTGTGCTGCATATCACTGGTATGTGCAAGAGTATTACTGTTTTCTGCTTTAGCTTGCTATGTAATGAGCCATGAGCACAGTTTTATAGAAACAGGAGACTGTGTTAAGTAAAAGCAGTAGAACTGAAAGTGAGTACATGTCAAAAACTTGATCTTTGACAGAAGTTTCTATTCCTTGTACAAACTGTAACTGTGAAAACTTAAGTGTGGATAAAACTGAAGTGTATTTTAACTTGAAACTTGTACTTGAAAAGCAATTCAAATACATTTTAACGAGTTAAATCTGCTGAGAATTTTAGATCCTGTGTATTGAAATAGTGCATTGCAAGTGAGCAGCTGGTTTGTGGAATTCGTACTACTAGTATATCCTACACCAAACTTTTATTGGAGAAAGCATCATCTGCTTTATTGCATGTTTCATGAAACTGTTCACAATTGCCTGTTTAATTAGAGTGTTGCATAGTATGTCCCTTGAACATAGGTTTCCTTTCTCTGCTTCATATAAATCTGCTGGATTTTAGTATTATTCATGTATTTTGCTTCAAGTAATCCTGATACATTATTCCCCACCCTCTCCTTTTTCTAAAGATTAATCTTTTGTGAGTTGAGCAAACACCACTAAAACACAGTTATATTTTTTCAATCTGTCCCTCCATAAAGGACTGAACTACCAAATAATGTGAAGAAGCAATTTTGTATTTATGCCTTTGCATCAGAAGTCAGATTATTGTATGGCTGTTATGATGAAGATTGTTGAGAAAAGAAGAATTGACTTCGCAGTTAGTTGCTCTAGCAACCACTTTAAATTATCTAAAAGATTATAAAGAGAACAATTTTTTTGTTTTCTTAAAGAATTTTCATATATTTAGCATTTATAGACAGATCACAGTATATTTAATGGAAACATATTTCCAAGCATATTAGGCATGGATAAGCATATTAAAAACTTGAATTCTAAATACTGAAAAAATGTTTAGGATACTTTATAAATAAAGCTGAAAATTCCTTTTTATTAAGAGAATCCCTAATAGTACATTTGAATAAAATCTTAGTAGTGCATGGTAGGTAAATTTAACATAAAGTAAGTGAAGAGAGCAGAATGACTGCAGACATCAGAAAGCCTTTTGTTTTTAAATTGTGTTTTTGGTGTTCTCTCATTTACTTCTTTAATTTTTCTTTTACCCTGGAAAGTATACCATATATGTTGCTGCCTCTTATTTAGGGGGTGGTAATAAACAGCACTGGTGAAATCTTATGTTTATTATCATACACAGATTCTGTTGGTTTCTGTTTCTGAGTTATTTGTTGTTTTTTCTTTATTTTTTCTCCTCCCCCCTCATTTGCTCATGTCTTGGTTGGCGTTTGGTGGTGTATAACCGTGATTGCGTTACCTTAGCAATAACAATTGGTCGTCTTGGTTACGTTTGTCCTCAAGAGGTGGCCCCCATGCTACAGCAGTTTATAAGACCCTGGTGTGTATTATTCAATCTTTTTTTTTTTAATTCATTTTTCTTCACTCTCTTTCTTTCTTTCTTCTCTCTATCTCACTTTTAGATATATTTTCAGTTGGTTACAAAATCTCAATCCTTAATCATTGCCAACCATGTGACTAATCTTGTCCTATCAGGTTTGTGAGTTTTTAGTAGCACCGTCATATATTTTTTTTATGTTGTGGCTAACGACTAATTTATGCATGGGATAAGATTGTCACATGCTTGCTGTGTTAAAGCTTGACTATGAAAGAGCGTTTTAAAATCCACCAGAATGATACTACAATGCATGCCAATACAGTAAAATTTAAACTGTGCATTACCTTACTTAAAAAAATCAGTCGGAGGCTTGAAATGCTGTAAGGAATATATGTTTATAGACCTGTTTTATGTATAAAATAGCTTGCTTGCTGCTGTAAAAGTTAAATAACTGTTCTGTAACTGGTATCTGACATAATTCATACTGTGATAGTATTATATGTTCTGCTTCTAATAATGATAGTTACTATAAATATTTCAGATGTGTCTTTTGTATTTAATGGAATACAGGTCACACTTTACAAATGGTGCCACAGAAGAACAAGGTTCTGGAGATGGTAGATAATGGGAATATGCTAGTAAACACTGCAATAACTGTTTTCCTAACTGTTCACAATAGTGTTTCAAATCATTTTATCCGTGTGGCTTATTCCATCAAATACTGTCATCTAGATCTGACTTGATTGAATGAAAGTGTGATAAAACTAGCTAAGATTTTCTCTACCTTACTAGGTGCACCTCTCTCCGGAACATAAGAGACAATGAGGAAAAGGACTCAGCATTCCGTGGGATATGTACCATGATCACAGTCAACCCCAATGGCGTATTCCAAGTAAGATGCATGAATAGATCTGATTTTTTTCATTTATTTGCATAAAATGTATTTTAAAATGTGTATGAAATACTAGGAGGTTTAGGTTGATGCTGATTCAGTGCGGAACACAATATGGCTTTATTTTAAGGCCAAGAAGACCAAAACGTTTACATTGTAGTGATAAGTATCATGATAATTCTGAATTTGTTCTTCAGTGAAAAGGAGGAAAAGAGGTGTTAAGTCTTTTTTTTTTTTTTGTCTTCTACTTAAAATGTGTATCTAAATAATGAACTCTGACTAACATTGTGAATGATGTAATATTTTTGTCAGTGTTTTGTGTGGAGGATCTCTATGAAAATATAAGGCAAAATCTGATTAAATCCTATCGTTCAGCTGTAATCTGGGCTTTAAAAAAGTAAAAGAACAAAAATGATAACTACCCCTTTGTTCTTAAAACTCGAGATGGGAAGATTCTGTCTCAACATCAGATATATTGCTTGAATTCTTAATATGACTAGGAAGATGCTCTTTAGATTTGTGTCAAGAACAGAATGTTACTTGCTCTTTAGTCTCCACAGCTCTCAAGTTAAGCTATACCGATGTAACATTTCATGAGAGGAAAAAAAAAAGATGAATTTCCTTCTCTGCCTGAAATCCCTATCTTTGAGACACAAAAATTGAGCCTATTTCTTGTTCTGAACTTTTCAGATGATTTCACTTGTCTTGTTCTATACTTGCCATTTCCCTTCTTTTCTGCTGTCCATTTATTCTTTCACACATAAAGAGAGCAGAAAATTAAGAACTCCTCTCATTTTCCCATCTCTCCTCTGTAGTAGTTATCTTTGGTTCTTACCAAAACACACATGTGCTGTCAATTATTGAGGGGTGGTATCTTAGCAATATAGTAAGAAATGTAGTGCATAACCTCAGGTGAACTATGTTGCAAGGGTTATGATATGGCTTTGGTTTTGAATGTCGTGTGCATCCCTAAAATAAACTCTGACTCTGCTTGAAGAAATACAGCTGCTTCTTTTCCAGCTGGAAATTTATAAGACAAAGTTGGTCTTATGGTCTTATTTGTTGCTTGATGTTAAAATTGTTTGTTTCGGAATTTCTATGATTGGACTGAAAGGATTTGAGTTAGCTAGTTATGATGTGAGAGGAAAACTGTTGTGGTTTCAGTTTGCCTTTTTATGCTGTTGTGTGTATGAGTTTGGCTTTTTAATTAAAAAAACCTCATCAAACAGAGTTGCCCCAACTCTATATTTCTGTACATCTAGGTGTAGAATAGTTTGCCGTTATTGCCTGCATTAACTGGAAATAAAATCAGTTTTTGAATAAGGATCAAAAAGTCTTGTACAGTTAATAGAATGAGTTGAGCATTGTTTCTAGACCTATAACTTAGAGTTTCTAACCTATGTGATTATTTAATCTTATAGGACTTTATTTTTTTTTGTGATGCTGTTGCATCGTGGATTAGCCCAAAAGACGATCTTCGAGACATGTTCTGTAAGGTAATGTTTCTCTTATCATATCTTATCAATATGTCCTGATTATGGTTTGGGATCTACTGTTTCTTTCTTGCTGTGTATTTTAGTCAGTACTTCTTGTATTTGTGAAGCTTCTTTGCAAAGTTATTAACTTTCAGACAAAACATCAAAACAATATGAAGATTGTTTTTTTATTTTACTTATATTTACTTAAGTCCATTCAAGTTACTGCAGACTTCTTTTTAATGGTGTTGAAAAGTTCACTTAGGATTTTAGTTAACAAAAAAGTAATCATCCTCAGAGAGCTTTTCGTTATTTCAGTCAACAGCATTTTGACTGCGTTTTGGAAAACAGGATTTGTTATACCACATTTAGGTCATCTTTAGAAAATGGTATCTGTATAGTTCAAGATTTTTTCTTTTGCCATGAAGAAGCCCCACTTATTTAACAGAAATACAACTGAAAGAAAAGGAGGTTACCAGGAGTAGTCAGCATGAGTTCACCAGGGGGAGGTCATGCTTCACCAACCTGGTAGCCTTCTGTGATGTTTTCACTGGCTGGGTGGATGGGGGAAGAGCAGTGGATGTAGTCTACCTTGATTTCAGCAAGGCTTTTGATACTGTCTCCCACGACATCCTTATAACAAAGCTGAGGAAGTGTGGGAGAGATGAGTGGACAGTGAGATGGGTTAAGAACTGGCTGACTGGCAGAGCGCAGAGGGTCGATGCTGGCGGTGCAGAGTCTGGCTGGAGGCCTGTAACCAGTGGTGTTCCTCAGGGGTCAGTGCTGGGTCTGGTCTTGTTCAACATCTTCATCAATGACCTTCATGAGGGGATAGTGGCCACCCTCAGCAAGTTTGCTGATGATACAAAGTTGGGAGGATTGGCTGACACGCCTGAAGGCTGTGCTGCCATTCAGCAAGACCTGGACAGGCTGGAGAGCTGGGCAGAAAAAAAACGGATGAGGTTTAACAAAAGCAAGTGTAGAGTCTTGCATCTGGGGAGGAATAATTCCATGCACCAGTACAGGTTGGGGGATGACCTGCTGGAGGGGAGATCTGCAGGGTGGGACCTGGGTGTCCTGGTGGACAACAGGTTGGCCATGAGCCAGCAGTGTGCCCTTGTGGCCAGTGGCATCCTGGGGTGCATTAAAAAGAGCATGGCCAGCAGGTCGAGGGAGGTGATCCTCCCCCTCTACTCTGCCCTGGTGAGGACTCATCTGGAGTACTGCATCCAGTTCTGGGCTCCCCAGTACAAAAAAGACAGGGATCTCTTGGAAAGAATCCAGCGGAGGGCCACAAAGATGGTGAAGGGCCTGGAGCATCTCTGCTATGAGGAAAGGCTGAGTGAACTGGGTCTGTTCAGCCTTGAGAAAAGAAGACTGAGAGGGGACCTGATCCAGGTCTATAAATATCTAAGGTGTGGGGGGCAGAATGGCGAGGCCGGACTGTTTTCAGTGGTGAGTGGAGACAGGACAAGGGGAAACGGCCGGAAACTGCAGCACAGGAAGTTCTGCACAAATGTGCGCAAGAACTTCTTTACAGTGAGGTGACGGAGCAGTGGAACAGGCTGCCCAGGGAGGTGGTGGAGTCTCCTTCTCTGGAGATGTTCAAGACCTGCCTGGATGCCTACCTGTGCGACCTGCTGTAGGGAACCTGCTTTGGCAGGGGGTTGGACTCGATGATCTCTGGAGGTCCCTTCCAACCCCTACAATTCTGTGATTCTGTGAAATGTCCAGAAGAATGCAAATGAAAAATATTACAGTGCTATCCTGATCTCTTTGTTTTCTATCTTGGATGAGCAGATCTTCAGGGAACCAGCGTACATTTCTGAATATAGGACATACATCCTAGACAAGTTGTCAATAGAGATTAAACAAAAGAACTGTGACTGTATTGTGTAAAATAAGCAACAAGCAAAAAACTGACCATATTTGTTCCATGTCCCAAGTTAGGAAAAATAAATAAAATTCCTAATTTCAGTTTGTTGAAGAAATGCTTTTACTTGTTCAGTAAACATCTTTGTTTGAGCAGGGATATACATCCCAAGTTAATGAAATTCCTCTTAAAGCTGAAATAGAGTGTATTTCTAAGAATGTATTAGGGTCAAAGGCCAGTATTGTGTTTTCTCTTGAAGTAACTCATAATGGCACCATCAGAACATAAACTGGAATCTTCAAATCCCACCTTGAGGAGCAAAACCAAAAAATTCTGCCTCATAAATTAGCAGACTAGCTCTCTGAGTAGCTAGAAAGAAACATCGGGTTCAGGAAATGTGCAGTGGTGAGTATTCTAGTGTCAGAAGGAAATAACAGATATTAAAAGCTTAAAAGTAAGTCCAGGATGCTGAAACTGTGATGACAGTTGTAAGCATTTTCAGTACATGTTTCTGCACTGGTCCTATGGCCCTCAGTACTTGCCTCAGTAAGTTAAACTCTCAGATTCTTTCCAAGATATTCATGCAGGATCTAATGCATCCAAACTAGACACAAACTAGACACATTTTGACCACTTCGTATGAGGGTGTGCATGGCTTTTTAGAGTGAATTCTTTTGTCTTTCTCCATGCAAGAACAGAGTCAGAACTTTCATCAAGTGATGGCATATGATTTTTTTTTAGGTTACTTTCTCATTAGACTGGATCAAGCTTTGCCAACTGAATAACAGATTGTGCCACTTAGGAACTATGGGGGAAAAAAAAAAAAACCAACATTTTTCATAGTCCCCTGAAGTCTTTTTATGTGATTTTTTTCTTTATTGGCATTAGAGCTGATAGAGGAAATAACTGTTCCAAGAACATGGGTAAGACAGCTGTCAGAGTTGAGATTTCTCACATACTCCTAAAAATTTTATCTTTTTTTTTAAAGACGAGACATCTAAAGACACTAGCTGAAGTTCATCTGCTAAAACAACACTGGAAGAGGATTTAATTATTATTATTTTATAAAAATGTTCATTTTGTCATTTTTTAGATTTCTTTTGTACTTTTGGTGGCTGGCTAATCTGTTTGGGTAAGGAAAGAAATCTGGTTTTGGATGAGCTCCTTAATGGAGAAAAATAGTTAAATTAACTGTGATGTCTCTACTGTTAAATCTGGTTCACTGACAGCTCTGTTTGAAAATGATGTATTGGGGGTGAATTCTATGCTATGAGCTTTAAATTTTACAGTGCTTTTTTTGTAAAAACGTTTTCATGACAGGCCATTCCACAATTAGGTATAGTTGAGTTTAAAAAAAAAAAAAAAAAGTTGAGACTCTAGTAGCTTTGTTGTGAGGAAGAACTTTTGCACCTACTTTTGTTCTTCTTTATGTTCACCTATTAACCTAATGTTTTCAGAGCATAAATAATAAGGCCCTTTTCATATAATCATTTTATTTTCATAGTTTTCAGTTAAGTTACTATGTTGAAGGGTCCAGAGTGATACCAATAGGTGGGGAGGTTTTCTTGTCTGTGATGCTGGCTTTTTTTACTGCTGGTAGATCCCTGCTGTTTCAAAGTATAAAAGATTTTAACAACTTCTGTTTTAGTTACAGTTGTCTTACAGGTTCCATGGGAAAACACAGCTTTTATAGGATTGTTTTTAGTTTGTGCTAGAAATTAAAAGGCATTAATCTTGTGAAGTACCGGCTGTGGTTCTGACTCGGTTTTTCTTCCAGAACCTGTAACACATTTACAAATGGAATATATATACAGTAATAATAAACAGAAAATGTGTACTTTGACAAAACAGTTAGCATTGTGAAATGGCCTACCTCTAACCTGTAAGTCATGTTAGTAAATAAATATTAATTTGAATTGCTAACTATATTCTGTACGTTACATAACTGATTCTTTTCTTTTAAGGGAGGCATTAAATGTTACAGGATATCTAGTAAATGGGACAGTTGAGCTATACAACTGAGCAATCTGGAGGATTGAACGCTTGATTGACATGTTGCTTGTGAATGATGATCTTGTATCTTCTGTTTATTGATCTCTTTTACTTACCGCTCATTGCTTTTAGATTCTTCATGGGTTTAAAAATCAAGTTGGGGATGAGAATTGGAGGCGTTTCTCAGACCAGTTTCCTCTTCCCTTAAAAGAGCGCCTTGCAGCTTACTATGGAGTTTAACCGCGTGCATTGTAGCTGCAGTCCCATGATTAGAGGTAAGCACATGAATCTTCCTTGCAAAATGTTGTGTACTTTTTTCCTATCTCTGCCTTATGAAAATATTAGTGGACTAGATTAAAATTTTGAGATGAGGTTTGTCAGGTATCTTTACTTCTGTGAAAAAAAAAAGGGGTAATGTTGACCCAAAATCCTGGTAGCTGTAGCAAAAGTAATTGTCTCTCTATGAAAGTCTATACAGTATGCTTGGTCATGTATGAAAGTTAGAAGACTAGATGTAACTGTATCTGTTCAGGTTTAATAAGCCAAGTAATAAGTGTGTTCTGCAGGCAGCATGCTAGACACAGGCTCCATGTGTGTCTTATGGGTTAGGGGATAACAGATGTAACACAAGGTGAATATTTCTCTAGGACAAGAAAATAAGTTTAAAATGCTTTATCTATGTGAAACCCAGTACATTCCTATGTACATGTTAGATGGTTTTGGCACTTAGTCAAGGATATTACAGTATTCTTCAGCTCTGCTGTTTGTAGAGGTTGATGTTTTGAGAAGGCTGATGTGTTTATTATTGTGACATTCCACTTTATGCACCAATACACAGTGGTTACCATTCTGTCAGAGAATACTTCAACTCAATCATACAACAGTGACGGGATTCTAGAATGACTGTAGTGTACCACTTTGCTTTATATACTTTCTGTGCATACCGTATAAACAAAGCACCTGTGTATAAAGTAGTGTGATGCTGTGAAGAATTTATTATAATACCCAAAAAAGAAGGCAGGTTAAGTTTGTTCATTGAGTATAAATGTGGTAAATTGCTCTAGAATATTTGCGCGGAAATGTAGGAGTGTATCACATAATTCAGTTGTATTGTTAAATGAACACCCATTTAAAACTCAGGCTAATGTTTTTCAGAGTTGGTGGCATAATAAATTCTCTTTGAATTGCATGTTTCATCTGAACAATTGATGGAAAATAAGCAAACTTCAAACACAGTAATCAGTGAGGGCATTTCAGTTTTGATACATGGTTGATTCTTTTTCTTCCTCTTTTAAATATAATGCCAAATAGAAAAAAAAAAAAAAAAACCTGTTACTCTCCATTTCTGTTGAGGAGGCAATATGGCTATCTTGTTGAATCTACCTAAAAGTGAAGTTGTTATGTTAGTAGAAGGTAAGTTTAATATTTCCTGAACATCATGACTGCCTCATAAACATCATGACTGCCTCATAATTTTGTACTGAAAGGGCAGAGTCTTTTTAAAGTACATGCAGCTGTTTTCATCTTAAATCTAAGCTTAGATGCAATATTGGAAATGTCATTGTAGCTTTAAAGTATACGTTGTTGTAAGGAATAATAGTCTTCCTGTTAAAAATCAACTCTTTGTTTAAGCAGACTCATAAAAGGAACATCTAGGTACAAATTCACTTTTAAGCTTAGATTGCACCTACTGCTTAAAAAAGAGGAAGAAAAAAAAAACAACAACTTTTTTTATACACAGATCGGTCATTCACATTTCAAAGTACTGTTTGACTACACCTTTCTCTTTCCCTTTACAGGTCCTTCAGTCTGGGAGACTATGAGGGAGCCTCTGCACCCAGGGAAAATGTTACCCTTTACTGGGGGGAAGGGTAAACCAGTAGGGAATACAGTACAATCCCAACCCTACTGGGAGGGGCGGGAGGGAGGTGTTGCCGTCACTGTATTAAGTCGATGTTGGGAAATGTTTTAACATCTGGAGCCTTTGTGGGTGGAAATCTGTCTCCTATTACAACTCTGCACTGGATGTGAAGAAGAAAAAAAAGAATCTTTTCACAAAACAGCACATTCTGGAATATTGTGGGGATTTGTACCAAAATAAGAACCATATAATTGAACCATAGGGATACGTAAAGAGGAAAACTATTTTGCGCACAATAAAGGAAACCTAAGAATGGGGGTCACAAACAGTAAAAGGCTTTTTTTTCTTTTTTTCTTTTTTTTTTTTTTTTAGTAAGAATTTTCTACATTATTTCATCCTGCTTGATGGGATTCCTAGGAATTTGCATGTTAATGAAGAACTACACAAATGAAGTTAGTACAGTTAAAAATGCAGCTTGTGTCTGCATTAGGAACAGGCACTTGCAGTATATGATATAGAAACACCAATTAATTAGGGTTAACTTAGGCACAGTGAAGCAACCTGCAAGCTGCCAAATGAGTCACTCCTTTCATTTTTGGGGTAAAGGGAGGGACGCTTCAAAGGAGAGATTGACATCTTAATTTTTACGTTAAGAAGAATTTAAGGTAGTGGATATGATTTGATTATTGTACTTCATTAGATTTAATTTCTAGAGTAAGGCATTATTCTTAACGTGCAGTTTAAGGTTCAGGCATGCGTTCTGGCTCATAGTGATCAGAAGTAATTTAAATTAGTGGGGAAGTAGCATGCTTGCATCACATAGAGTGAAATTGGTATACATTTACCTATGTTGCGCCAGTTTTGTGTTGCAGTTTACCAATTCAGTATAGCCCTGCATTTAAAGTTCCTTTTCTAAGATTCTGTGGATTTTGTTTTTATTAAGAATATAGATATAAAGTACTGTAGTTAACAATTAGGCCTTGAAATACCTTTTAGGATCTGTTAAGAATAAGATTGATATTGTATTGTGTGTAACCTGCACAATGTGGAAAGCTGATATAGCTGTGCAAAATACTTGCCTCTGTGCTGTCAGTGTGATGTGCTTTCTGCATGGTTATATACTAGTGATTTTATCAGAATCTCTGAAAATGAGTTACATGGTAAGACCTGTTAAAGGCTGCATAAATGTTAGTTGGCACGTAAAGACAGTTGTAGAAGTTGATGACATGATTGCTATATTTGTGTTTATTCCCACTCAACATATTATCTTCTATGCTTTCTTTTTGTTCAAAGCATGATCTTAATGAGATGTTTAAGTTAATGGATGTAATAATGCAGGGTATCTACACTGTATCGGCGCATGTTGGTGGCCCTTTGTGATGTAGTTAAATGCACAAGGGTGCAAGTTTAAAGCTACAGAGTGAAAGTTGGTTTGGATCCTCTTCATTTCATTTGTTTAGCTTTTCTGTTGTTTTTTTTTCTCTACTTACATGTATTCCTGTGAATAAATCCTTGTTAAGTTAACCCTTTACTTTTCCTTCCATGTGTATTTTCTTATGTACTGTGAATGTGAAATTCTAACTGGTACACTTGATCTTGTGTCCATCTGAAAGTGGCAAGTCTTTATTAATTTAGATTGCCTAAAGAGTATCCCATGATGATAAAGGAAAATGGAGAGATTTTTAACTCTGCTGGTCAGAGGTGAAGCCACACCTTTCCATTTTTCAAGTGCTGCATAATTAATCCGCAAAACAAAATTAAGCCATAACAGCCTTTTATAGATTTAGTTTCTCACCTTTGCATTGCAGAATGGATACTGGATAACAGGTTTTGTTTTTTTTTTTTTTGTTGTTGTTGTTTTTTTTGTTGTTGTTCTTTTTTAAAAATTGCTCTTCTTTGCATGGTTCTATTCTCTGAGTGCTGGATGATTTAGCTATTGCACTGAAGCTCAAGCTGTGTGAGTGTGAACTTAATTATGTTTAGAGAGGAATTTTTTTTTTTAAATGCATGATAGCATGAACATTTTACATGCACCTCCACTCCCCACTTTGTTCTTCTTACGCCTGAAGTTTGGACATGTACTGTATGAAGTACATTCAATGATGCTAGTACATAGTTATTTTTTGCAAAATTGCATGTGATAAATTGCTTTCAATTTACATTGCTTTTTAGCAAGTACTAAATTTCTTCTGAACTAATAACTGAAGTAAATTAGAAATAGTTTTAGTCACTGAAAACAATTAAAAACCCGGTTCTAGAAGAATAATTTAGCAAGATGGGATATTATCTTCGATCCAAACTTGCTTTAATTTTGAGTGTGTTTAAGCATTAGGTACGAATTTCAGAGAAATGACATTAAAAATTTCATAAAATAAAAAACAGCTAAGTAATATATAGCGTTAGGACTAGAATCTGAGTTTAGTTAAACATTAAATTTAAGAAAGCCCCTTTAACCAAATAAAACCACCTCATCTCAAATTCATGTAGAATACCACTTTTGTACATACATATTTTAATAGGTATTTGTACAGATGTGAGCTGATCTGGCAGAACAGCAAGTAGAGTAATTAAAATAAGGCAGGAATTAACATTACTGGCAAAGTAGCCTTTTGTATCAGTATGTTTTTTCATGGTATGTTTAAAAGCAAATAAACCGTGTTCCTTATGCATAATATAGTGCAGGAATTTGCAGAAGCCATTTAAAGTATAATGGGAGGTAAGAAAAGTTCCAAATCTGCATTAACAATTCCATTATTGCATCATGGGATATATAAACAGCATCTTAATTCTTGTGGTGTAGTCTTGACAGTTCTTGAATGTTGACTGAATGTTTATACTGGTAGAATTGTGAGTCTGTCTTTGTTACATTCCAGTGTTTTCTGCCTCTTGGCATGCTAAAAGCACGGCTTACTGCATTTGCTCCTTACACACTGAATAAAGTGCTGTTAGTGTGCTAAACTACAGAAATAGCCGCTGCTAAGTAATGGTGTAGATTTTCTACTTGAATATTTTTGTTGTAGAAACCTCAGGAGGTCAGTGTTTACTGTTTTTATATATGCCTTTCTCCTGTTTTGAGTTTCCCTTTTTGAAGGATTCTAAGAATGAACAAAAGCTGCTGATCAACCTAAGTTGGTAACAGAAAGTATATTTAAAATCCTTACAAAAGCATCGTTTTGGCAGTTCTAAATTGATATTATTCTTAAGTAAAGTTCAATTCTAAATTTGTTTCATTACATATTCAGGAAACTGCTCTTTTCATTTAGGAAAAAAAGAAAGATTATAATAGTTCATTATTTTAACCGGTGCAAGCAAAAATAATCGATTTTGTAATTTTTTTTCCAAAGCTTGATTATTTTCTAAATCGAGGAATATGTATATAGTTAAATTGTAATGAGCTAATTCTTATGCTTTAGTTTATTGCTCGTTAATGCTTGTACTCAGAAGATACACTTCTAGGAGAATGGGTTTAAAATTTATAATCATAATTTTTTAAAGTTACAAAGTAGCATAAATTTTGTAACTAACAATATTGATACACTGTGATTTTTTTGTTGTTGTTGTTTTTTGTTAGGACTTTTATGTTAGCATCAATCTTAATTAAACTGCATATATTGTATAATAGTAAAATGTATATTTTAAAACTTCAAGTGGCTTTCCTCAAGCGAAACTCATTGCTACTTAGGAACACTCAAATACTAGCTTTATCTCAGGTGAATACTCTTGTACCCTTTTTGTTCAGAACACATGCTTATAAAAATGTGTCTTAATTATATCAGTTCATGTATTTCATGGTAGGCAGCTTCTCTGTCTTAAACTTACTCTAAATTAACCTTCTACTGTGGGACAATAATGACTTTTGCTTCACCTATTTTATTCATATTGAATGTATTAACAAATAAAGGTGCAAAAACATTCTTCCCTTGAGGAGAATGCATCCATATTCGAACAACTGAAATATTTCTTAAAAAAAAAAAAAAAGAAAAAGCTTTAAATGCAACATTGTATTGGAAATCTTTTGTTTCAGATTTTGTCAAGGAAAGAACTTGCAACTTAACACTAATTGCTTCAGTACTTTCATGGGGATAATAGATGCATAAAGCTTCTACGTAGGGTCTGAAGAGTAACTTTTTATCTCAGATAAAGGTTAAGCTCAGCAGTGAAATGACTGCCATAAATTAAAAAGTAAGAAAAATAAAAAGTTTGCAGTTATCTCACATAGATGCTGATGTAATTTGCATACGTATTTGTTATCTATTACATAAGTATTTCCAGTAACCTCATCTTGAGTAAATGAAGCTTGATCAGTAGCTATGTATTGCACTCACCTATGCATTCTCCAGATGACTTGCATCCATCAGTCTAGTAGGTGTTCTTCTCCAATAGAAGCTGTTTTTTGTCTGTCACTGATGCTTGTTCTTTGCACTTACGGTTGGAGCAAGCCAGTTTTAGATTATTTTAAATGGGGAAACTCTGAGGTGAGTACTCTTGTTGCTTGCCTTATGGAGTATATTCTGTTAAAATAATAAGGATGCTTACTCACTTGAATGTATGTATGTGAGGGAATTTAAAATGGCTCTATAAAAAATATGTATCCCTTTGTGGTGTTACAGTATACTTTTTAAGTAAGCCAAATCCACATCTCTAAGAATTCAGCACTTATAGTATCGTTTTTCTATAATCAATTCTATTGTGCTACTTTCACCTTAGGTATCTCTTTACTTACGTTAGGTGAGAAACAAAACAGAGAAGGCCTGGGTGATTTTTTTATGGGGATATTTAAAAATATTAGTATGACTAGGTATATTTGGCTGGTGAAGTCTTTAGTGTAATATTATCTTTTTTTCATGGGAGTAGATAGGTAGGTATGTTGTATGCTGTCTGACTTACTAATACCAAACACTTCCAAAATTTTAAATTGGATGCAGTATATGAACAGTTTAAAGTGAAAGATGACTGGATCTTTCTGCTGACAACTTAGGTTGTATGTTTTGCTTGAAAGCTTTAAATCTGATGTTTCTGTATCAGCCACAATGTTGGAATGTTTCCTTCAAACATATCCTGCAACTTCTCAAACTGTGCTAAATTGAGTGATCTTTCTTGAAGTCTGCCTCTGTGCTAACAAAACTTCATTTTGAATAGAATATGGTTTTAATTTTTGATAAGCTGCTGAATTTTAAAGAGTTTTTGGGGCCACCAAATATTTTGGATCATGCAGAGAATATATATTGTACTGTAGTAATTTTGTATTTACGTTTGTATGATGTGACATAATAGATGTGAATGTTAATCACTGCTTGACTATGTTAATAAAGTTGTTTAAATATAGATCTTGTATTCCAATTTTTAATGAAAAATGAAAATTTTGTTTTGCTTTATATTTCCTGGGCCGTAAGTGCACTCCTTCAGTTGAGATATGTTACTTCTGAAATTTGTTCTTTAATTAGGTGGATTTTCAGTTTATCCAATCTTTTCAATAAGTTTTGGTCAATTCAGTTTAAACGCTTCATGTTGCCTAGGGGCCAATCAGTGCAGGCATGAGAGGTTTACCTGCTTGAATTAGTCTCTTTTGGGTCATAAGAGTTAACTGCTTTACTGCTGGGAAATTATGTGATGAATTCACTTTTATTTGAAATAGCAGATGTTCAGGAAGGGAGTAGGGGGCAGGACAGATTTCGTGCCTCGTTATCAATAATCTGATTAAAAATAGCAGAAAAGTGAAAATTAATAAAAGTTAATCAAGACTTTCAACCAAACCTTGCAGTGGACTGAATCTAATTTGTCTAGCTTTTATAGGAACGTGGTCATACAAACAATTTAAAGATCTGGTCATCCGCGCCTGTAACTTCTTGACACAAGAGAGTAAAAAGACAGCGAAAGACTAGTGTTGATATCTAGTGGGGCAAAACCCACATAGGTTGATTTGAACAACTCGTGCTCAATATTTCACACTTCACATATTGACAACTTGATTATGCATGGTTAGCACCAACTTAGCTTTGATAATGTAATGATTAAATTCAATAAAATATGTTGTCTTGACATTAAAAAAAAAAAAGCTGAGTATGTAGTAATTAATTTCTATTAAAATTCTGTTTAACATATGGATGAGGATTTCTGCCTCAAAGAGAGAAGAAAGCCATGGAATAGCTATTAACAGCAGGGTTAGTGTCCTGTTCATTAGAGAGGTGAATTCCTTCCAGCTGCAAGACTTGATGCACCTACGACTTTATTGACTGGGTGGGACAGAGGAGAGTTTCCTTTCAAATAGCCCCTCCTTTCCTTTTGTTATAGGGTACCTCTGGTAGAATCCTGCTTGTCATCAAGGGTGCACACACTAAGTATTTAGCTCCATTGACTCAGCCTGATGTTTACCTGCAGCCTCTAATTCTGAGTCTGGGCTTAATGACAGTTTTACACATACAAGAGATGAGCAGATTAAGTACTAGCATCTTGAATAGAATGTGTTTGCAGTCGGGTTGCAAGAGTGCAACCTTTCACCATCTGTCATGCCTTTCCTCTTCTTTTTTTTTTTTTTTTTTTTTTAAAGTGAAAAATAAAGCATTTCAGTAGGAATATTTTGTTCATAAAATATTATCTCATGTTTACAGAATGGATGTTATTAGCTTCTGTTATCCCAGCACGACTCGGAACGAAGCATGCTGCTTATATAGATACCAACATGTAGAGCCCATTTTTTTTTTCAGAGGCATTTGCCCTTGTTCTACATAAAAAGAGCAATATACATTTCTGAAACCTTCCAAAAGACACTCAAATATTGATCTGCATATTGGTAGACTTGATGCTTTTTTCACTGATCGGTCTACTTTAAGGAAAATAGATGTAATTACACTGTATGCTTATTTTAGTATGCATAAATGAAAACATACAAGGATTCACTTTGGAATCATGCAGCCTTGAGAGGTTTTTGTTTGCTTTTTTTGGTTGGATTTTGTTTGCTTTTGCCAGCCTTACATTAGAATTGTGAAAGTGAACACTTTAGCATTCTGTTTTGTAGCTTCAGGTACAAATAACTTTTTCAAATATTAATTGACATTTTATTTCTGTATTTTAAATATGAAAGCGCTACGTTGACAATCTTTTTGACTTCTTATTGCTTTCTGCTAAGAGTTGTAAATTTTCACTACTGAACATACCTGAGAACTTTCATCTTCCCCTTTGCTTCCAGCATACATGTTAACTTGAATATGTAACTACTGCATTAATACTGTCATTAAGTTTTATTTATTTAGCTGTTCATTACTCCAGTCTGCTCCCCCAGAACTTACTGCAGATGCCAACTGTATTACTGTACACAATGAGAAGCAGTGGCATTGAGTTAGCCTTTTTATTTTGTTACGGAATGTCCCATGTGTTAAACAAACTTAATTCAAAGTTTTGACAATACACTTATGGACTTCCATCACGTTGGCTTGTTTAGATGATTCTGTGTCTTTCAGATAATGAAACTGAAGGATTCCTCAGTTTCAGAACTCAGAATGTGACCTTTAAATTGGAAAATATTTAAATTTTATGACTCTGTGCTTTTCTGTGTTTTCTTTCCTAGAAATGCATCTTGACATCTTGTATTGCCCTCTTTTAACTCAATGGTATCTGAAAAGAAAATTTAAGTCATTTTTCATATTTCTGGTCATTCTCATTATGGAATATGCTTGCTGAAATAAACATTTTGGATCTGTATCCAAAATAATCCCAGGTCTGTAAATACCCACCCCTTACAGTGTCAGAAGTACTTTGGAAGAGCAGATGATCTACCTGACTAAACAAGAATTCAGGAGTTTCTTTTGATTCTTTACATGCCCTAGCACAAGGAAGCTGTGTTGCTTTCTCCAGCGCTCTTCCTAAGAGAAATAGCCAGTGTTCGCTTTCCTTACTCCAGTCCTCTTGACTTTTGAAGGCTTTATACATTAAAACTGCTGTCTTGGGTAAAAACCATACAAACGCTGGAACCCTGTACCACAGCTCTCACTTTGTGCAAGCATTCGTTCAGCTGTGTTTCTCAGTCTGTGAAATGGCAGTATTAAGCAGGGGTGTGGGTAGATCTGAAGAGGCCAGAAGCAAGTAATTGGCCACTGGTGTAACTCAGAGCTTTGTCTAATTATGAGCTGAAGGCATCTCACAGATGCTCTTAAGCAAACATGCCAAAAAGCCCCTTCATAATCTTAATTTTAAAAATGACAACAGGATGTGTCATCTCCACACACGTGTGGAGACAGGAGGCCCTGTAAATTATTACTAATACCTGTCCACATGTGCTCAAACATTTAAGCTTTAGGATTTTTAACCAAGGGGTTAAGAACACTGTGAAGTTCAAGTCAGTTTTCCAACTGATCAAGTTGGTACCTTCCCTTAGTAGATGCTGAGATGTCTGTCTATGGACGCTGTAAAACAATCAAGGGCTAAATTTTCACGTAGCATGATTTCATCCTAAACACAACCTGTTCACTGCCTATCCTGCCCACTGCTCAGATTTTCAGCATGCAGCCCTACTTCCATTCCTGTACTTGTTTATTTTTACCTTTTTCACAGCATTCTCAATGACTAGACAGCAAAAAATCTCAGTTCAGATTAATATTTTTTCATTGTTTCATCTACTGTGCTTCATGAATCTCATTCCAGAGACTTTACATTTCCTGTTTTGTTAGTACAGTAATAATTGAGCTATCTTTTCTATTTCTGCTGTATTTCATAATCACATTGGAAAAGATCTTTGACTTGAAGATCGCAGCTTGCTTATGGGTAGGTGCAATAGAGATTTTGCTATGAAGTGAGGTAACACAGAACCTGATCCACTAAGTGCTTCAGATTTGTTTGCTTGACATTTAATTCAGATCTTTTAAACAATTAAGTCTTCTTCTCATTTAGGTCAGTTTTCATTGGATTGCAAGCTGCTCCGAGTTTGTTGATTAACGTATTTTTCCAGGTAAGTCCTTAAAAAGTACGCATGCAATATCATGTACTTGGCAGTGTCACAGCATTATAGTTCATCATGTTATTGCCCAACACTGCAGAGAGCTAGATGGGAGAACTCGGGATGGTGAATCTGTAGTAATGTATCTCTTGCATATATTAGAATTCATTCAAGACTTTTCATTCAGGGCCAAAGACTTCTTGGAGAGCGTCAAAACGAAGTTTACAGACTTTGAACTGCAGTTTATTAGTTACTGGTGTTAAATTACGCTTCCGTCAGCTTAACTGATCTGATGAAACAAGATTTTGGCAGTGCAAGCGGAAGACTAATAAAGGTGGAGTATTGGTACTCAGTGACTCACTCTGAAACAATGCTGTTGGGTTCATAATTCAAGTAATTAAAGTAATGAATGGGATGCGATCAAGCGTGGTGACTAAATCAATAGAGGTGCACTTTTAAGTATACAGTGAGTTGGGTGATGCAGCCTAATGGAATACATCATTCCAGCGATGCTGAAAACAGTGCAGTTGAAGCTTGGTAGTGAATGGTTCAACAGAGTAGAAGTCATTATTAGATTTGAGAGAGCCGCTACCACAAGCTGGAAAAAACAAACAAACATTCAGCTGATTTCTTACTGTAATAGATGTGATGATCTATAGCTCTGTATGCACAACTCTTCTTAAGTTCAGAAATAACAGAAACATCCACTCTGCCCAGAATTGAAGTCTGTGCCAGAATCTCACCTGCGATCACTCATCAGGGGAGAGCTTCAGTTCATGCATACATTTCAGAAAAGGACTGGGTATGTGTTAAGACTGTGCTGGAGAATTTCCAGTGCTCTTTGAGTAACTTACCACTGGCCAGATTTTAATTTAAGTTTTTAGGTTTTTCTAACCTTTATTACTGTGTATGAAATTTCATTGTGGCTTCTGAACTAAAACAAACAAACAAAAAAAACAGGCTGCAATAAATCTCTGCCAGTTAGGTTATAAGCAAGTGAATTATTAAGCTTTCAGGTAGTGTCTGCAGCCAGCCAGGTACATTTGTGTGGCTAGAATATAGCTCTGCTGATTTTGAGATTCTACAACAGAACTTAATCCTTACCACAGTTAAATGATCTATGAAAGAGATTTTCCTAGCAATTCACTGTCTTCCTCTTTCCACATCTGTTGTCTCCACTACAGTGGTAAAAACAACAACAACAAAAACAATTGTGTTTTTTATCTCCTTCTGGTGCTCATATCCTTTTGTAATCTGTCTGAACTGACAGCGTAAATTCTTGTTTCTTTATGAGGACCGTTTGTGGAATAGTTTTAGGAAAGAAAAGCAAATGCATTCCAAAGGCGTATTTCAATCTGGTATGTATTTGACTGGGATAAGATAACTCCGACTCCATCTTCACTTTCTCTTTAAATCGTAGCACAGTGTGACATTATGTGTTATACCTGCATTGGTTTCTTAGTAATTTTTAATGCACACTTTAAAATATCAACTATCTCTTTGGCATTTCACTATGACATTAAGTAATGTAACAACTGCCTAATTCAATTCTAGTTATTTGGTTTCTTCATTCTGTTTTCATCTTCACTTGTAGGTTCCTGTACCAAAGGTATACCCAGTAATTGCATGCAGTTATTCTGGCTTCATAATCCAGTTATTCTAGAATTCATAATCGATTATCAAATGGCTTACACATAAAGCAAATTAACTTAGTTTCCATGGTAGAATGCAATATATAACTTCTGTTTTTCAGTTATATTAAAGTTAGTAGTCTAGATGCACCATAGCTTTCGTATTGTATTTCAAAAGTTCTGCCAGTAAGCCCTATCTGTTATAGTGCGATTTCTCAGATAATCTGTAGTCCTTAAAAAGACTGTATAAAATAGTTAGCTTTAACACACAAAAAATCAGAAGATGGAAATACAAGAGGATAGGTAAATTGAGATGAAGAAAGCAAACTGGAATCACAGATGCTTTTCTGAGAAAGGAATATAAGCAGACTTGCTTTCACATGTATGTGATCTGCATTAATGCCAAATGGCATTGTTTTATAAAAGTGAAGATAGTATGAATGAAAAATAACTATTCATAATATCTTAAAATCACCAAGGTTGGAAAAGACCTCCAAGGTCATCCAGTCTGAGCCATCTCCCTACCACCACTATTTCCCCACTAAACCATGTTCCTCGGTACCACATCTAAACATTTCTTGAACAGCTCCACTGATGCTGACTCCACCATCTCCCTGGGCAGTCTGTACAAGGCCTGACCACTCTTTCAGAGCTTTTTCTTAATGTTCAGCCTGAATCTCCTCTGGCACAAGTTGAGGCCATTTCCTCCAGTCCTATTGCTAGTTACACGGGAGAACAGACCAGCCCCCACCTCGCCACAGCCTCTCTCAGCAGTTGTAGATAGCAATAAGATCTCCTGTGGTGCTCGTCTTCTCCAGACTGAACAATCCCAGCTCCCTCAGCCGCTCCTCATAAGACTTGTGCTCCAGAGCCCTCACCAGCTTTGTTGCCCTTCTCTGAACACGCTGCAGGCCCTCGATGTCTTTCTTGCAGTGAGGGGCTCAAAACTGAGCACACTACTTGAGGTGCAGCTTCACCTGAGCTGAGTGCAGAGGCCAATGACTTCCCTGCTCCTGCTGGCAACACTACTTCTGATCCAATCCAGGATGCCACTGGCCTCGTTGGCCACCTGGGCATGCTGCTGGCTCATGTTCAGCCAAGTGTTGACCAGCACCCCCAGGCCATTTCTTCTACACAGTCTTCCAGCCACTCGGCCTCAAGCCCACAGCACTGCTGGGATTTGCTGTGCCCAAGTGCAGGACGTAGCGCTTGGGCTTGCTGAGCTTCATCCCACTGGCCTCAGTCTAGTGGGGATCCTGTCTGTCCAGATCCCCGTGATGGGCCACCTTGTAGCCAAGAAATCTGCTTTCCTCTTCATACTGTTATGGTACTTCAACCTTATGTAGGTGACAAAAACGAGAGAGGATGTGCTTTTTTAAACTCTGAAGTATAAATACATATGTAATATTAATCCAGAAAATTACTTGAACCTTCCATGAGAGCTTGTGATAGTATTCAGTGGGAATATTTGTTTTATTCTGCAAGACTCACATACAGTTACGGCTATCAGAATAGCATTCCTTTTTGTCCACTCCCATTATGCTATAAGAATAAAGGAACAATTGTACTGGGACAGCAGCTAACTAACCCAGTATCCTTCCTTGGCAACCACTGTAAACCAACACTTAGGGAAGAGATAAGAACTATAAGCAATATTTTTGCAAAGTTTTTTCACAGGCTTTCAGAATTGAATGACAATATTAGGTTCTGCAGTCAGTCACCCATTATGGATTTCTCTGAGAAACCTTGAAAATTTGTCCAGCTCTCTTGCAGAAAGATCTCAACAAATTGCCTCATTACTGAAACAGCGCATAAAATCCCTTTCCCATCGCCCCGCTAAATGTGTCTTTATGCCAAATTTGAAATTGAATTTGCAAGACACTGACTGCTTATTTTTGCTAATAACTTTCTTGCTGCTTAGGTATTAGGCAAGAAACTTGTCTGATAAACTGTAGAGAGTGACTGGACATTGACATCGTAGCACACGAGCTAATTTTTCAGTTCATAACATAATACCATGAGCTCTTTAAGAAAAATAATAAAAAATCTTGGATTTCCTTATCCAGCCTTGTCTTCAAACAAGCAGTCTGCTTAACAGGCCTCAGCAAGCACTTTTTCAGAAATGCTACTGTAAACACACAATAAGAGACAAGATTTGCAGTTGGTACATTTTGAAAACAGCTCTTTGTTGCTGTTAGAGCTCATTTTTGTAACTTGCATATGGAGTTCAAGAGAAAGTTCACTTATGAAGAAAATCATTTTGTTGTGGAGAATTTCAGCGTGTCTTAAGAACATAAGCACTGATCCTGACCTTCAGCCTTATGAAAGTGGTCTTCTAGATAACTGCCTACGCTACAGGAGGCCTTGAAGTTTGGTCTAACATTCTGTGTTTTACTTTGTTGTAAAAAGCACAGACAGATTTGATGCTTGTGTGATAGCTGCTTTGCATCTTGCTGCAGCAATAGATAAGGAATTATTGTATACCTTTGAAAATGTGGAAGTTGGAGTCTTTTCTTAAAACTATAGATGGGAACCTGATTCCCCTTCCATCATGGCAGAGTATGTATTTCTGTGAGAAGACACGTTCCATGGAAAATCAAAACCTTCAGCTCCGAGCATGCAGCTTTAACTTCTCTGCTGGTTCCAGTATATGTTTTTACAGATAGCAATGCACAGTGCAAAAAAAAATCTACATTTGTATCTTTAGGCCGGGAACATCAAGGCAGCTTACTGCTATCAGCAGACACGTGGTTTATCTTAAATGTAGCATATGCTTCTTGTTTAGAACCATAGTGCACATGCTTGGAACTATCATGGAGATATCCAGAACTAACAGCCTTGGGACTTCTGAGCAAGTTTTGACTACAGTAAAGGGTCTGGAGGTTTTCTGTCTTGGCACTGGCAGCTGTAGGAACTTTGCATGTACTGAAGTTAGGATGCTGCTGCTGGAGGGAGAAGCACTGAGTGGAGCTGCAGGGAGCAATGTACGAAGCTGATTGCAGTTACCAGGGGCAGTTACCTCAGTAAAAAAAAATTTGTAAGGCAGAATGAGTTACAGCCACTTGTACAGGCACAAGAGATACTAATTTAGGTGTCTTGCTTGCCCTGTGTATTTTTTCTCCCTCCTAATTAAAGCCTGTGTTTCCGTAATCTTCTGCACTATGTTTTTCCTAACCATTTGGATTTGACGGAGGTCTTTAATCTGCAGAAGGACTTCGAAAAAAAGACTATCCGCGGTGTTGTGGATGCACTGGCTCCTGAGCAAGCTCAGCGTTCGGCTGTATTTTTGGACAGGGGGCAGCAAGACGCGGGCGAGGCCTCGGGACCGCAGGTAGCCGGGTGGGAGCACCGCAGGCGCGCCGCCTGACAGCACGGGTGCGCTCACCGCCCCTGCTCGAAGCCTCGCAGCGTTTCGTTACGCTTCCAACGCCGCCCCGAAGCGCCGCTTCTCCCCGCGCGAGCCCCACCGCCGCAACGCTCACCCGACGCCGCTCTCCACGCATGCCCGCGCCACGCACCGCCCCATCCCGGGCGCGGTCCCGGCGGCACCCGCGCAGGAGCCTCCTCGGCCCGCCTCCTCCCCACGCGCGTGCGCGGCGAGGCGAGGCGGTGCTGCCGTGCGAAGGGAGGCGGAGCGCCGCGACGGGAAGGGCGGCGCGTGGCGGCGGCGCCTGCTTCCTCCGTTGCGTCTCGGCGGTTGGGGCCGGGCCGGGCGAGCTGCGGCCGGGGCAGCGGCGGCGGCGGCGGGATGACGATGGCGTACTTCGCGGAGAACTTCTGGGTAGGGAAGCGCCGCGAACCGTTCCCGCGGCGAAGCGGGTGGGCGCGGCGGGGGGCGGGCGGGGTGTCTGCCGCTGCCGCGGCAGGCTGGGCTGCGGGGCTGCCCCGGGGACGGTGGTCGGGCCTGGCGAGCGGGCCGGGCGCTGGGGAGGCGGGTGCCGGCGTAGCGGCGCGGGGCGGGCGGTGCCGAGCCTTGCCGAGCTCCTCCTCGTACCGCGCTCGGGGGCTGCCGGGCGGGGCCGGGGGGGCGCCTGGCGGGAGACCCCGGGCGGCGGCCCCGGCTCCGGCGTCCCGTCCTCGCCGGCGGTCCCGGACAAAGCCCGCGCCTCCGTCCGCCTCTGTACCGGCGTGTCCGGAGGGACGGCGGGCGGCCCCGTGCGTGACACGGTGTGTCGCTCCGCTCCGTCTATGTACTTAGGGCTGTGGGTGCGTTTCCCTGGGGAAAGCGCGGAGAAAACGTTAAACGATGAGTCGGGATTGTTGCTGAGCCTTCCTTCGGAGCTCGGCCGATCCCAAGTCGTTGTGGAACGGATCTGAAACATCGCGGCCGTTCCCGTGAGCCGTCAGCCTGCTGACGGAGCTGCGGCTCGGCTGCCCGTCGGATTTTACCGTGCATCTCTGCTGATAATTGGGGGAAACCTAACAGCAAACGTTTATCGAGACAAAAAAGAAGAAGGTTAAAAAAAAGATCTTGTAGATCCATCTGGTTCTGCACAAACAATGGTTGTTCTTAGAGTTTGGAGAATGCTGAGCTCACAAAGCGTACGCTGCGTGGAAATAAAACAGAGCTGCAGCCTGGTCCCGTGTTGTGTTTACAGTGTTGTTTAATTCTGACTCTTAAGTTTTGTTCTGTGCAGGATATTAGAACTCAGAAAAGCGATCCACGATGTGCCTTCTTGGTACATGAGTGTGTCAGATGTGAAGTTTTGGTATGGGAGATTTGTGTTAAACAAATGCGGTGTATTTTCATCTTGGGTAAAAGTAATTTCAAGTTAATGTAAAAAGTCAACTTTTCATTTGGAAAGCCAGTATTTCCTCCTGAGAATAAACCACGTGTTTTTGTTCTGTTCTTTCCACTGAAATAAAATATATGCTACGAATTTTTTTAGTCTTTTAACTGTTTCATTGGCAGTGGTTCACCTTGGCAGTAAGCAGGTGTGTTAAGCCAGTGAAGACAGTGCCATTCTTGTACATTCCTTTCCTCTTTGTACCCTTGCACATGCGGCCAACAAACACAAGGCAGGTGACACCTGCTAGAACTTTTGCCTTCTCTGTCTGCCTTGTGAAGCCTCTGCCAGCCTTACAGTGCCGGCCAGACACTAGTGTGGGTTTAGAAACCAGTGTCAAAAAAGGAAGATTTCCTTCTGTTGGCACAGTTTTTTCCCCCCTCCGAAAAATGACAGAAGGCAGGACAAGAAGTGTATTCTTGCTTGTTTTGCAGAGATGGCAAAGACAGTAGGCAGGATCTTGAACTTGCAAAACTTGGCTGAGGAATCTTTGTGAAGCTGTTGGCAGTTTTGTGCAGAAAGAAAAGGGAGTGGGGACTTCTGCTTCCTTGCTGATACGGCCAAATATCTTTCAAGAAAAATACAGTAGTGTCTAAATATGCACTTGTTTTAATGTCAAAGGGGGCTGCTATTGTCAGAAACAAGCATAAATACAGGTTTGTGGATGATGAGTGATGAGTCTTGTCTGTCTTTTTGGAATAGGTTATTGTTCACAATTGTTACTGCAACATTTTGGAAGATCTTTAGCGTGTTCTCTGTGTGTTTTGACATGTTGACATGGTGAAAAGGTGAACGTGGAAAGAAAGATGTTAAATTGTACTGGATGCATAGTGACAAAGTACACCAAAGAAGAATCCATAAATAGAAAGAGTTCTGCATTGAATTCTGGAAGAATTGTCATCAGTTTCTTGCTTTTACCTTCTAGGTAACACCAGGCAAAATATTTAACTTCTGTTTTGCTGGTTTGGTCATTGGTGTAATGGGATATTATGTTTTCTAAAGCACTGGTGTGAAATAAATCCAAAACACTGTGGAATTGTAGGGTCATTAGGATTGGAAAAGGCCGCCAAGATCATCCACCAACTCATCCCTACCATGTCTCTCAGTGCTACATCTGCGTGGTTCTTGAACGCCTGGGGCAGCGTGTTGGAATGCTTTACCACTCTGAGAAGTTTTTCCTAATATCCAACCTGAACCTTGCCTGGCACAAGTTTCCTCCAGTCCTATTGCTAGTTCCAGGGGAGAACAGACCAGCCCCCACCTCGCCACAGCCTCTCTCAGCAGTTGTAGATAGCAATAAGATCTCCTGTGGTGCTGTCTTCTCCAGACTGAACAATCCCAGCTCCCTCAGCTGCTCCTCATAAGACTTGTGCTCCAGAGCCCTCACCAGCTTTGTTGCCCTTCTCTGGTCTCACTCCAGGTCCTCAATGTCTTCTTGTAGTGAGGGGCTCAAAACTGAACACGGTGTTCAAGTTGTCTCCTCACTAGTGCCGCGTATGGAGGGGAAATCCTCAGTTACTTGGAGTTGTTGTCATCAGTTCACAGCTGAAATGGCACAGTAGAATTGGAGCTCTGGGTCTTGTGCTTTGGAAGGCTCTGTTTCTTATCTTTAAGCTTTTGATATGAGTAGACATAGGAAACCTGAAGTGATTTATTTGGAAAAATGGAGTGCTGTGCGTGTATGTTTTTTGCACGGTATTTAGCTGCTGTCTTCTAAGAACTTGCTAAAAATGTGCTCATTTAAATAAAACAAGTTATAACTTCTTTACTGTAAAGGTCTCGAAGGTCATTGTTGGACTTTATGCGTCTCTGCCCACAGCACAGTGTTGGAACTAGGTGATCTTTAAGGTCCCTTCCAACTCAAGCCTTTCTAGGTCTGCATGTGTGTACTACATTTAAAAGCGGATGTGTAGATGTAATTTTATTTTTTAGTGGAGAATGTGAGGAAAATGGACTTTCTCTGGGTGTTTTTGGGCATGTCATGTGCTGGCTGCAGGTGTCTGCTGGTCATTGAGAGATTATTTTCAGGATGTGAGGTTCGGAGAGCTGTACTGTTGCTGCTAGAGTTGTGCTTGCAGAGCGCTGCCCACTGCAGTTTTCAGGTCAGTTGGGTACAGTCTGGGGGATTGGGTGGGCTAGTTTGTTTGTGCTATCAGAAATTATAAATGAGTAGTATGGACTATAAATGGCTTTGATTCTTATGACTGAGTTTAAGGCATTCAGGTCACGTGGCCAAACATTCCCAACTCCTAATTAGGATGTTGTCATAAAACATTGGGTGCTTGCTGCTGAGTATGCGTTATATCAAAACAGGAATTTGAAGGGAACACTTTCCTGCAATGTTTCCACTATGAATAACTAGGTTTTGTCACTTTGAAAGCTCCTATGCTAAGATAGAAAAATAGAAAGCATTTGTTAGATCTGAATTGCTGTTATCTTAACACGATGTAGGAAGTGTAGCATAAGCTTCAGCATAAGTTTGATTTTTAAATCACCTGATGCAGACAGTAGTCTTATTAATTGTAAGACTATTAAACCATTTCAGGTTAACCAAAATAAGCCATATGTAAGCCAGCCATACACATCTACTAATTGCTTTAAATTGATTAAACTTATGGAAGCTTTACATGCAGTTGAAGCCTGTCTCTGTGTAATGCTGTGCATGTTAAATTTTCGGGAAGCTATGTGACATAAAAATGCATGTTTAAATTGGCTTTGACATTCGCCATGTGTTACTTTTTTCAGTTGGTTGTGCTGCCTTTAGCTTTTGAAAATGATTGTGAGGAAGATTCCTCACAATGTGCAAGGGCTGTAATCTTAGCTTTGTGAAGGCTTTTGCTTTGATCAGTGTAGGATGCATTTTCTTGCACACACCTGCAGGCTGTGATTGATGCTGAGACTCATCGAGCTTCCATTTGCAGTCCGTTCATGTCTTTATGCTTGGCCTGCAGTTGGGTGCTCAGTTTTCAGGAGCATGGCTTTGCAGTGCAATCTCCCCCCTCTTTGTGTATAGCGTTTTTAGCATGTGTTGGGAGTTCTCCATCTTTTTGTCCCGGAAATATTTTTAATCACCTAGATGTATAGAAGAATGTGTGTCCTCTGTCACATGCATAGAGGTTCTCTGGAGCTGGTCTTCATGTGATTTATTGAAACTAGAAGAATGAAATTGAAATTGCCAGGTTGGTTTTTGTGTTCAAGCTTCTCAGAGCACTTCCAGCTGAGGGAGATAGGCCACCTGTATCAACACGAGGTGTCTGCTCTTTGGGTGTTTCAGTGCACTTGATTCTGCGTAGCTCTGTCAGGCACAGGGTTGCTCAGTAGCTAGCTTTCAGAAGTGTAACACTGTCACATTAATCAGAGGAATATTTTTGTGTATACTAAGTTGCCTAGGTGAAATGTGTGGAACATGTTAATGATTTCAAACTGTGCCTGGCCGTAACTGCTAAAAAGAAGGTAAGAGTTTATCAGAGCAACTAAAATTACCTGGAATTAGGTTGCTTTATGGCGTTGCTCTGTTTCTGTAGAGTCCTACTCTTTTATTAGTGGATGAAGTCAACAGTGTAAGTGGGCAGACCATAACATATAGCTTATATTAAGTTGGTGGATGAAGAGCAGGATTTTTTTGTTGTTAGTATTTGGAATTTTCAATTTAGGATTAGAGCAATGATCGGACAGTCTCTTTTGTTGCAATACAATGTGTAAATTGATTGCTAAATAGAGTATCTTGTAAGCTGTTGAAGCCGTGTCTAGCAGTTGAGACTACTAGATAGTAGTAGTGAAAGTTGTGTGTAGTTTCAGCAAATATAAAGGGTGCTCCAAAAGTAATGCAGCCTATTTCATTTTGTTGTCCCACACCATCAGAGGCAGACGTTGGTGGTTTGGCAGTAGAGGTGGAACCTTCCTGACAGTGCCCCAGTACGTGCTGTTAGTGTGTAACAGATGGCAGCAGAGGGGCACTCTGACAGGATGGCGTCTGAAATGGAAATGTGTGTAAAGCAAAGGTGTGTCACTGAATTCCTCCATGCAGAAAAAATGGCACCCACTGACATTTATTGATGTTTGCTGAACGCTTCTGGAGACCAAACAGTGGGTGTGAGCACAGTCAGGTGTGGCTGGTGTGTTACAACTGTGGCTGCAGCAATGTGAGAGACAAGTCGTGTTCCACACAGCCGTGCACAGCTGTCACATCACAGAATGAAGGGCGTCTCGATCAGTTCACCTGCATGAATCAGCATGTTATGGCAAGGGAGCTGTGTACAGAGCCGACTGTTGTCTCCAGTGTGCTGGAAACAATGGTGGTAAAGTTGTCTTCCCACAGAGTTTGCGCCACGTGTGTCCCATGAATGCTCACATAGGAACTCCATAGGCAACTTTGTCAGGACCTACTGAGCTGATATGAGGCCGATGGTGGCAGTTTCCTGGATTTTATCATTACTGGTGATTAGATGTGGTGCCATTGCCACGAGCCAGAGTCAAAATGGTGTCCATGGTGTGGCAACATGTGAATTCGCCGTCAAAGAAGAAGATCGGGCTGCAGTTCTCACTGGATAAAGTGATGTGCACCATCTTTGGGATAGGAAGGGCCTGGTCCCTCTGGATTTCCTGGAACGTAGATAAACCACCGGCTCGGACCACTGCATCACAATTCTGACTAAGCTGAAGGCTTGAACTTCCAGAGCCAGGCCGGAGAAGAAGATATCTTTTTCTTCCAACACAGTAATGCCCGGCCTCACACCAGTTTGAAGGCTCTGGAGCACACTGCCAGTCTTGGCTGGACTGTCCTACCACACCCACCATAAAGTTTGGGTTTGGCTGCTTTTAACTTCCGTTTGTGTTGATGAAGGACAACGTTTTCCGAGCAGTGGTGCCATTACAGCAGCAGTGAAGCAGCGGGTTTCTGCTGCTGCAGATGTTTATGAGGATGGGGCGCTGGCTGTTGTTCATTGCTGGTGAAAACGCGTAGCTAATGGTGGTGAATGTGTTGAAAAATAGCTTTGTAGCTGAGAATGTTTCTATCAGATAGTGTTACTGTGCTCTTAGTATCTGTAGTTTGCATGGAAATAAATAGGAGGCATTACTTTCAAAGCAGCCTATATGCTTTATTGAGAACTGAGCTTTTCCTGCAGCCGAACATCAGAATGCCTGCAGTCAGTATTTGGCCTGTCCCTGTGTCTCTGAGAGTTTGATACAAAGTTTTTCTTCCAGAGAGACTTGCAAGCGCTTGTGTTTTATCTGTGTGGGGAGGTCTATTAGGCATGATTTATATTCAGGAGTGCAATTTTTCAGTATTCCTGTCTGGCTGGCAGAATAATATGGGCATGCTTCTAAGTGTAAAAGTAGTTGCAGATCAGCTTCTCTAGAAATGACCAAATCAAGAGGCAGAGGATACGGATTTTCCTACTTTCATCCATGAAGTTGAAGCAGAGGACTCTATTTCTCATATTCTATTCACACTTGTCTTTTTTTTTTCCCCATTTAGCATTTATTCATTGCATGTCATCGACCTATCGTGTTTACCATATGCAGTTGTATGATTAAACTAGGGTTTGGAAACTTAATTTGGAGATTACCCGCTTCAAGATAATCTGAAGCAAATTAAAGACCCGAACTCAAAAAACAAAGCCTTTCTTTAAATCTGCCTGTAAGAGAGGAATGAGTTGATTATGACTTGAATAACTTACAGTTAAAAGTGTGGTTTTCTTTTTGTTCCATTCCTTTGGTGTGCTGAAGTAATGTGATCACATTTATAACTTTGAATGGGGTTGAGGGATGGTTATGCATATTCAGCCACTGCTAATGGATGTTGTAAAAGCACAGGTGGAAACGGTTAATTCTCTTTCTGGTCTTAGTCAGAAAAAGTTAAACTTTGTTCGATCTTGTCTTATCAAGTTTCTAAAGCTTGATCTAAACAAAAAAGTTCCGCATGTGCCTTTTATTGTTTTACCTATTCAGTATTGCCACAAAGGCAGCATTTGCAGCCATCATCTTCTTACTTCTCACACTGGCTTAACCACTAGTAAATATCTAACTAGTCATGAAAACTTTATGGCATGAATAGTTGGGAAGCATTTGTTTACATAAGGTAAAGAGAGGGTGTTACGGTAAAGCATATTAGCTTTTTACACTGATACAGTTATACGCATTAACATTGAACACTTCCAGTCCAAAGACGACAAAGCTTGCACTTAGACAATGTGATTTGAAACGTGGGAGTTAAACACTGCTACAGATGGCTCAGAAATTACTGGCTACTTCATGAAAGGAAGACTTTGAATTCAGGATTATCCTTATGTGCAGTGAATCATGTATTCTTAAGATTTTTTCTAGGTCTATCAAGCAGCTTAGTAAAACAGAGTTCCTGTAATGTGTTTCCTGTTATGCACAAGTCCTGGAAATGCTGAATTCTGACTTCACAGTTGCTGACAGGGTTACTTTCATTTCCACGAGAAAATCGTTGCAGATAGTGCTCTGTGGAGGGAAATGGAATGGTTGTTTGCATGGGGTTCTGTGGCTGCAGTTTACTTTGTATACAATTGCTCAGTCGTGGACTGCTCGTTATGGGCTTAAGCAAAGTGTTTCCTTGTATTTGGAGTCTTGCTTTCTTTTACAGCTTACTGTAAAGAGACAGCTGTGCTCTATCTAAGAGAGCTCTCTTATGGCAGCGTAAAATGAGAAACCAACAAGAACACCAGCTTCTGAGGAGAGAGTTCTGTTAGCTTGGAGGTGAAAGAAGTAAACTTTCACCTAATTAAATGGGGTAATTAAATGGGGTAGTTAAGTGGGGTCTGTATGAATAGAGGACCACTTCGATTTTGCATTCTCCTACGCAGTTTTGCGGTTATCTTCTTTTGAGAAACAATGGGGTCATTCTCCACAGATGGTATTTTACTCCCAAAATGAAATTCAGAATAGTTTTCAGACTGATCTGGAACTCTTTTGCACATGGTCTGAAAAAATACATTGCACATGACAAAAGAGTTTCCCCTTTTTTTGAGGTCTAGCTCGTAGAGGAATCTGCCTCTGATTTGATGGACAGTCTGTCTTAGCAGTGGGCGAGTGTCACTGCTCCTGAGCAGAAGTCACGACTCCTTCTGCTGTCTGTTGCGTTTATTTGTTTTCAAGACAGTTCAAGCTGGGATTCTACTGATCCTAGCTATTACTGTTGGCATCAGGAAGGAGCAGGTGGAAACATTTAATGAAGAAGAATTGGCTATACATACAGTTTTATGCAACATCTGCGCGGGTTGTTGAGGAAAAGCAAGCAAAGCGGAAACACTGTTGATGGCATGTATATGTGTGTATGCATGTAAGCATGTGGAGCATACATCCTTAGATTTTTGTTAACTGAGATACATTTGTTTCCTGTTAGCAGCAGCGTACACCTCCATTCTAAGCACAGAACTGTTGCTGTAATGCTCAGTACGTGAATATTCAGGCTCCGTTCTTAAAAAGAGCCACTAAATGAAGCGGTTGTGGGTAGGTCTTACAGCTTTCCTAAGGAGAACAATGTCTTCTCTATTCACTGAGATAGCATTCTTTATGTCACAGAGGTAAGAGTATGTCTGCAGATATAGTTAAAAGATATTATAATTAGAGAATTGTCTTCAGGTTAACTTTCAGAAGTCTTGAATATGTCACTTGTAATTAATCTAGCAGTTTCAAAGTCTAGGTGTTTGTGCTTATAGGTGGAGCCTGATATTGGTAAGACTTGCTGCGCCTGTATTTGCAAGTGGAAACATCTTTTGCTGTGTTTGACTTAAACCACATAGGACCTAGTCCTCCAAGGAGCCTGCTTTGGACTTGCTGCTTCTTTTAAACGATAGTAAACTTTTCATATAGACTCTTAGCCTCTGATGACTATTTATAATGCATAAAAGATGTGGCTTTTTTTTTTATAATTTAGGAAACTATTGCTGTTTTCTGTTGTGCTGTCAACTATTCATCGTGAAAGCAGGAACTGAATGAGGACTGATTAGAAACCTTTATTTAAGTGGAAAAACGAGTTTCCTCACATCTGTAGTTTAAACTTTATTTACGCTTAGGGAGCAAGTTCCTGATGGGAATTGGTTATTCTGGATCATGCAATTCTGCAAAGGTTGCAAAGTTTTATTTTTGATAGATTGTCAGCACTCAGGAAAGCTGCAGCCAAAGGTAGGGTCATGGCTGTGCTACCCTTCCTGTATTTCTAAACTCGCAGGAAATTTATGGAGTTGCAGTATAGGAAAGATGAAAAACATTGTGAACAGCTGTACTTAAATGTTAAGCAGCAGTCTGTGCAGCACCTTTTGTTCAATGTGTTGGTTTAGGTAGGAGGAAGGCATTAAAAGGAAAGAGAAAACATGCCACCATGGACGAATTCCAGCATGATGTCTTCTGGAGAATGTGCTTAGTACTTACTCATAAATGCTTACCTCCAAGTTTAGCATTATAACTGTTAAATTAGAATTTTGTTTTGTATTCTAATTGGAAATATCGACAAGATCTTAATTACAGAGGTATTCCAGTATTTTTGTAATGTGATGGCATTCGTTGGGATTTAGGTTTTGTAAATGCTCTAAGCTAATAAAGTACATATTAGTGTGCCAGTAATCAGAATTCTTCTGAGCTTCAAACTGCAAGAAAACGTAGTTAGATAAGGGTGAAACTGTTTACTTCTTGCAGGTGCGGGTATCTGGCTTCCTCAAAACTAATTAGCTTGTTTCCAGTTCTTACTTACGTTCCACAAGCACAAAGCATTTAAAAACCTGTTTGTGTAGTGCTTTATCTCTTACCATTAGTTACTCCATACAGTTTAATAAATTGCCGTGATTAGGCTGGTATTTGAAGAGCACATTTTCAAAAATGTCACATTTCCTACTAGCTGCTGTTCCTGACCTTTTATTTTTCTGACTTAAAAAAAGACACTCTATACATGGCTCTTAAAGTTGGTTATATTTTTTGAGTTCTCTCTTCTGCTTGCACTTTTCAGAGACTTCTCTAATTGCATTTATGCTAAACTGATCTGCATTTTGGTGAACATTTTCAGGTTACAGTTTACTGAAGCCTTAGGAACAGTCATTTTGTACGTGTTTATTCTTGTTGCTTCCTTGGCTTTTGCTTGTTTCCCCCAGTGCTTGGAAGAAGTAAGCAAAAAATCCCAGCTAGTAATCTGAATGAAATTACCTTTCAGTCATTTGCTGACTGTGAATCTGTGTAAATGTTTGGTGTCCTTTACGAGAACCTGCTGTGTTAATGATAAGATTGATGTGTGATCCGGTGCCATTGAGGCTGCTCAGACGTGGGCCTGCTGCTGCAAGGCTCCTCCGTCTGCCTGCGGCTGCTGCCACTTGCTCAGGCTGCCTGCTCCCCGCTGCTGCCTCCTCACTCCTACTTTTTCTGCGACAGCGCAGCTGATCACATCCTCCTCATGATCTGCATCACCGACCTTTATTTTTAGTTGCCAGCTTTATTTTTCAGCTGCGTAACTTCCCTGGTCTTAAGACTGTACTGATTTTGTTTCTGAACAAAAAGTACAGAAAAGATGGGAGAGATTTATGACCAGATCATGGGCTCCCTTTACTGGAAATATAGAGCTTCTGTTGAGAAAAGTCCAGGATTTTAGTTCAATCCTTCTTTCCTTTCCACTCTAAACATGCACGCAGCATTCCCAAGGGCATACTACTGTGTTTTTAGCAGCAGTGATATGGATCTGAGGCATTTGGGAGGGAGGAGGGGAATGGATAGTTGACAGGAAAAGTCTTATAGTTTCTGTGCTATTTTACCATGCCTTGCCTCGCCTTCCTTTTAATTCCTATTGTTGCTTTCTCCTGCTCAGGGGAAGTTCACTTAGTGCCAAAGGCGAAAAGCTGGCTCAGTTTACTAATCAGTGTTTAGGGCAGTGTCTCAGTTCTAACAGTGAGATATGTCTTATTGAGTGGAAAATAATTTAAATTTTAAAACTAAGCTTAAGGCAAAGAGAAGATATCCCTAAAATTGAAGAAATTTGTTATTTTTACTCATTTTTACAAAACAAACAAAAGCCTACAATGTGTGAAGAATTAAATAGGTGGAATACCATGTGATCCCAAAGTCTGAATTCTAGTTCTTGGGAAAATAATAAAGATATGGGAGAATGAAGAGGGTGCACAGTGTCAAGTATGTGTTTGATAAGATGGGAGTCAAAAGAATACAAGGTCTCTAGAAATAGAGAAAGGCTTTGAATACAGCCTAGAAATACTGGATTAAAGAGTTGTCATTAGAAAGGTTGCAGAAAGGCTGCTGAGGTTAATTTTGTTCATTTTACATGTGAGGGATTGAAAAGAACTAGCAACAGTTGGTAAGAAGCTGAACTGTTAGAAATCATTCAGAAATCATTCTGTTAATGAACATGCCGAGTTGTTAAAATACATAGGTTCTATGCTTGCATTCTGTGATTGCTTTAGCATTTTATGATTCATGGTTCTGCTTTCTTTTTATTAATCTTCAGGGGGAAAGGAACAATGGCTTTGACGTTCTCTATCATAACATGAAGCATGGACATTTGTCAACAAAAGAATTAGCAGACTTTATTAGAGAAAGGTAGGTATTCATCCTTGCTGACTCTGGGTCTTTATTATGTGGTTTGTGGCCTTTCAGTTCACTTTGTCATTACCTGTTGTTTTTGACCATGGATATTAGAACTAGATTTTTGGCAATTGCCGGTATGATCTTAAAAAATTGTCCTTTCAGGATTACAGTGCTAAGAAAGTAAATTCTATTCCCCTTCCTCTTCCCCTTCCCTTCTCCTTCCTTCTTTTTTGTTTTTTTCTTTGAAGCGGTGATATATTATGATAAAATATATGCAGAAAATAAAACAGATTCTTCTTTATGGGACAGAAGGGACAGGAATGAAATCTGCCCATGTGACAACTTCCTAAACAGATGAGCTAATGCTGTTTTCAGTCTTATTTTACAAAGAAGACTAACGACTGCTACTTAGGATACAAAAATTTCCATTCTGGAGGATCTGTCTGGTTCCAAATGTTGTCTTATTCAGTTACTGACACCAGATGGCATGTGGAAAAATCTTGTAAGAGGCTAGCTGAGAACTTCTTTTAGTAAAGGTTTCTTGCAGTAAGAGCTGTCCAAAATACGTCCTTTGTTTTCTGCAATTTGTCATCAAAATTCCAATTTCTGCCTGAAGTGACTGCAGAGAAATGTCACCACTATGCATCTGGCAGGTACTTAGTGACAGTGATATTTGCATAGTTTCACAGTGAGTTGTGGAGAAAATGACAAAAGACTTTCTGCTAAGAAGAAACCAGTGAACTTCCAAGGCCTTTTGTGAAGCTCCTGACCAAAGCTGTACACAAACCAAGGAATTTTGTGTGTTGAGAACCTCTTCATTCAGAAAATACATTATAAAGCCAGGGTTGTGGGGCAGCCTTACTTTAGAGAGATGTCAAACTGTGTGCTAATCATAGAATCATCATAGAATGGTCTAGGTTGGAACAGACATTTAAGATCAGCTAGTTCTAAACTGCTGCTATAGGCTGGGACACCTCTATAGACCAGGTTGCTCAGAGCCTCATCCAACCTGGCCTTTAATGCTTCCAGTGATGGGGCATCCACAGCCTCACTGGGCAACCTGTTCCAGTGTCTCACTACCCTCACAATAAAGAATTTCTTTTTGATAACTGGTCTATACCTACCCTCTTCATTTTAAGGCCATTTCTCCTTGTCCTGCTACAGCATATCCTTATGAAAAGTCCCTCCCCAGCTTTCCTGTAGGCCCCCTTCAGGTACTGGAAGGCTGTTATGAGGTCTCCCGGAACTTTCTCTTCTCCAGGCTGAAGAACACCGGCTCTCTCAGTCTGTCCTCGTAGGGGAGGTGCTCCAGCCTTCTGATCATCTTTGTGGTCTTCCTCTGGACCTGTTCCAACAGCTCCATGTCCTCTTCTGGTACTGTGGGCCCCAGAGCTGGACACAGTACTCCAGGTGGGGTCTCACTGCATAGTAGAGGGGCAGAATCACCTCCCTCAACCTATTGGTCACACTTCTTTTGATGCAGCCCAGGATACAATTGGCTTTATGGGCTGTAGGAGCACGTTTCTGGCTCATGTTACATTTTTCATCAACCAACACCTCCAAATCCTTCTCCTCAAATCTGCTCTCAATCCATTTCCCACCCAAACTGGATTTGTGCTTGAGAGTACCCCAACATAGGTGCAGGATCTCGCACTTGGTGTTGTTGAACTTAATGAGGTTGGCATGGGCCCTCCTCTCAAGCCTGTCCAGATCACTCTGGATGACATCCCTTCTCCCTAGTGTGTCACCTGTACCATTCAGCTTGGTGTCATCTGCAGACTTGCTGAGTGTGCATTCAGTGTCACTTAAAGGATATTGAAAAGTATCCCTGAGGAGCACCACTTGACACCAGTCTTCGCTTGGACCTTGAGCCACTGGCCACAACTCTCTGAGTTTAACCATCCAGCCAATTCCTTTGCCAGCAAGTGGTCTATTCATTGAAATCCATTTGATCTAGCTACCAGGATGTCATGCAGGACAATGTTAAAAGCTTTGCACAAGTGCAGGTAGATGATGTCAGTTGCTCTTCCATTGTCTTCTGATGCTTAGTATTAAATGTTTAGAGAGCCTGAAACTGAAATTTATGACATCTTCAGTCTACCTATGTGAAATGTTTTTCCTGTGAATTTACCAAAAATCATTCTTTTCTTTCTAAACTTCTTACCTTGCTTATGTTCTGTGTCTTTCTTTGTTGCAAAGTAGTTAAGAGATTTTGCATAGAATTATCTATTCCCTCCCTTCCTCTGCAGAATATAGAGTATTACTTCGCTGTTATCTTTTCTGCTAAAAATATGAAGACAGATGGGCAAGAGTCATTAGGTGCCTTCTGCACGTAGTGTTTTTATGCCTTGCTTGCCCCTGATTTTCTGGGCTCTTCCCTATGAAAACTGAACTTATACGTTTGTACTCTGTCCCTCCTTTTGAACATGTTAGCCAGTTTTATTCAAATGTGGAGAGACAGGAGTATGAAAACTGAAAATTCCTGGGTAATTCACAGATTGTGAATTACTGATGATACTTGTAATAACTTAAGTAGCTGACTGTTGTAAATATGTTAGAAATGTGCTCATTTCAAAGAATATGTATTTACTGTATCTGCTGTTAAAACCCTGTACGTTCCTAGGAACAAAATGTTTCCACCTTTGCTGGTTCCTGGACCTGGTGAGACACACTGGAAACTACTAAGACCTGTGTCTTGGACCACATCCATGTGGGCACTTCACTCGTCATTACAAATGCAACTCCAAGCTTGCTAGGGTTAGATAATTTTTCTAGGCTGTGTTTAGTTTATCTATACTAATTCACTTTTCAACACTGTTGTTTCATGGTTTCATTTTTCCTTTTGAGTATTTATTAGTGATGAAGTTGTTAAAGACTGGGTCAGTTGGATCTTTGGACAATTCTTTACTGTCTTTTGACCAAATATTCTGAAAATGTGAATGGGAAAGACTTACGTAATTAACAGTCACTGCTTTTGATGTGGTTCAGAAGTATGTCTGACAGAGTGAACTGTGCGGCAGGCAATCTGCTCACTGCTTCTAAATCTTGGATGGTGCAAGATATGTTTCTGCTGAAAGATAAATATCTTTGCTCTATTCTGATAAAGTGCATAAGCATTTTGCTTTTAAAGAAGTGATAACATACAAAGATTGTGTTGGCCCACAGTTTTCTTTTGTATAAAAATACGGATTTTATATGCAGGGAAGATTTGGTAGGTAAATTATCAATGGTGTTTGTGTGTATTTAGCACCTAAGATGTTTACATATAAGTTCAACTAAGAACTAAATAGGTATTGTGTTGGGTTTTCTTCAGAAGTCTTTCAAATGTTTTTCTGCACCAGCTGTCTATAAATGTAAAAAGAAGCTCCTTAATGGGAAGAAATTAGCAATGCTCCTATTCTCATTTCAGTTTAAATGCTTAAATATATCCCAAGCAAAGACAGATCTTTAAGATGTGAAAATTAATTTAAACAGGCATTCGTAGTCTGTTACTGTGAGAGAGAGCTTTAGGAAGTCAGTGGATACAACTGAAGATAAATGTGCCCCATTAGTCAGTAGCATCTTTTGGCTGTTAGCGTTTGTTATGTGCTGATAACACGTAGCAAGTTTCATAACTCCCAGCTTGTGAAGGTTGTTTGCTGAAGTATTCTGCTAGTTGTTCTGAAGGAAAGGAAAGAAAGTAAAAGCACTGAGCTGTTGTTGGTGATTTATCACCATTCATTATAGTAATTAAAAAACCATCAGTGCTTCGCTCGTGTCTGTATCACTGCTTGTTTCAGTGAGTGAAATTTACCAACATTTTCAGATCATCAAGAATACTTACATCTTTCTTACCAAGAATACTTACGTCTACTTACAGGAGGAGATGTTTTATTTCATATAGTGGATACATTCGTAGTTATTTGTGACAGAGATTTAAAATGTAGTTGAGTTGCTGCATTTTACAACTTCAGGATGGTTGCCTAACCGTTCAGCTTGTCATTTTAAAGTTCAGTAGTTTTAAGTACAGCCTTCAAAGTTTCAGATGTCTATTACTATTTTGTTTCATATGTTCGTAATCACTGAGTATTGAATTCGGGTGGAAAATTTAAGCAGTGTGTATGTTAATCTTAGTTAATAGGGTGGTGAGGAAAGGTGATGGCAGGAAGACTTGAAAGGAGTCACTGCTGTTACATGTTGGGTGACTACACTCCATGGCAATTGTGCCAGTAAAGGAGGAAATTGATATTGACTCCTGGATTTTGAATCTCCAAAAGACAAGTAAAAATATGGTTATGAGTGCAGGAAAACTGTAGCAAAAATTTTGTAGGGAGGAGATTGTCCTGAAGAAATCAGAATATGTCGAGATCATTCTTTAAAAAGTAAGCCTAAACAGTGGAACACAGTACATTTTGCTGCATATTAAATCACTGCTTCTCAAATTTAAAAGCCACTCTGCAAAGAACCTAAAAATACCAAAAAAAAAAAAAAAAAAAAGAAAAAAGCCTCCTAAAACTGTAAAGACAAGATAAGACTCCATTTATGATGATCAGATGCATTTGATCTTTTTGTTCTGTAAATGTCTAGTGTTAGGCACGTGATCATTATGTGACTTCGTTCTCACTGGTACCGAAGAATGTTAAAGACAGGAAGAAACACAGAGGATGTAAGAAGGAAAACGTTATATCTTGCAAGTCTCAGGTCCTTCAATTTTACTTATTTCAGTTCACTTCAATATTCTGTCACAGTGTTCTCAGATTTATTTTTGTTTGTTTGTTTACATACCTGGATGTTTCTGCATATAGTTTTTGAGGGATTGTTAAAATGGAGTAATTTTCAGCTGAAGGAGAAACTCCTATGTTTGGAATCTTTAGAATCCATGTTAGTCTGTCTTCAGATACCTTTAGAATTTAAATTATGCTTTTGATCATTTTCTTTGACAGGGCTACAATAGAGGAAGCATATTCAAGATCAATGACAAAACTTGCCAAATCAGCAAGCAATTACACACAGCTAGGGTAAGTGTATATGAAAGACAAATAGTTGTGTACGTGGTAAGAAGCCAGTTTGATTCTGAATATTTTATTGATGATGTTGAAGGCAGCACAACTTTGTCACCTTTAAAAATTATTGTTAGTCCTTCAGCTACTGTGCAACGATGCAAGATGTTGTGCAGCCGTGACAAGAACAAAACACAGTGCAGTTCTTTATTCACTGAGGAAAAAAAAAAAATTAAAAAGCCCTAACCAATCATAGAGAGGCTGTTTGCTCCTGTGTGTTCAGGGTTTCCAAGTTAAGTTCTTTTCAGACATAGTAAAGAACTTAATGTATGCTTCTAAACCAAATAATTTTGATGAGATAAAATTTTGTATTTGAGTTATGTTTTATGAAAGAATGAAATGGAATAATGGATGGGAAGTTTGCTTTTGTTGTTAGAAATATGAGCAATAGCTCAGACTTCCTAGATGAGAGGAAGTTTCTTTTTATTTGTAATAATCAGAGGTAGAATATGGAGTTATCAGAGAACAGTTTGGTGATTTGTTGCTGCTTTTTGAAAGTTCTCTGTCTGAGTTTGAATAGGAACATCATTGTTTTAAAGGCTATAAAATAGTACCAATTTTGCAGCAACTTTAGTCAGAAAACAGATAGGTACATTTTACCTTTATTGACTGTATAGAGTAAAAACCAGAAAGTACTGAAGTTATTAGATACTATGAAGGATGCTCCAAAATTAATGCTTCCTATTTTATCATGCTGGACAATGGCATTGGGGTGGATGTTGGTGGTATGGCAGTAGAGGGCTGAACCTTCCCACCTGTATTCTATTAGATTTTGCTGCTGTGTGACAGATGGCAGCACAGGGGCAATCCGTTGATGTTCATCAACACATACTGAAGATTTATAGAGACCAAACAATAGATGTGAGCACAGTGACTGGGGTGTTTCAGCAGTAGTGACAGTGGGTCACCGCTGCTGTTGCAGGTGTTGCAGGTGTATTTTTGCAAGTGTGGCCTTCAGGCTTTTGTTCATCACTGGTGAAAATGTGTAACTTACTATGGCAACTGTGTTGAAAGAGAGTGTTCTGTAATTTGCCCTCTCAAAAGATGTTTTTGTGCTCCTTGTATCTGTTGTAGTTTCCATGGGAATAAATCGGAAGTGTTACTTTCTGAGTGACCTACTGTACACCTGCAAGATTTAAAAACTACATAATTTATAGCATATAGTTGTTGTGTTTGTTTCAGTTTAGGAACACAATTTCTGTAAAAATATTCATTATGCTTTAGCACTATTAAGAAAAGTCTAGCTGATTTAAAAGAAAAAAATCCCAATGGGCATTAAATTTTTTTTTCTCAACCCAGAACATTTGCACCAGTTTGGGATGTTTTCAAAACCTCAACAGAAAAACTAGCAAGCTGCCACTTGGATCTTGTCCGGAGATTACAAGAGCTAATAAAAGAAGTTCATAAATATGGAGATGAACAAATTAAAGCTTATAAAAAGGTAATGGTTTTTGGTTTTTTTTTCCTCAAGCATGTCCAAAGATTTATAAGCACTGAAATTCAAATTATTTGTTTTTGACAACTGTGTAATATTTGGCAGACTAAGGAAGAAGTTTCAGGAACATTGGAAGCAGTGCAAAACATTCAAAGTATAACTCAGGCATTACAGAAGTCAAAGGAAAACTACAATGCAAAATGTCTTGAACAAGAACGTTTGAAAAAGGAAGGAGCAACACCGAGAGAAATTGATAAGGTAGTTATGTGACGTCTTTCTCAAAATTCATTATGTTGTCAATCTAATACATTCATGTCATATTAGCAAGTAAAATGCTCTGAAAGGGTTAAAAATAGGAAAACTATGATTATTTTATAATATGAGTACTTTGAATGCCTTTTTATGTTTTGTTTACACTTCCTTATCTGTTCTAACTTCACTGCAGTTCCAATTCTTTATTCTATGATTACCTGCATCATATAATAATTTTTCTTAGCATCCTTTACAGAAATTGCATATAGTTGTTTCATCATCTTTTACATTCTTGGATACGTTTTCTTAGACAAATATGCGAACTCAATGACTGTACTTGTTTTTGAATTGAGGAGTAGGAGCCTTTGTGTCCTTTCAACTGAGACCAAGTAGCTAATTATAGAAGTATTTGAAGTCTGTTCCATTGACAAGAAAAAACAAGCTAACGTTACTTTCAGAATTAATTTAAGTTACATGGACCAAAACCCCTATGGATGAATATCCTGGTGCTGTTTTTAGCTCTGTCCCTGTGTCATGGGAGAGTTTGATCCACACACAGAATCACTGAGCAGTTAAGGTTCAAAGAGACCTCTGAAGTCATCTGATCCAACCCTCCTGTTCAAGCAGGGACACCTGGACCCAGTAGCCCAGGACCATGTCTGGATGGCTTTTGAAGATCTCCAAGGAGAGGGTTCCACAATCTCTCTGAGCAACCTGTGCTGGTAGTCTGTCACTCACACAGCGTAGAAGTGTTTTCTGTGTTGCACTTTGTGCCTGTTGCTTCTTGCCCTGTGGCTGGGCACCACTGAAATGAGCCTTGCTCTGTCTGCTTTGCACCCTACCTTCATATACCCTGTTGAGATCCCATCCCCTTGAGCTTTCTCTTCTGTAGGCTGAGGAGCCGCATCTCTCTCATCCTATCATAGGACAACAGAATGGCTGAGGTTGGAAGGATCCCTTAGCTCCAGTATGTCTTGCACTGAAAGGCCCAGCACAGAACATAGCATTTCAGATGCAGCCTCACCAGTGCCGAGTAGAGGGTGGCGAGCACCTGCAGGGAACAATGAGACTTTTTGCTGTTTTAAGGAGACAAGGTAGTAGTAGACAAAAGTAGTTATGTTTCCCTGTCTCTGTGTCTTCTGTATCAACAGCCTTTTGCTGTTTCAGCTGTATGATCTGTATGAGAACCTGTTCTTAGTTAAATGATCTCAGTGCCTTTTGTCTGCTATCTTGGTGGAGCAGTAATGTTGGTTCACTGGTGACAAAAATTATCCAGTTGACCATCTTCTGATAGTTTTTATCTCTAATATAAACCTATTTTTTTCTCCTGGTTTGTTTTTTGAATGGCAGTCAGTGCTGGAATCTGGATATGAGTAAGCATTGTGTGAGACCGCCCATGTTTTCTTGCAGTCTTTTGAAAACGCAAGCAATTGCAAATAAATTGAAAATTTTCAGAAGGAAAAGTTGACTTGATAGAAGGCTTGCTCTTGACATCTAACACTGCCATCCTTTGTCCTGTCAGAAACAATTAAAAAAACAAACAGAAAACCTTGGCTCACTAATGTCGGTTTAGCTGCAGAAGAAAGAAAGAGGAAACATCATAGGAACGAAGACAATTTTCTATTGCTTTGTACATCTTCCATGAGTACTTCCACCCCCCTCCCCCCCAAACAATTAGAGCATGGTTGATACCAGATAAAGCTTCAAAAAAAGTTTCTCCTGGGAACCTGCAACTGTGACTGTCACATTGTCTCTGTCACATCATTATTCAAATTTACTCTTGCAGTTTCAATAACATGATAAGGATTGCTTTCATTTGTTTTTCTTTTGGTAGAAAATAGTTTTATTATGCTTAGCAGTGCATGAAAGATGTTTTTATCAAAATGGTACAATAGTCACTTTATTGCAGAGCAGGGAATGTGTGCCAGTATGCCAGGAGCTCATCATAAAGTTTAGCATTGAGAGAGATACTTTATTGAAGGATCTAACGAAGATTCTTAAGGAAGAATCTAAAGCTTGCAATTTTGCTGTAACTGGTAGTGGTAGCTTGTGTAATAACTTCCTGTTGTTCTCTGGCATGTTAACTTCTCTGTTTATAGTGACTTGACAAAAAATTATTGACTGATTCTTATTCTTTCAGTTACTGTTAAACTTCTAAATAGAATTCTAGCAATTGCTGTACCTGAGAATTGACACATCCTGTTTTCAAAAAAGATTAGGAGCTAATCATGAAATGTTCACGTTTCATCATTTTGTCTGCCTTGCTGAATAATTGTTTTCTGTAGGGGCTCTTAAACACACAAAACACATGATTCTGTTCATAGACAGACAGTATTACCAGAGGCAGGGAATATTTTGCTTGTCTCAAGATCCCAGAGTTCAATTACATAGTACTTTTGAGAAAAATCTTTAAAGGTTCCCCAGGTGAACAAATGCTAATGCTGTACTTACAATTTTCAGTTATTTTTCATTGGAAGTTGCAGATGTTGGTATTGATTCATTGGGAAATTACAGGTAGTGCTCAGCTCTGCAACTCACTGCAAGTGAGTAGTAGTTGCTGTTTATACTCTGGAAGCAATAAAATTCATTTGAAAGAGGATTTCAGAACTTGAATAGTAAACATGCAGTCTTTACTGGCGTCATTAACTGAAAGTGATTTGTGAATTAAAATTAATTAAAATTAGGGAGAAATTTCAGTGCAAAGAAAGGCATTCTGAAAGAAGAAGCCAGCATAAAGGTGATGAGAATAATATTTGGCTTCTAACTTGGAAACTGCAATTTCAACAGCTCAAAAAACCTTAATCCCATATTGTACTATAAACTTTGAAAGTAGCTTCTTTTACCAGAATGAAACACTTTGTTGTCTTCCTGTCTATGTAGTTCTGGGATTCTCCTGTTTTTTTCTTTTGTCTTTTAAGAAAATAACGTACACAGACAAGATTTGGTTAATTACCAACAAATGATGGGGAAAAAAAAAAAAATCAGTACCTTATGAATTCAGAAAGTACTACTTTAAACAAGTCTGAGCTGCATGAATCTGTCCCATCAGTATATTCTACATAAATTTCAGGTTGAAATATCTTCTCTTAATCTATTCTCATTATTTTTCCACATTCCTTATTTTCCTTCTTTCACTTCTAACAGAGAACTGTACCTTCTAAATAAACAAAGCCAAAAGCATTTGATACTTTCAGAGCTGCCCTAGTAACTGTTTACTCTGAATTTTATCCTGGCTTTCTTCATGTTTTTCTATATATTTGACATATCACGTAAATAGTTAATTTCAGTAATACATGTTTTGAAATACTGATTTAAAAGTAAGTGTGCTATAAGTTAGTCTTAGACGATAGGGAGAAAGGATTTAAGTTAGGTAGTTGTTCTGTTGCCTTTCTACATGGCTTATGAGAAGTTTTAAACCAGAAATCTCTAATAGCTTGAATCTACGTTATTTTGTGGTAAAAATTTGTTATGATACTTTAGTGTTTCAATACATCTCAATGTTTTCTTAGATCATCTTAGGCTTTCACTTAATAGTGACATTATAAACCTTGCATTAAATTGTGTGTGTGACATTTGACGTTTTTTGTACTAATCTATAGGCAACAGTTAAATCGAAGAAAGCTACAGATACCTATAAACTGTATGTGGAGAAATACGCTGCAGTTAAATCTGATTTTGAACAAAAAATGACAGAAACTGCACAAGTAAGTGTTGTATTAAATGAGGTGCTTTTGAAATAGATTCATATGTTCTGTTTTATCTCTCTGAAGATATCTGAAAGGAAAGCTTTTGAAGAATTGTTTAAAATAAAATGATCTCCTCTGGAAATTGGTGTAAGCTGTCAAAAGTAATAGGCTTGAAAGACAAACAGTGGCAATGTGTATTTTGATGGAAGTGTTCTTGAATGATGCACTGGAATACTAGCACTCCCGAGAGAATTTCTGAACAAATTTTTAGTGAGAAAAGAAGATGAGCTTCTGAAACTATTGTAGATGCATTGTGATCAGACAGAAAATCCTTCGAATTACTTTGAATTACTGGAATTCATTCATAGGAGATATAATATTGGGACCCATCATGTTTTTCTTGTTATCATTCTGATGAAATATTTTAGTAACTGCTTGATAAAGTAGCCCCTTAGGGGTTTAGCTGAGGTGGTCAAAAACCCTTACTTCATTCCAACATCAAAGAAGTATCTAGAATTTTAAGGAGTTTCACTGTATTACAGAGGATGTTGAGTTCTCTATATGTTTGCTCTTGCTGCTGCTTGTTAAAATTTCTTCTCCAAATCTCTTGATAGTAGACATTTTTTCACTGTCACAGATTTCAGAAAACATTACTTACCATTTCTGCTCTTAGTAATATTTATTTGACATATATTTACTTGTTTCTTTGTTCTTCTCCTTAGTTTCCAAGTTTAATTTTTAGGCATGGATGAAAATATAAGGGAAGTTAAGTCATACTTGTATTACAAATGTAGAAGTAGAAAAATGTTAGTATTTTCCTGAACTTCTTAGAAATTAAGATTTTACACTAAGAAGATATGTGTATCCTGACATATCAAAAACTCTATTCTTCTAAATTACAAACCACTTTGCTGCTTTGAAAACTTTGTTAGAACTTGCTCTTATTGGTATCTGAATAATTATTCAACAGATGTTACAGAAAGGATACCAAAGGATACCAGATATAATCAGAATTGTTCACTACAACCCACCATCTAAAAAAAGTAAATGAGAAGTAACTCATTCTCTGCTGTTCCAGTGCAAAATCAGTTAAGTTGTCCTAGGCAGTTCAGATAAAATTATTCTTAAAGCACCAGCATCTTGAATTGCTGTAGCTTTGTTCTAGGTAATCCGGTAGTAATGTCCTCACTTAGATGTCCTGTGCTCTTAGTCAGTCTCCACTAAATTTCTTGTGTAAATTTTATGTATTTTTCCCTTGCGTCATTTATTATCTTTTCTGTTAGTGTAAAAGTAAAGTGACTTGTACTGCATGATTTTGAGAAGTTGAATTGTAAGTTGTATTTTGTGCTGGAATAAACATGGAAGATTGTATTGCGATTACAAGGGGATAAGAATATGGTTTGGTTTGTCTAGAAATTGAATTTTACAGATATTCTTCACGTTGAAAGATCTTTTTTCTGAGTAAAACTAGTTGTATTAAACAATTGCTCTGCAACTGCAAAGAAAAAATGGCATCTCACCTGCCACCTTGTTACAAGCTTTTTTTTAAACATTGCATTTTTAAACACTTAAACACGTTGCATGGTCTATGGGAAACAATGAAAATAGCTGGAATTGCTAACTCATTTTTCTTTGACACCCTTCTGTCTTAGCTAGAATTGAATACAGCTGATTGTTTAAACAACTTCAGTGTAGAGCAGTCTGCATGTAAATAAAGTTCAAGAGCAAGTATTAATTCTTCATATTGTAAAACTTAAAGAAAAATGTTTACAACTTAGGAAGACTGTGTGCTGAATTGGACAATTACAGATACTGTCAAAGTTTTTTTCATTTTTCTTGTAGTGTGACTTTCACTCGAGTCTTAGCATTACAGATATGCTTCACTATATCCTTTCAAAACAGACTGTTCTTTCAAAAGTGCAAATAAACAATTTGGTTAATGACTGTTAATGATTCTACCTATGATATGAATTATATAGTCGTATTACAGTGTTTGGATAGTCCTTGATCAGAACGTTTGTGTTAAGTAATTACAAGGCTAAGATGCCTTCTCCTTCAAAGGCTTAAATTATTGAGCATCAAGTAGTAAATAAGAAAGAGGGAGCTGTGTGAGGTGTGGGGAGCAGGAATAGGCAAAGATCTCTGAATGGCCAGTTGTTTTGATACGCATCATAGAGAAATATTTAAAGGAGAACTGTAGTCAGTTTTACTGAGTGTCATGTGGATCTCTAAACAAGCACGAAGGAAGCAGCATTGACACAGTCTCAAAAATTCACTTTGAGTTTAGGTAAGTATTTGGTATAGAAGCAGGCTGGAAAATCACGTTATATTCAAGTGCTGATGCCCTGATCATGACTGAGAATAGATATTATAGACATGGGCCATGGATAGCTTGGAAAGCAGGACAGTGTAGTTTGTCTTGCTAGGCATTCAATAAAAGTAGAGACATCATAAAATGGGCTACGGAGAATGACCATGTTTTCTGTAATCCAGAAGGGAAGCTGCTGGAAAAAAAGTGTTATTTTAATCTGCTTCATTGATGGCTAGAGGCATATAAGTGTGGCAAAAGAAAAACCGAGTTTTTAGAAGGTAGAGATATATAATTTGTCTGTTTAGAATGATGCTTTCATTTGTGAATCAGAGTACAGGGAGGTAGGAAATGTAAAGAGAGAATCTTCAGAGAACCCTGTAAAATAGAAGAGACGAATTAAAGGTGCTCAAAGTTTGGGTGTGCTTGAAAAGACAACTAGGGAAATAGGAATGAAAACAGTAGAATAGAGATCAGGAGTGAAGAAAGATTAAAAGGTGATTATGGTTCACTGTTAGGGAGGATTTGAACATTTTTCTTTTTGAGCTGTAGCTAGGAGTGGGCTGTTAAAGATCATAGAATCACCAAGATTGGAAAAGACCTTCAAGGTCATCCAGTCCAACTGTCCAGCTATCAGCAATATTTTCTACTAAACCATGTCCTTCAATACAACACCTGAATGTTTCTTGATCATCTCCAGGGATGGTTACTCCACTACCTCAATACAGGAGGTATGTGGGCCTTTTGGAGCACATCCAGAGGAGCGCCACAAAAGTGAGCCAAGGAATGGAACACTTCTATGAGGGTAGGCTGAAAGAGCTGGGGCTGTTCAGCCTTGAGGCTCTGAGATGACCTGATAGCAGTGTTTCAATACCTGGAAGGGAGCTATAGGAAAGAAAGGGACAGACTTTTTAGCAGGATCTGTTGTGAAGAAAGCAAGGGGAAATAGCCTCAAACTCAAAGAGGGTAGAATAAGGTTGGATAGAAGTAAAATGCCTTCTACTGTGAGGGTGGTGAGGCACTGGAACAGGTTGCCTGGAGATGTGATTCATGCCCTGTCCTTGTAGACTTTGAAGGCAAGGCTGTATAAGGCCCTGGGCTACCTGATTTAGCTGTGTATGTTCCTTTTCATTGCAGAGGAGTTGGAGTAGATGACCTTTAAAGGCCCCTTTCCACTCTTAATGTTTCTATTATTCCAGTGCCTGACCACTCTTTCAGAGCTTTTTCTTAATGTTCAGCCTGAATCTCCTCTGGCACAAGTTGAGGCCATTTCCTCCAGTCCTATTGCTAGTTACACGGGAGAACAGACCAGCCCCCACCTCACCACAGCCTCTCTCAGCAGTTGTAGATAGCAATAAGATCTCCTGTGGTGCTCGTCTTCTCCAGACTGAACAATCCCAGCTCCCTCAGCCGCTCCTCATAAGACTTGTGCTCCAGAGCCCTCACCAGCTTTGTTGCCCTTCTCTGAACACGCTGCAGGCCCTCGATGTCTTTCTTGCAGTGAGGGGCTCAAAACTGAGCACACTACTTGAGGTGCAGCTTCACCTGAGCTGAGTGCAGAGGCCAACGACTTCCCTGCTCCTGCTGGCAACACTACTTCTGATCCAATCCAGGATGCCACTGGCCTCGTTGGCCACCTGGACATGCTGCTGGCTCATGTTCAGCCAAGTGTTGACCAGCACCCCCAGGCCATTTCTTCTACACAGTCTTCCAGCCACTCGGCCTCAAGCCCACAGCACTACTGGGATTTGCTGTGCCCAAGTGCAGGACGTAGCGCTTGGGCTTGCTGAGCTTCATCCCACTGGCCTCTGCCCAGACCCCCTTGTTGTACCTTCCTGTCCTCAGGCAGATGGACGCTTCTTCCCAGCTCAGTCACCTGCAAACTTACTGAGGGTGCATTCAGTGCCCTCATTCATCAATAAAGATACTGAACAGGACAGGCCCCATTACCAACCCCTGGGGAAAGCTGCTCATGACTGGTCACCAGCTACATTTAACGCCATTCACCCCCACTCTCTGTGCCTGGCCCACCAGCCAGTTCTTTACCCAGCAAACAGTGTACCTGTGCAAGCCACAGGCTGCCAGCTTCTCCAGGAGAATACTGTGGGCGACAGTGTCAGAGGCTTTATTCAAGTTCTAGGTAGATTACAGCAGCAGCCTTGTCCTCATCTACCAGATGGGTCACTCAATCACAAAAGGAGATCAGATTGGTCTAGCAGGACCTGGCTTTCATGATCCCATGGTGGCTAGGCCTGATCCTCTGTGACCTCCCTCAAGATGATCTGTTCCATAATCTTCCCTGGCACTGAGGTCAGGCTAATGGGCCTGCAGTTCCTCAGATCCTCCTTACTATTCTTCTTGTTGATGAAAGTCACTGACACGTCTCCAGTTCTCTGGGACCTCTCCAGTTGACCAGGAATGCTGACAGAGGGTAGAAAGCAGCTTGGTGTAGATGCCCTTCAGCTGAGCTCCTTGCCTCACCTTTAATCCCATCATCATTCCCCTAGGCTTATCTCTAGCAGGCCTGGTGTAATACACTTCTCCTTCATAGCTAGTTTAAAGCCTTCTCAGCAAGTACTGCCAGCTCCTGTATGAAGATCTATTTCCCCCTCTGAGACAGGTGAGACCCCTCAGCAGACATCAGGCAGGTGTCGAAAAAGCAGCCCCATGGTAAAACAAAACAAGATTCTTGTGATTGCTCTAGCTTCTCAGCCATGTATTTATAAGAAGGGTTTTCCTTGTCCTCGTGGTATTGCTCCCTGCTACTGGAGAGATAGAAGAAAGCATGACCTATACACCCACCAACAGCCCCAATCCCCTGAAATTCTTTTTTAAGGTCCTCAGAAAAGAAAATGTTTGAAGTGCTTTTAAAATGGGTGTCAGGTAGAAATCTAGATATGGTGGAACAGCAGAAAAAATTGCAGACAAACTGAGAAGGTTGCATGTAGTCAATTTAAAGATCAAATGAATGAAGCAAAGTTGAAGCAGAGGAGTTAGATTTCACTGAAGGAAACAATAAGAAACATATCTGTTGGGACCAGGAGGAGAATGAGGGTGCTGAGGAGGTGCAAAACAATCTGGAAATAGAATCTCTGAAATCAGATGAAAAAGCAGATGAAACTTTTTGGTAATGCAAATAACAGAGAAAATACATTTTTTTAAAACAACCATCAGTCCTATTTCTTTTTAGAAAAAATAGGTCAGATCTTTTGAAACACCAAGATAGTTGAAAGTTTAAAAAGTGGAAAAGCTTGGTAATGGTTCCAAAAGGGTATATTTAAAGAAACACTTTATTTTACTATTCTTTGGACTTTGCACCTTCTATTGTTAAACATTACAATAACTGTGGTAATGATCTGAAAAAATAGTTGGTTGTTTTTTAAAATAATTTATTATTATTATTATTTTAATAATTTATAAAGAATATTTAATTATTGTAATTTAAAGCTTAACATTTCAAGAAAAAATTTATTACCAATAATGACTTGTATTGGTTTACAGAAGTTTCAAGATATTGAAGAAACACATCTACTGCATATGAAAGAAATTATAGAATCATTGTCAAATACCATAAAGGATATTCATTTACAAATAGGAGAGGTAATTTTTATGTTATCATTTGTTTATTTGGCTTAAGCTATGTATTTTTTCTTAACCACTGAGCAGAACAGTCCTTACTGTGTTGTGGATCACATCTTTAAAACAGCAGTAAGCTTTTAAACCATACGAAGATAAATAATAATAAAGCAGAGGATTTAAAATACTTTAAAGCAATTTTGGTTCTTTTTACCAAATATATGAAACGTGAATGTGTGCTGAACTCAGTTTTCATCTGTTTGAAGGAAATTTGAATGTCAAATAGCCATTGAGATATTTTGAGATCTGTGTATTTTCTTATTCAAGCATTTCTGAAATTTCTTACTGAGTGGATCACCTCTGATTTTGTTTATTGTCCTGGAAATCTATTTTGTGTCTGAATCCAGCATGAACCAAAAACGTTGTGGCTTTCTGTTTCATGTGTAAGTTTGGGATCACAAACTTCACAGTATTCTCTAAAAACTTCCTAGGCTGAATGATCAATCATTGATTGAGTTTAATGCTAACAAAACAGAGATTTGGTTAGAGATTTTGATGATTTGAAGAATGTTTAGTGTATTTCTAAGTCTTGTTCACTAGATACTAAATCAGCAATCACACATTTTCTTTGCCTAAAACTTGAAATTGTATCAGTCAAGAGCTCCAAAATGTTTTATACAACTAGGTTTTTGTGTGCAAAAGGCCTTTGGTTTTAAAAGGAGCTTTTTAGTATGTTTTCTTTAGTTGCAAATTTTTTTAACTAATAATCCTTATTAAAAAATCTACATTCTTATGCGTTGCGGTGCAAGTTTATTTGAGTGCTCTTCATTTGAGTCTGGTTTTTTTTTTCAGTATTCAGATTTTGCTCATGAATGGTAGTCACAAGGGTCATGTTATTTATTTCTAAGGCAAATACGTACTGCCTTGCTTGAAAAACTTATTAACAGCATGTGGTTGTTTTTTTGCCAGACCAAAAACATTAAAACAGTAGTGCTTTTACTGAAGCAGGTGGGACGTGTGATAATACAGCAGTAACTGTTCACACCCTCAACTGGTGCTGGCTTAAGGGACATCTTGTCTTCCTGACATTGTATGGAACATGTTGTTGACAAATTCAGAAAATGGTATGTAGACAAGTAGCTTAGATAGAAGAGGTAGAAGTAAATCCTATACCTGCCATCTAGCTATATTCTTTCATTCCCCGTTGGTGTCTGTATTGTACACAAATTTGCAACTCCTAAAACAATAAAGGGATTTCCTTGATAAAATGCCTGCTAATTTCTGGAAGTTCTTTATTGTATTTTATAAGAAAATATTATGATATTAAAGCTAGTGTTAAAACTAAACACTACTTAAAGTAAAAAGTTATAGTAATTAAAATAATCTAATTAAAACTCCCATTGTGTGGGGGGTTTTGTTGTGTTTGCTTTTTTTTAAGGTACATGAAGAATTTATAAATAACATGGCGAATACTACAGTTGAGAGTTTAATACAGAAATTTGCTGAGTCAAAAGGAACTGGCAAGGAAAGACCAGGTAAGAGATCAAATATGACAGAGAAGGAAATGTTAATTTAAAAGCTGTAGATTTCCACCCGTAACAAAAAGTCAAACTCTATTCGTGAAGTGTTATTGCTGGAAGGTTCTTATATTTTGAATTCTCAGAATTTATTCTCTTTGATGTTAAATGTTTCAGAGAAATTTGATAGCACATTACTATGCATTTGTAGGGCTTATGTTCATAAGGCATGGCAATTTGTAGCTCTGAGTCTCTCAGTGAGGCTTCTTTGAGGAAGCTTTTAAACTGCCCTGTTCCTTGATACAAACTTCTTTGTGCTGTATGCCTCTGCATAAAATTTATTTCAAAAATGTGATCCAAATTTACTGATAGATTCAGAACAGATGTGTGTGAAGTTGGTTATAAAACTTCATAACCGTTGGTCTGGTTTCTTTGGTTAGCTTATAAAATCATGCTTTTTAATAGGTTATATTTTGGTGATTTGTTTCTTTACCTCGTATCAGATTGAGTAGTACTTTCTGAAAATATTGCTAGTTTGATGGGTTGTATAAGGCTTTTCTCAGCTGGGAATAAAGACAATCTCTCCAAACTGTGCATGTAACATTATAGGAGAAACACTGAGTTCCGCTCAGTTTTCAGACTGTGTATTTGGTCACTAGTTGTGTGAGCACAGGAATTCAGTTTTGTTGTGCTGAGAGTCCTGTCCGGCATCATCAGTTTTTTTCAGAGCAGGGATGTGCACAACAGTTTGTATTTTGAGCATTTTTACCAACTGTTGAATATGGTGACCAGAAACAATGTTGTTTCATATTCACTCTGTGATGCCGATATGCCAGTGGGCTGAGGTAAGACTGTGTGTGGAACAATTCTCAGATGTTTCCCGTGAGTCTTGTAACTTTTAGATAAAGAATAGCAAAGAAAAAGTACGTGCTTCAGGAGTTCATGTACAGTTGGACTGAGGTTAAGATAAAGGTGAATGTTCAGTATTGAAGCCCGTTTGAGGAGCTGTGGTGATGTCATGCTTTGGCTGTCTTGCATTCAGGAACATGACTCCCTGGGTTATAAAGACCTGTGCTAACGTATTTCAAACCATACATGTTGTTAGTGTGTTTTTCTGTAGGACAACGTAACAATCATAGGCAAAGTAGAACTTTATTTCTTAATTTGGTGGGAGAGGGAAGCTGCACATGCTGTGTGGCGTATTTGCTGCTTTGTAGATTTCGTCAAATGCCGTTTGGATTCTCCTGAGTCAAATAAAAGCATTTGCTGTGGCAAATGTCATTTTTTCAATTAGTATTTTAAGGTGGGAGCATATTTTTACTGTGGAAACATTTGTATGCACCTTGAATTTTATTTATTTATTTATTTATTTTACAGAGTGAAATTGTTTTATTTATACCAACCTTGTTGCAGGGGGAAAATATTATCTAAAGAATCTAAATTCTAAATCTAAATGTTAGAAATAGGAGACTGGAAGCACAAGCTGCTATTGCTAAATTGTAGTCATGTAATTCAGAGAATGAAACAGAAACATCCAGTGGGGGAGGGAATGCGTTTTCTTAGTTCAAAACATGTTTTTCCACAAGTTAGTGCTTTCTTAGTAGAAAGGTATTTTAACCCATGGAGCAAATACTGTAATTCTTTCCGTGATGTGTTACTTTGGAAAAGGAGAAGTCTTTTCAAAGTATTCACTGTGTAAGAATGATAAAGACTCAGAGCACAGCACAAATGTCGAAAACAAGCCTTACGTCAGTTGCTTTTATGATTCTGGTCCTGAGTAGTGATGAAAGGAATAATTTAATAGTCTCCGGTAGTATGTAGGCATTCTCTATCCAATATTATTTTGAAGTACTGAATTAGTTGGTGGAACACATTCTGAGATACTGAATATTAGAATAAATGTTATGCTTAATAAAACATTTTAGTTTATTTCAGTATATCGTACTGGTAATTACAGTACCTTATAGCAGAGTTCACTTTCCTATTTCTGCAGATACAAGTACAAATACGAATCTAAGAGGAAGTACTATAGGTGGCTGTTCTATTGTGTGAATTATAAACAATTTATAATTTTTTTTCTGACAATTACGGTCTTAAATTCTCATCAGCATATATGTAATTTCTCATTGTGTGATCATGTCCCTTATACAGGATTATGTGGGCTCCCTCTGGTGGCTGATTTCTGTTATCTGAAGTCTTAATATGCAGAGACTGAAAGAGTTTAATGCACTGGTTTCTCAGTCCAAACATCATTTCTCTCTAACAGTAATACTTTGTGAGTTTTTTGAACTTGTTTATGGACTTCCTTAGAAAGACTTTTTTTTAATTGTTACCTAAGCAGCTTGTCCAGTGAGCTTTATCACCTAATTCTTTCTTAATCTACTTCAAATTTATTTTAAAAAGAGCACAGTATCTGAAGTTCTATTTATTATTTGTTTTCTACTCTTATTCAGTGTTAAAACGTTGAGTTGCACATTTTAAAATTTAAATTATAAGAAAAATCACTTCAGTATAAAACTTTGATGAAGAGAGAGAAATGTCAGGACCTCCAGTAAGCAGTCAGACTTGTGTTCAGAATTTAATACATTTTCTGAAGTTTATTTGTTCCTACTATTAGGCCTAATAGCAGATTTGAAGTTGAACTCAGTTGGAAGATATTTTTGTCTTGCACTGTTTATCAAAACCGTTGCTGCCTGCTTTACATGAATCTATTTTCCATTTGAGATAAACTGCTGGTTCGTGTTCTTTGGAAAATTTGTTCATGACATGTGAGAAAATGTCTGTTTTCAACTAGATGTTAAATTGATACTGGGAGTCTATGTAAATTCCATATTTGTGGAATGTATTTATCCCACAAATAATATATTGTGCCAGATTTGTGATATATCATTGACTTCATTTACTTAATATGCTTATCTTCTATAAGAATATTGGTTTGTTCCAGAAGCAGAAGCTTCTAGGAAGCATGATCTCATATTCTTTCCAGATTTTTTGTCCAAAATTGTCAGGATAATACATACTATGTGTAAAGATAAAGTCTGTATAGTTGTAGCTAGTCATGAATGTTTTTCCATTTTTATACTGCTCTCATTCGTACAAAACTGACTGCATATGTTTGTGCCTGTATTAGATTTTGCTCACTACATATTTTACCCAGAGACTCGCTTTGAGAGCCAAAAGACAAGACAGCTGTACTGCATTGTCCAAACAAAAGCTAAATTTAGCTTTCTTTCATTGGTTTATTCTGATCTTATTGTTAGCAGTTGTTGGTAGTTTATTGAGTTATTGTTCTTATTTTTGCAATTTTCTTAAAACTGAATAAAGAGAAAAACAAGAATTGTATTGTAATGCAGACAACAATGGAAAGCCAAAATCCTTGCTGGCTGCATAACCATCCAATAAAATTATCCACAGATGGCAATTACTACATATGCTGTGCTGTTACTTAGGGTGAGAGAGGTGCTCATCTCTTCACTATAAAAAAGAAATATTAATTGGTCCTCTACTAGTTTGTGCCATCTTGCTCAAAGTCAGAATTAGCTTGAACATGATTTTCTTTCCAACTCTGTGTCCTAACCCATGTGAGCAGGCAGTGAAAATCTGACAATGAGAAATCAGCCGCTTACACATTGTGCTCTAACTCTTCCAGCATAAACATCTAGAATTTATTCTGTGAAAAAAGCAAAGTCTATAAAGATACTTCTCATCTGTAAAAATACTTCTTTCACTTACTATTCACCCAATAAACTAGAACTGAGGAGGGATTAGAAATCTGCATTTCTGAAGTATTGTAAATTGGTGCCTGCAATCCGTCCATTCTTTCTACAGAAGTAATTGAGAATATTCCCTGTCCACAGTTGCTGTGGATCAGCCATCACTGGCTCTTGCACATTTTCCTTGTCCCACTCGTCATTTTAGACACTGGCAATAACAACCTAAGTTCTTTTAATTAAATGATTCTTCCATAGATAACAAGATTCAGAAAGGTCAGACTTGTTGTCTTTGCTCCTTTTTCTTCCTTCAGCAGTGCCAGAAACTCCAAATTTGGGCAGTAATTGAACAGTAATCTGAGTAAGTTAATGTTTGATGTGTATCTTTTTGGAACTAGTGAAATCTATTTTGCTTTATTTACCACTGCAGAAAAAAAAGTTCTTTAGCTTCCTGGATCTTAAAGTTCCTGGTTACTCCAGTCATCAGGAAGTTTAAGTAGCAAATGTAGACATTAATTCAGGCTACATATATTTTTAGAAATCATTTTGAAATTTGCCTCTCAGGGAAGGCTTTCAAGTAGTGTAGAGTGACTTATTACAGCTATCATGGCAAAATTATTAACACCACAAACGGTGGAGAATATCAGAAGTGTGTGTTTGCCAATGTGCTGGTGATCCTTGCCTGATCTGGGAGCTCTGATTCTGGAGCGTTAGCCAAGTTTGTATCTTAAAGTCTTAAAAAAAGTAATCATTTATTTAGGTATGCTGCTCCTGCTGGAAGCATTGTGGGAATTTCAGAGACTACAAAACTGTTGACAAACCATTATGTTTACTGCTTGGATTGTAATCAAAGCAGTTTAATCTGGATTCCTTACAAGCTCATTATTGCCGCTGGCATTGCCTGTTACCAGAATTGTACAGCATCAAAGCTTCAATTTAGTAAACATTTAAAAAACAAATTTTACATAGGCTTTAATTCAACTGATTCAGTTAACTGAACTGGGTTGTAGATCGTTTGATGTTTTATGTTGCTGTCTATTGGCTACGGTGGAGATTAGTGCAAAGCTTAAGTGGAGTTTATGACATGCTATTAGGCCTTCAGCAATTGCTTACATGGACATTTTAAACCTAGATGCCTGTGAAGCACTACCTAGTTATTTTTTTCACAGTGATTGCAGAGTATTGAAGTGAGTTGAACTAGAGCTGCAAAACTAGTGCAAAGTAATTGAGCATTAATTGAGCATAGTATAAATGCAGAGTTTTGCTAACTTCATATTAACATTAGGTTAGTATTTTGTGTTAAACTACATACTGCATCTAGTGAAGAAATGAACAAGACATAAAGAGTAGACAAAAAGTATTACTTCTACAAAATTTCAGAAACATTTCAGTTCCCGGAGATTGAGAAGCAAAACAAGAGCTGTGAAATATTGAAACTTTCTTTGATTAAAGCTGCAAGCTTTTTGTGTTCTTTAATAACAAACTGCTTTGAGAGAAAGACTTGAAACACTGCTGAGTGAGGCATTGGTGTTTTCCGTAGGTTTGCTTGATAACATAATAGCTTATAGGTTTTATAAAAGCTCTTTTCTCGGAAGTTAAACAACAACAAAGTACATGGAAATGAAACAGAACATGGCAAAACTAATTTTTGAACAGCTCTGCATGACATCTTTGAGCTTCTTTTCCAAGAAATTACAACAAAGCAAGTATTTCTTTTATGCTCTTACCATTTATTTTCCTTATATTTTCTGTAAATATTGTTAATATCATAATGCTGACAGCAGTACTGAATAGGTGCATAAATAGCCAGAATTGTCTTGGTTTTTCAAAGCCTGTATCCACACATAATTCTGCACTGAAGGCTAACAAAAGAATGAATTTAATTTTCAGCAATGACAGTATCCAAGAGATTCAGGAAAATATTCCTTGTAAAGGAGGTGGTCCTTTGCTTTGTTTCAGAAGTTAATGGAAGAAATAAAGTGTGGATATCTCTTAGGATTTCTCTAAGAAGTGTGAAGTGACTGAAGTGACTGCTTTTTTTTTTTTTTTTCCCCCAAGTATAAATATTTTTTAGTTATTGAGCATTGTTTTCAAGGAAGAGGTGCAAGTTCAGTATGTCTTCATTCCTGTCCTAGGGGTATCTTTTATTTGCCTGCTAAAACTAGGTCTTTTCTTTGACAAAAAGTCTACTGCAGCTGCTGTGAACTTTAGGGAACCCCATCTGCCAGCATGGGTTTTTAATAATTATATATACCTAACTTGAAAACTTTTTTTTTAATTGGAGGAGAATAAATTATTTCTTTTAAATGGTCTGTCTGGAGAGTTATGAATGTACAGGTTTTGTTGTGAAATTCGCTCAGTGCCTGTGGAAGATTGGTAGCATTGCACTGAATTTGTCAACCAACTGGAAATCTAACATCACTTGACAAGCTGGGCTACAAATGTGGTGCTCTGAGCAAGTTAGATAAGGTGTTTGCTTTAGGGTGATTGTATTTTAAGTAGTATCAAGGACAATTCATATCAAAACCAGAAATCATTACTGTTGTAGCATCTTCACTGAATATACAATGTTCTTATAACTTGTGCATCTGAATTTGAAAGTTGGGTGATCATTTCCAGTTCTGTGAAAAATTGTACCTACTCTACCCAAGAAAGAGGAGTTGATCCAGTTGGGTGAATATCCCCTTCTCCTGAAATACTCAGGGAATTCAGGAGCTGTAAAATAAAATACAGACCCTGAAGAATTTTGCCACTGCTTTTTTTACTTATTGTTGGCACATGTATGGAAACTGTCACATTAATAGTATGCATACTGTGCAATATATTATTGGTTTTTTTCTCGTTTTTTTTTTTTCTTTTTTCTTTTCCTCCTTCTCTTTGCAAACAGATCAGGTCTTAAACCTCTTGTGTTTTCACAATTTTGAGTACCGGACTTCAGAAGAAAGCCTTAGGCTTCTTGGTTACAGGGACTGTGCAGTGTGCAACAGTTAGAAATAAGTGATTCTTTAAAGATGAAAGATACAATTTAATATACTTTATGTCTGGTGTTGCAGAACCTTAGTTGACTCTTGTGTAAGAAAAATAGTGTTTGTATGTATCTGTTTCTTTCATCACTGCATACCGGCAACTTCCTACTTGCAAGCTGAAGGCACAGAGCTGTGTGTTGCAGATACTTAACGTTGTAGACTAGGCACATGCAGTCCTGCCATTTCATTTTCACAGAATGTTGCTACTTTCAGCCCATTTTGATGGAAAAGTACAGGTTGCAAAGATTTGATAAAAATGAAGGTACAGGTAAGGAAGTAACCAAGTTAGGCCTGCCATATAATTGAGAGAGAGTTGTAACAGTGTTGGTTACTCAGTGGGCATCAGCAAAGAGCTGAGTGTATATTTGTCTGCCTGATGGCCGTGCACATCTCACATCCAGTTGTTTTCCAAGCCAATAAGAAACTAAAGAAAGTAGCGTGAGTGCAGATGAAGAGTCAAGCATGGGGGGAGAAGAGGGTGAGAAAGAGAGTGAATGCTGTCAAGAAAGCATTGAGAGCATTGCATTCTGTTGATTGATCTCCTGGATGAGGTTAATTTTTCTGCTAATTCAGTGAGTTCCATAAAGCTGTTGAAATTCCCTATGTTTGTTGTTTTTCTGCTCAAGCATTGCAGGATAGTTGGATTTCAAACTTTAAACTGCTTCGGATGTGCGCTTAGTGTCTCTCGTGGAAAATTCTTGTGTTGTCTGAGCAGTAAAAATGAATTTCTTTACAACTGAAGGTGTTTGTCATCTTAGTTTAGAGAAAAAAAATCTACTGTTTTCTTGCTCCTGGTAAACGTCCTAATCGGTAGTAATTGTTTTAAAGCTATGAAGGTAATGATTCTTTTCTTGTTTGTTGTTTCTGTATAAGCCACAGGGAGATCTTGCCCCTAGAGAGTAGTGTGCTTAATGTGTCTGTGGAATTGTATTGACAGTACCTGAAGAGCCTGAGATGAATGCTTTTTCCTTTGATCAGATGAACAGGGTGCAGGGCTGAAAGCCTTGCAGCAGAATCAGGGTAAGAATAGATTGCTTGCTCAGTGGAGACAGGCAAGGTTTGCTCTCCCTTTATGTAAACCTCTTCATTTAAAGAGACGTTGTTTGGAAGTGCTACCCATTTTGCTACTACTTATGAGCATAATTATCTCTGCTGTCATTGACAGCTATCTTTTGTTTTTTAGAAAGAAGTACTAGCATTCTACTGTAGTTCTTTGGGTTTGTTTTTTTTTTTCTTTTTTTCTTTTTTCTTTTTTTTCAAAATAATAAAAAATAGGATTCAGTCAAGTGTTAAGCAACTCTAGAAAGCTAAGCTGATACATAAACCTGAGGACATTAAAAAAAAAAACAAACTAGTAAAACATTCAGTGATTGTAGTGAAAACCACATATAAATTATTGATAGAATTAGATTTAAGAATATGGCTGTCGTCATTATTTCAATATTTTTTCTAGTCTGACCTGCTTTCAGGCCATTTTTTCTATTTTAAGTCATTTATCTTCATTTGCAAGGTATAGCTGACCAAATCCATGAACTAAAATTTGCTTGAGACTTCCTGGTATGATAAATACTAGGGTTGCTCTGAAAGTAATGCCTCCTGTTTTATGATGTTGACCCAGCTCATGAGAGGTGGATGTTGGTGGTCGAACCTTCCCACCAATATTCCATTACACGTTGTTGCCACGTGACATGTGGCAGCAGAGGGGCACTCTGACAAAATGGCATCTAGCATGGAAGTGTGGATGAAGCAAAGGTGTATCACCGAGTATCTCTATGTGGAAGAAAATGGCACCTATTGACATCCATCGATGTTTGCTGAAGATGAAACAGTGGATGTGAGCGCAGTGATGGACAGTGTTTCAGTACACAGTGGTAACAGTGATTTGAAAGGCAAGCCACGTTCTGAATGGCCACGCACAGCTGTCACATCATGAAATGAAGAGTACCTCAGTTAGCTCAGTCAGTGGCAGCAGAGACAGTGCTCATCTCTGCTGGTGCGGATTTTTACAAGCACAGCATACAGGCTCTTGTTCATCACTCGTGAAAATGCACAGCTAGTGCTAGTGACTGTTGAAAATGAACGTTTTGTAGCTGGGAATTTGCTCTGTCAGTTAGGCACTTGTTAGTGTGATCTTTATATCTGCTATAGTTTCCATGGAAATAAGTAGGAAGCATTACTTTCGCCTGTACATAGGTGTTGACTTCAAAGGCCATTCATCTTTATATGATGCGTTGTTGCAAATAGGCTGTGTTTAATTTAGTTTTACTCCTTTGCTTTTTTTTTTTCTCTTTTTTTTTTTTTTTTTTAAGTTCTAGTGTAAGAAGTTACTTTCTGCATAAAAATAAAATTATCCTTATCTTCTCAGAAAAATGCAAATGCTTCTCTTTCTGGAAAGGGTAATAAAAAAGGGAAGTTGGTGTTAGAGACTGTAATGTTGAAAAAATATTTTTTGGTTTCCTGGCTTCTAAATTTGAAAGCTTGGATCAGGATCAGATAATGGCAAGAAAGAGATTGCTTATGTGTTTGTGTACATACAAAATTGACCTTTGTGATGCAGCTTAACATCTAAACACTAAAAGCAGTCATTTGTTTTGACAGCAGAATTAATTGAGGCTAAAACAGTCGAAATTCCACTTGTATCAAGCTGTTCATTAGGAATTGCTCTCTGGCTTTAGTGCTGTCAGAAAAATAACCTCTTCTGCTATGATTAAATAGCAGAATGATGGTCGGTCCACTGAATTTGAGAGAGAGGTTGAATAAACTTTCTACTGCGGAAACAATTCAGAAGTGACACGCTGCAAGGGGGGTCAGAATGTGCATTGATATCCAGCTGAGCTGTCAACTGGCGCTGGGCCAGGCACGCAAAGCTTTGCCATTTCAAGCAGTATGTGAGGCATATGCAGTTTTAAAAAAACTGTGCTCCCTTCATGCATGATTTACTATCAAAGGGAAAAACTTCTGTTTTTATCAAAAACGAAAGTATTGTTTGTTGGTATATTTGTAACTACAAGAGCAGATTTACATTTTTTTTTTAAAAAAAAGCTTTTGGTTGAAACAGATACGTTAATGTTTGTATGTGTGCATGCGTGGGTGTAAACTGATTCCCTGGACTGGGGGGAAGGGCAGAATTTATTTTTTACTTTCTTAAATGCCTGAATGTTTTGAGTTACTGAAAATTAAATGTAGTTAATAAAAATACATGCTTTAGTGGGGAAGATTTTCTTCCTGCCAGGCATAGCCTTCTTCAACTAGAAAGGAGTCTTTTCAAAATCAGATACCAGCATAAAACTGTTTTTAAGTGATTTGTTGACTGCTTAATTTGTTTACCTTTTTAGCTTGGCAGGATTTTCCAGTTCATTGGCACACTTACTGTGGGCTCTTTACCAGAGTATGATATAATACTGTTTGCTTTCCTAGTAATGATACTAGTTGGCTTTTGTACTTGCCTTGTTTATTTAAGAATCCAAACAATAAAGCTTTTTTCTTTTTTTCTTTTTTTTTTCTTTTTTTTTTTCTCCATTTTTCATCTCTGTTAAGCAAATTACCAATGATTTCAGTTGTTCAATTTTAGCAAAGCCTTTATTTTTCCAATTTTACTTCCTTCTGTGCTATAGATGTAGGGTGTTAGGACTGCTTTCAAGGTAGTTCAGAAGGCACATGGCTGTATTCAAAACAATTAGCATTACTTTGTAGATAAATCTAGGTGTGAAGGTTGTTACTTAGAAAAACAAACCCTCTTCAGCTGTTGCCTTGTGTATACTCTGAGAATACTGTTCCCACAGATAGAAACTAAATATGCAGTAGGTACTACATTGTACTTAACTGTGCAGTTGCATCAGCATAATTACATTTTCCCCATTTGTCTTTGGATAACATAAGTATCTTTGTAGAGTGTGCCATCCACTTTCTTTTTTGTTTTCATGCAAACTTCATGTACTGACATGCCTCCTGTAACAAGAAAAGTTGTACCTATGTTTTCCAAATACGTTAGGGGATGCATCCCAAGCTACAGACTGTTACTGAATTTATGTTAGTGTCACTTGCTGTAAGCTGTTAATTAAAATGGAAAATGTCCATTTATTCAAATTATGCTTTTCTATTATAGCAAACCATAGCCTCCTCATTTTCAGGAGCCAGTGAACAGGATGAACTGATGCACTGCTGATTTATTTGCTTCAATCTCTTGTCAAGCAGCAGCTGTTTGTTTCCATGTATCTATAAAACCATTGCCCATTTGCCTTTTCTGCCTATCTGTGTCTGTTCCTGCAAGTGGCATGCTGTGAACTGTAGCAGCTTGGATTTGAAAATGTTTTAGAATGCTTCATGAGAACGTTTATGTACAATTACAGTAGCTTACTGAATTTTCTGGCTCCCTCCATTGTAGGAACTAATTTCTCATTTCCATCCTGGTAGCAGGTTATGTATTCTTAAGAGATTGAAATCCCACGGGATATTCATATCTCTATTGTAAAGGCTAATCTATATTTAGGCAACACATATTATTTTTTTTCTACCCTCTATATGGGTATCAAATAAGCCTATTAGTTTTAAAGTTTCTGAGCAGGTATTTCAGATACTTAAGTCACTGAGATACTGTTCTATTTGTCAGCTTAGCAACAGGCAGACTAGACTTCAAGAAAATTATGTGGAACCTTAACCTAGTCATTTCTAAACTAGAACAATGAGGCAAAGTCTTTCGTTAGAGGTGGGCTGGATCTTAGCAGTTAATTTTTACTTACTTAAAAAGTCTTAAAATATATGTTTGATTGTCACAGTCTTACTTTAGTTCTAATGCTGTGCTGGAGAATAGGCTTACTTCTAATTCACATTATTTTCTTTTTACGTAAAAAGGAACAGAGGAAATCACTGTGCTTTGATTGTGGTACTGCAGGTTATTATCATTATTACTGCAGTTTAGTAAGATCTAGAAAGCTCTTTTCAATGCTTTGGGCTATCATGTGGCAAGCATTCCTGAGACTTCCAGAAAAATGTCGGCTTCAGGGTATGGCTTTGGTTCTGTCATCACCAATACCTGTTAAATGTTAAATGACTGCTTTTCTTTGGATGTTGCAGTGGACAGTCTGTTGGTATCCTTCCTTTGGAAATTTCAGAGATTAGACTGTGAAGTGTTAGGTTCTGTAAGCAGAAATATCCGTGCTGTTAAGTCAGTCATATGGGTTTGGGGGTGAAATACTTGTTGGAATTAACCTGTTGTCTGTGCTTCAGTGTTTGGGCACAAGTATGTTAAGAAGACTACTTTCCTCCTGAGAAAGTGGTTGTGCATCCACATCACCATCTAGCTGTTATGAAGGTTACTGTCATACCAGCACGTGAGTTTTCATGCTTTGACATGCATCTGTATACTACACCTACTTGGAAATCTCCATCAATTTTTTGAGTGTATTAACTAATGATTAAGAAAGCAGGATTTAGAAAGTTAGAGGATTTGCTTGTTCAGAGAAGGAAGTTTTTTGAATTTTTTTTGTAGTGGTGGCACAGATTCTTTTGTTTTCCAGATAGACAAAAGTGGACATTGGGGTGTTCTTAAGAAAGCTCTGAAATCCTTAATGATGCTTTTCTTCCATAGCACTGTGTGCCTACGACCTTTTGTCTGGCTTGGAGACTGCATTTAGTTATAGCGGGAGACAGTGCAGCCACAGTACACACTGCTTTCTAGCTGGATGACAGTGTTATTACCTCTTTGGCTCAAAGCCATCTGCTCATAAGAAACTCCAACTATTTTCTAGCTACCAAAAGCTCATCACAGCTATTCTGTTTTCTAAATTGGCTCACCATGGAATGCCACATTAAATGTCTATTTCTGAAATGTTATTTTGGTTTAAGAATACTACACCCCAGGCAAAGTGTGCTCTTTACAGCAGGCATACAGGGAACAGAACTGTTGAGAGATCTAAAGTTACAGAAGAAAACTTGAGAATGAAAACTTGAAAATTTAGAGCTACTGCAGAATTCAGTATTCTGCTCAAAAACGCAAATGTGTGAATTTGCCCTTGCTTGCATTTGCTATCAGCAAATGTAGTACAACATGGCAGGAGCAGATTAAATACAAATTAATAAAAAATAGCAAACATCCTTGGATACTGGAACAAAATGATAACCTTTATTTGTTAGTCTGTGGATTCATTAGTGGTATCCGTGAGTGTTGTAAACTTATGAAATTCCAAAAGATGAAGAACTATGCAGGAACTGGATATGAACTGGATAGAAAAAGTAAGTTAGGATTAAATGTTTCTTTAGAACTTCAGGTGTTTCAAACAATCTGTTGTAAGAGAAAGCTGTTTTCATGAGATATTTTATCTTCTTGCAATGAAGCATCTAGAAGATGCAGGGAAAGGAATGAGCATGTGGGTAGAATCTTGAGGGAACATAAATCCAGCTGGTATCATTAGGAAGAAAGTGCATTTAATATTCCATGTGTAGATCTTAATGCATTGTAAGATCTGCTTGCCTAAATTCATTGCACTTTTATTTTGCTACAGTCTGCAACAGTTGACAAAAAATGCAACAAATGACAAAAAATATTTCAAATCAATTTTTACAGTAATCCATGTAAAGAAAGCACACATTGTTGAAAGACTGATGTGAACTAGGGGAAGTGCTTCTAAAGTACTAACATTTCTAAGTACTAAGCACAAGTATCTCTTGAAATTAAGATGTTAACAAACTGAAATAAAAATTTACCTTCAGAGACAAATGTGTATAATTTCAATGTGTTTTAACACTCAACATATTAGTCTCTATTTTCTGCTTGTGCTGGAGTGAAAATAAAAGGTACCTGAAATAAGGATGAGCTTTGAAGGAATTTGGAATATTTATCACAGAATCACAGAATTGTAGGGGTTGGAAGGGAGCTCCAGAGATCATCGAGTCCAACCCCCTGCCAAAGCAGGTTCCCTACAGCAGGTCGCACAGGTAGGCATCCAGGCAGGTCTTGAACATCTCCAGAGAAGGAGACTCCACCACCTCCCTGGGCAGCCTGTTCCAGTGCTCCGTCACCTCACTGTAAAGAAGTTCTTGTGCAATTCACAATTCTAATTCATAGCTACATTTTTTTTCTTTAGTTTTTATTGTGGCATTTTTAATTGCAGCACAGTGATTTGCTATCTTGTACTATTTAAATCAAACTTCTTCATCTTTCTTCTAAGATCTGTTTATATCAACTATTTTTTTTGAGACTCAGAATTATCACATTCATTTTGAAAAGTGTGCCGGGGAGAACATTGGAGAGTGCTTGCAAGCACACCTCTTATTTTATGTGAACTTCTGAAAATTGCACAGCTTTTGGGTTTTTAGCAGGTGTTCTAGAATAACATTAATTTCATTAAAAAGGTAAATTGGAGCATTTACTGTCACATTTGTTTAGTGTTAGGAGTGAAAACAGTTTCTATATATGAAGTTTTCAGAATTAGTTTATTTCCAGTTCTTTTAATCAAAATTTTCAACGTTTCAGCCTCCTTTCAGCAGTGTTGAAATATGTAGCATGCTCCATATAGTGCCTTATATTTGTTTCCATGAAAAACTGCAACAGATACAAAGAACACAATAAAACTATTTGATATTGCAAATTCTCAGCCACAAAACACTGTTTTTCAAGAGTCCCTATTAGCTATGCATTTTAACTGCTCATGAACATGAGCCTGCATGCTGCATTTGTAAACACACGCACCAGTGTGGGTGACCTGCTGTTGCCACTGCCAGAATACACCATGCACTGCCTCACTGTCCTCACATTCATTGTTTGATCTCCACAAACATTCAGCAAGTGTCAGTGAATGTCAGTGGGTGCCATTTTTTTCCACATGGAGGAATTCATTGACACCATTTAGTCAGTGTCCCTCTGCTGCCATCTGCCTCATCGTAACAACACGTAATGGAATATTGGTGGGAAGGTTCAGCCTGTACTGACAAACCGCCAGCATCTGCCTATGACATCCTGGGGCAGTATCATAAAGTAGGAGGCATTACTTTCGGAGCAGCGCTGGTAAATAGAATTAGAGAAGAGGTTGAAAAGGAAAGATGGGCTGCCTTGCAGGGTTGGAAGCACACTGTTCCATAATGCGTGTACCTGTGAGCTTGTGTGTACTCCCTGAAAATGCAAGGATAAGCGCCGTGTCCTGTGTGACTGTGCTCAGCGTTGTTTTCACCTTTGTGGCTGCAGCTGCGGCCTGCTCTTTCAGCGTGGCCCAGGGACCCTATTCTTGTTGTTATTTGCTTTCTTAACACAAGCTCAAGTGTTGGTGGGATTCTTTCTGATCCCCTGCCAATGTCTTTTTGAAATCCATTGCTGTTCTGCCAGCCCACCTTCCTAAAATGGTCTGTGTTGGAGCTAAACAAATTCTAGACTTAGCTTGATTGAAGGAATGAGGGTTAAAATTGCCCTTTGCAATGACACCTGTCTTTCACCTTGTGTCAAATGTAACAGGAAATTATAATAGTGAACTTACTTAGATGCTGCACTTAAACAGTACTGATTTTATTTTGTTTTGTCTTGCTCAGTCTTTGTGATTTCTTTGAAGTTTTTGCTTTCTTTGTTGCTGTGTTTAAGATTCTTTACATCCCTTCTAATTGTCCGGGTAATTGGCTATGAAGAAGAAGCAGAGGAAATAAATCAGAAAGAATGTGAACCTCTAGATTAGGGCTATAGCTATCCTTTTTTCTTTTTTCACTTTTCTTTGCATAGCTCTTCTATTAAAAGAAGATAAATCTAAAGCTTTACATTGATACTATGTTTCGTATACAATTTGGATTTAGAGAAGGAAACCTGGTCGTAATAATGTAGGATATTAAATTATATTTGGACAGTGTGCATTAGAATTATAATTTTTCACTGTGAAGGAGTAAAAATACTTAATGATATGCACTATGTGGAGATTTTATCAACTGTTTGACCATTGGCCATTGAGGTTTTCCTTTACCATTTAAAATCCTAAATAGATTATCTAATGTTTTCAGGAAATATTAGCAGTGGATAAAATGTTTTAGTGTTTGACTTTCACTTGAAATTGAATTTAATCTAATGTTTATTTTCATTCTAATTTATTTAAGGTCCTATCGAATTTGAGGAATGTAATACATCCAGTGCAGTTGAAGGTGAGTTATTCTAGCAGTTATTTGCAGTACGTAGTATCTGAAACTGAGGAGCAAACGGTAAATGGCTTGTGAATGTATTTAACTTGAAAGTATTTTAGCAGGCTAAAAAGCAGTTATTATTTTGAGAAACAAATTTAAAAGAAAATAAGACCTACAGTAATTTTTTATAAGCCTAATGCATCATTGTCAGAGAATGTTAATGTTTATTATAAATGTACATTTGCAAAGACCTTACGTTTTGAGAGGTTTGGATTTGGTTCAGTTATGTCTGTGTAACTTAATTTACGAGTGTCAAAATATGGCTCAGGCTCTTTCCATTGTTGTCATGTTTGTTGTACCAATTTTAATGCAGTGTTATGGTCGCAGATCCTTCCTTTGTTGGTGTAACTTATTTTACTTAGGGAATTGTTTAAAGTGGTTAAGAACTGTTTTATTTGCATATGTATTTAGTCTTGGAGCAGAGGAGCTGACAGAATAGCTGTACTGGCCGACAGTTCTGAAGTTGCCAAGGTTGCAGCTGAGACATAAAGCTTTTTTTTGACTGAAATAATGGGAATCCCTGTCAAGAAACAATTCCAATATTCTATTTGTTGTTGTTTTGAGCTGGATATGAATGTCAGACTAACATTTTAAAGTAATTTTGGAGCTATCTGTGCCCCTGTGGAAACATAAGATACAGCTAAGTTTGCAGCTACCTGATTTCAGAAATTTTGAAGTATTTCACCCATAAGTTTTCCAGGAGTGGAGAGATTCCTTATGTGCTGCGTACGGAAGTCACTCCAAAAGTAATGCCTCCGATTTATTTCCATGGAAACTACATCAGACACTAAGAGCACTGTAACACTATTTGATTTGGCAAATTCTCATCTACAGAACACTGTTTTTCAGGAGTCACACCTATTAGCTATGTATTTTCACCACTGATGAACATGAGCCTGCATGCTACACTTGTAAGCATCTGCACCAGTGTTGGTTACCCATTTGCCACTGCCAAAATGCACCATGCACTGCCTCACTGTCCTCACATTCACTGTTTGATCGCCATAAATGTTCAGCAAGTGTCAATGAATGTAAGTGGGTTCAACCTCTACTGACAAACCACCAGCATCTGCCTCTGATATTCTGGAACAGCAATATTAAATAGGGGGCCTTACTTTCAGAGCAGCCTTTGTAGTGTATTTCTATGAAGGAAAGTTTAATGTTATTTTAATGATACACTTGAACTATCAGTTTTAAAATTTTTAGGAAGTAAACTGTGTCCACCTTTCTTCTCAAAAGTTTGTTGCAGGCAGTGTATTAAGTCAAAACAAAACTGTAGACTCATTGGATCTGATCTTTGCACTTAGCTAAACATTTTGTTTAAAGTGAGACAGAATACTTAGCTGCAGCAAAAAAAAAAAAAGTAAGGAGAGAAGCAGAAATGGCAGTGATGGAATATTGAAATGTGTTTTGATTTTAGCATGTTAAATGGTTATGAATAAGAACTTTTTTTCTGTACTGCAGTTAGGTATATGTAACCATGCTAAAAGTGAGACAAAAAAGACGGGAGGGGAGGCATGACCCCAGACTCAGTACTAGCAACAGCACTGGAAAGTCATGAAGTCAGCAGAAGCAGGAAAGCCAAGTGATGTTCACTTTTTTATGGACAAAGATCCTACTTCTTAGGAGAATCGGTGGCTTGCAGCAACTAGGGTCATTCAGGGAAGTAAGAGCTGGGTTTTGAAGTGCAGTGCTGATAGAGGCAGATTTGGCTTCTGATCCAAGTGCTATTCTGTCCATGATTCTGATCCATGACTATTCAGCTGCAGAAATAGCTCCTGTTGAGTTTCTGTGTGTAGACTCCCTTTCTTCAAAACTAGCAGTGCTTCAGTCTTTTGTAAAAGAGTTAACAGTCTAGCATACTGAACATTGAGAATTGTACAGTAGCAGTGTGTTGCCTTAACTGTATTTTGATTTATTTTTTTTTTATTTGTGTTTTATTAATAGCATATGGGGAAAATATTGCAGATATTTTGTGTTTCCTTTGTTTCGCGCGGTACAACTTCCATCGCTGTCTGTTTGTATGAATCATTATATCACTGTTCAGAAGGTGTTCATAGTGATGAGCACCAGTGTTTGGCGGTGCTAGATGCCTTCTCTTTGATCTTTAAATGGTAATTGCTTTGTTTTGCAGGAATAAAACCAAGGAAGAGGAAGCCTTTTGGTTTATCAGGAATAATGAAAAAAGAAAAAGATACTGAATCTGTGTAAGTGTATTTCCAGCTTGAAGTTCTGTCTTGCATGAAAACCTGCGCAAGTATGGAGTGAGCTGATGTTTAATGAAAGTTGGTGTTACAACATGTTTAGAAGAGTTCTGACAATATGAGAATGTCATAGATATTCACAATTTTTTTAGCTATTTAAGCTTTTATTTTATTTTTCAGGAAATAATTTTTTAAGTTAATTTTTTTAAGTGCTGAAAAAATTAATTACCTAAGATTTGATTTTTTACATGTATGAAGTGTCCTACAGATATTTTTCTTTTTGTGTTTAACTTTAACAGTTATGTACTTCAAAACTGTGTTTTTTCTTTTTGCTGTGAAGATGTAACTAAAGCTCCAGGCTGTCACATGTTTGAAGTCATCCCTCTGTATTTCCGTTCTGTGATTTAGTCCTTCCTCTGCACTCTCTTCGGTATTCTCTTATGCTGAAGTAAATGCTGAGATAAATATATACAGTATGGTTTTGGTCAGCAGAAATTTAGGAATACAATTACAAAGTATGAGGATTTTTTTTACGGTTTAGTTTAGAATACTTAGAGTGTTATAAATATTTGATTATATTAGTGTTTTAAGTAGTTTTTGTACATGTTTTAGAAATTATAATCTCTGTAAAAAGTGATCTACTACACATTTTTGGGATGCTGGACTTGCAACTTTGAGCAGCAGTATGCTCATTCATTTGCCTTTCATTCTTTGCATTTACCTAATTACAAAGTTGTGATTCTGCATATTGAGTTTTGAATCCTGTTATATGATTGAACTTTGTAGTTTTCCAACAACAAAAAAAAACCCTGCCACTAAATGAGTTATTACACAAGCTGATCTCTTGTCATGTATGTCATTAACTTGCTTGCAAACCAAGCATCTCCTTCCATTCATTCTTCGTCAGATACGTTTAACCTGCCTCCAGGAAAATTTAAGACTTACTTTCTGGAGCCAGTAAAGATCAGGAAGCTCCAGATTCATTTATCTCAGATGTATCCTTGACCCATAACAGAAGAAAATTTTCATGGTTCAGAATGCTTGTAAAAGCTACCTTTTCTCAAATACATTATATTTAACATAGAAAAATAGTATGTCTCTCTCTTTCTGGGAGAGCTTTTTTTTTTTCATTAGGTACTGATGTTATCAGACAACTAAAATTGGTGCAACCACTCTGAAATGGGAAAATAAGTTTCCTTATTGCAACAGTTTGAAGTTGAACTTGATTTGTATTATACTTTTTGTTTCTATCTTTACTCACAATGCAAAAATGAACAGATGCTGAGGTTAGTAAGAAAGAAGTATAAGTGCATGATACTGACCTGCATAACACATGCCATAGATTTTTTACAAAATTATACCTAATTTATCATATCACATATATTACATCATGTATTTTAATATTTGGTTAATAAGTTAAAGAGGATCCATTAAGTTCTTAAGTAAAATATTCTAATAATCATTTACCATCTCCTTATTGCTTGTCTAAATTTTGCTTGATTTCATCTTCAGTTGATGTTCTGCTTACAGACTCTGCATGATAGAACTGTGCATAAGAAAATTTTCTGTTCAGAGAGGTCAACTCATTTCCTAATCTCGTATTAAATTGGACTGGCAGCTTATTTTGCTTGTGTAGAGCTGACTTTCCAAACCTAGAATAAGTAACTCCAGGTTTCTAGGTTTTTCAATTTATCAGTAATGTGAGAAATTTATCAGTCTCTGAAGTGTTGACATCTAAACTGGGCATTGTACCTAGCAGTATTTTTGCACAGGTAAATGTCATGCACAGTATGGTGTATTATGTTTTGCTGTACAGACTCAATCAAGTGTTTCACTGCTATTCTGTTTGAATTAGTTATCAGCTAGAATCCATGGATTCCCTCCAAAATATATTACCTCACAGTAAAAGCATGACCTGGTCCTTTAATCGTAAAAGGTCGTGCATCTAGCAGTGTAAAAGTACGTCCATCTAAAACCTGTTGTCTTTGTTTTCCACCTCACCAGCACTTTGAATCTTTTGGGTACTTTGTCTCCTGAGGCTGCGAAGTAGCGTTTAGAATAGCGTTTTCTGTTGCTCTGAAATCAGTTTAACCAGTAGGGGGAGATAAGACATAGGATGATTAGACTCACACGTGTTTTCTTTTGTGGGCAGCCTTTCAGAAAAGACAGAATCCTTCATCTCACTGTCAGTACCATAACAGGCTGGACCGAATTCTGTATTCTTCCTTCCATATTAGCAAATTGTCATACCTGCTTTGAAAGATGCTGTAGCTTTTACATTTAACCCATTTAACCCATTTAACCAGTCATAGAACTGTAGAGTCATAGAATCACTGAGATTGAAGCAGGCCTCCAACGTCATGTAGTCCACTTACCACTAGTATTGAAATAATGAAAGATAAGCTTTTCCTTCAGTAGTAATGAATCAGCTAACACAAAAATAAGATTTGCTACATTAATCAGCTGTACAACATTTAAAATTTCAATCTCAGTTATCTATCTTGAATCTTGTGAGCTAAAATCTTGATCTAAAACTTAAGATACTTAACTAAGTAAAGCTTGTGGTGTAGTATACATACAATAACTATAGTGTAAGATGCATCTTTTCCAAATCTGGAACTTATTTGCCTGAATCTGTTGTTAACATTGATTTTTGGCATTAATGTGGCATGATTTTGGGTAAGCTTTATATGCATGTTTCTTGCTGAAGAGCATCTACAGCAATAACAACAACAAAAATAAGCTGTGTTTTTGCATCTTTGTTCCCCTCGTTATGCTCTGTGGCATGTCTGGTTGTTTTGCTTGTTTGTTTTTTTCTCTGTTTTCCTTAAGTTGTTTTTGTTTTTAATTTGATTGCATCAAAATGCTGTTTTTCAATTGCACTTGCATTTACGGTGTTATTTGTCAAGGTGCTGATTAGAGAGGGCCTGTATGCTGCTGAAGCATTACCACATTCTTTAAATGTAATTCCTTCTCTTTCTGTTTATTCTCTCTTACTGCTTTAATCCAAGTTAATGCGGAGGAATATAACATATATTAATGTTTTTGTAATCATTACCTTTCTATCAAACACTTTTTCAGAGGGTTTTTTAGGATACTTTTTGTTTTTCTAGCATTTTCTGGTGCTTGACTCTAATTGTACTTAACAAACATGAACTAGGACTGAAATTCCCAAGGAGGAAAGATCTGAATAACTTCAGGAATAGTGTTAATTGCTTTAAGAGCTGGTTATCATACAAAATGTTTCATTAGCGTTGGTGACTTTTACTTACTGTGCACATAATCTGCAGAGACCTGAGTCTTAAAGTGTATTCATCCAAAATAGAATGTGGAACTCCTGCCTTCCATTGATTCTTTTTGTCTTCACTACAATGTGAGTTTGGTTTTTCATTATTTATTGTGAATTTTTCTTCTGTGGAGTTTCCAGCATAATTTTTTTAGAGGTTTTTGTTTGTTTTTTTTTTCTTTTATGTCTCATCCAGTCACGTGTAGATAATACAATAAAAATTTTGACAGACTTTGTGAGGCAAATGAGTCAAACACAATGTTCCAAATTAACTGAAATTATTAAAGGAAGGAAGTACTGAGACTGTATGAATAAAACCATTTATGTGTTTTGTAATTTTACCTTCTCTTTATTTTTTTTAATAGGGAGTGTCCAGATGCAGACTCAGTTGTAAGTAGATTCATTTCTAACACAAATGTGTATGCTAACATTGTCAGGCACTGCAATTTACATACAGGCCCTTGCTAAGTGTTATTTATGTGATAGAGGATTTAGTGTTTCACTAACATAATTGAAATGTTACTTTCACTCAGAACATAATCTTTCACAGTACATAAAGACATTCATCTTTAATATGTTTGTATTTCCATCCATTTCAGGTTTTAAACAGGATGTTTTTACAACAATGATTTGCTACTTTATTTTGCGAGTTAGTAGTTTGAACTGCTTGACTAATAGATTCCAAGTGAGTTAAAGGTTCAGTATGTTTTCATGAGGATCCAGTTTTGCATCGTCACATTCCTCTGCATTATTACTATCTCCATGAACAACCCTTCTGAAATTAATGGAGTTCTGCTTGACTGCTTGCAACAGAGAATAGCAGTATACTTTTAAAAATATTGCTTTAAGCGTAGTATTTCTTTTTTTTCCATGGTCTTTTCTTCATTGCTCTCAGTGCCATGACTTACATTTTCTTTTTTTTTTTTTTTCTAATAAAAATAAGCAATAAATGTTAACACTTAATTGAGCCTTTTTTTTTATTGAAACATGTCAGTTGTCTTGAATTACATACAATGGAGATCGGAGCTTCCAGTAGCTATGGTAGGGAGTAATTTACAGAATTGTTTAAGAGACTTTCTAGAGACTTATATGTTTTTTTGTTCACTTACATGCCAACTATATTAAGCAATTTAACTCTTCGAATTCAACTGTTGTAGAAATTTCTTCCTTGCATATAGTGTCTGTAGGTTTCAGTACCTACTAAAAAGCTTTTTTTTTTTTTTTTGAGTAATTTGTTTTTTTTTAAAAATCTACTATGACCTTTTTTCTAAATAAGGAAATGTTAATTTTGCTACCTAATATAACTGTCTGTCTATGAAGAGCCTTGTAAGCGTCATATGAGACAGTTGTTTCATCCTATACAAAGTCATCTTGGTTTAAAGCTTTTTTTTTTTCTTGGGTACATTTAAAGCTATGTAAATTTAGAATTATCCCTGTAATTATCAGGGTTTTCAATGAAATAATTTCTTTTGACAGTTCGGGTTGAGTCACTGGAGTGAAAACACGAGGGGGTTTGACTTGCAGTGTTTATTTTCTTCCTTGCTTATTTTGGTCTCTACATTTTTAGAAAATAATTGATTCAACTGTAAGTGAATCTGATGTTCTTTCTGGCTGCATGAGGAAGACCATTAAAATCATTTAAGTTAATTGATCTGTCTAAATACAGTTATTTTAAAAAATCAGCTTTCATATCATCTAACAGCAATAACAGTTTCTTAACCTTCTCTTCTTTTTAATGCAAAATCTTTTTTTTCATGTATTCAGAGTTTAAAATTTGATCTGTCATTTCTTCTTGCTTTTTACCAGCAACATTACCATTTTAAGTGGTAGAATGCTTTAATAGCAAAGTCCATTACTGTAATTTTTTATTTGATTGCTAGAAAATGCTAAAGATGAGTTCTCAGAAAATTCAACTTACTTAAGGTGCCCCTTAATTATGATTAAGATTATGAATTTCATCTTTGGTCACTCAATGAAATCTCATCCTCTGGATTTTGTATTAATGTTATCTTTTCTAAAAGATGGCATTTGTTAATTTGTCAAGGATTTAAATTATTTTTCTCTTCAGAGGGAGGGTTGTAGGAGGTAACCAAGCTGCAATTATGATTGTACACACTGAGCTACATACATTGTATTTTTAGAAATTAAAGATCAAGTAAAAATTGACTTAAATACTTGATCTACCAGTCCTATGTGATACTGTGGATCTTTGAACATATATTAAGTGGCAAGTTCCATTGGGCTCTCCTCACCAGTCCAAAATGAATAATGCAGATTAAAAATTCCTGCATTGTTACATGTCAGCCTGAACATATAACTTCCATTAAGTTTAGCCTTGATAATTAAGAAAATAGACAGCTAACAGTGTGTATACAAGAAAGAGATAACAGCTGAAGTTTGGCTGTGTATACATGTCCATTACCTAGCAAGTTGCTACGTGGGCAGAACTAATAGGTTTGACGTGTTTCTAGGTCTACAGGGAGTTAAAAGCTCTAGCAGAACCTTTTCTTTTGGTAAAGTGTTTACAGGATTTCACTTGTGTCCAGTAAGGTCTGAGTTTTGATTGCGGACCTTCCCGTCTGGAATACTAGCAGCTCCCTCTCTTCTACTTCACTGCTTTTTTTCATGAAAACTGTAGTAATGCAATTATCTTTGAGTCCTCTGTTCTGTCAAATCCATTTGAAATTGTCCAGTAAGTTCAAAAGTAATTAAGAAGGGAGTCACAAATGCACAGAGTGTAATGCTGGACTTTTTTATTATATAGGAAACTATAATGAAAACAAATACACTGAGGCATCCAAAAGTTTTCATTAACCTCATATGTATAATATAATTCAGATTATCTAGATTTATAGACTTTTTATTGATAAGAAGTGGCTCAATTTGGAAGTACTATACTCTTAATTTATGGAGAATAAGTATAACCATAATTATAAATTTCTTTATTCAGTCTTTTTTTTTTTTTTTGCTTACATTTTGTAATATTTATCTCCGACTGACACAGTTTAGAATAGCTGTTGCTATTACAGGATATGAGCCTTTCTAGCCACAGTTGCAGGTGGAACACTCCAAATACCTTGTTTTTCTTCTTGCATCTCTGTCACTGGGACAAAATGACTGGCTACTCTCTTCTTCTGTGTTGCTGTGGGTTTTTGCGTGTGTATGTGTTATTAGGTATCCTAAAGAGAGGAGCCTGAGAATGTCATTCAAACCTTTGTACTTCAGGGTTTACCTGGGTCAAATTGGCATCTCAAATTTATTAAAAGTGGAGAGGCTCCTTTTCCTGCTCTTTCAGGCTACAAGCATCAACTGCTTACTTTGATTTTTCTCCACCTGAATGTGCAGAAGGAAGTCAGTCTTCTTTGGTAAAATGGCAGAGAATTCCTATGGAAAAAAAAGAAATAGTTAACTGTTCAGCTCAGTCGTAATTTGCTGCATACTTTGAGGAAGATGACATAAGAAGCTCTCATAATCATTGTAGATTGCCAAGAGGAGAAGAAAGGTAGAAATCTTGCTGAAGTTCAGTTAAGTCTATTTTTTGACCCAGTAACTGAGCTATGAGCAGTGCTTCTGTTGCTGATGAAGGGACAAAGGAAATAGCTAGACTGCAAAATACTTCAAATGTTCTTCTCTTTTACTTCCTATCTACCTTTAAGGAATCAGTGACATGGTAGCACTTTGGTTTCTCCCATTGTTTTTAGATTATAGGTGAGACATAACATTTAATTAGTTAACAAAGTGTTGACTAAAATTCTGAAAATGAGTTTTGGCAATAGAATTCCAAGCCCTCATACTTCTTGTATTTGCAGTTTTACTTTGTTATTTATTATGTCCTTTTGTTACATTTCTTCAAAAAGAAATTCAGCCCAGAAAGTCTGTGAAACTTACTAAGGCCAAGAAAAAGTTATAAATATATTTTTGTTACATGCGTGCTTTTACCAGTATGCATATACATACATATAAAAATGTATATGTATGCCTGTATGTATATATATACTTGAAACTATATATGACATGAATCCGTGTGTTGTATCACATCTGCAAACATCCAGAATTCAAATCATATCCATATTGAGGTTTGTTTTTTTTTCCTGGAAACAAATAGAGTTATTATGGAGGGGCTAAACCTGAATTCCTAATCATACTAATAACTATTTCTTATGGAAAACCAAAGTTTGCAAAGATGATCTTCCTCTGTGATGAAGTTCAGAAGTGGATGTTGTGTTTTTTTTCTTCATTTCTGCATGGTAGGCAAATCAGGACTTGACTATAGCATGCCTGGTACTTAAAAGACACACCTGACTTGCAGTTCTGTCTTTGTAGGAGTTTGGAGGAGGCTTATCAAACTAAATGCAAATATCTTCCTTAATATGAAATTTTTGAATATGTAATTTACCCAAAGAGCTGTATCTTCTGCTACTGTTAAGAAATTTGATATTAGTAAATAATAGTCTCATGTTTTAGAAAGTAAGGAAAGCAGTTCTCCGTGAAAACAGTATTTTGGAATTAATTTGTAAGATTTTTAGTTAACATGCTACTCGTATATGACACGGTACCCAACCTTTTTTTAATAGTTTATACAAAAACACAGTTTCAGTATTGTAGAAAGCAGAAAATGCGTTAAGAGTGATCAGAATTTTTTACAAAATCAATCTGAATCACTGAGAAACCTGGAAACATAAAGCTAATGATTTCTGATTCTGCTTACACTATTAATAATCCATATTAATAATCCATAATTTCAAGTTATATATTTAAATTTCAAAATAGGAAGAAAGAATTACAAGTCAAATTCTGTTATGAGCATATTAGCTGACTTTTTGCCTGAAGTTAGGCATACAAGCAATGTGCTGAAGTGACATTGCTCATAAATTGTTGTTACAAATATTTTTGCTAGATCAGAAGTAGTTAAGGCAAAAATGCTAGGAAATTGAATACTTGTAAGAATATTAAGATTTCAGTACCTTTGACAGATGCAATTTATTTTAGAGAATGCATTAAAATAGTGCAATGAGAACATTTTCTGCAAACAAAGGTTTTTTTTCCCAGTTTTAAATCAAAGCAGGCATATTTGCGAACTCTGTTGTTTGTGTTGCATCTCCCCAGTAATAATATCTTTTACATATATGCCTGGTCTGGAAGAAGAACTGAATGTTGCATGTTTAAAGACTTTTGTAGTTTTTCAATTCATCTTAACCATGAATGATCCTTATCTATTGAAAATTTACTATTACAACAACTGCAGAATTCAGAAGTTGCAGTAAGAACATGTAAGAACCCTCTAGCTATATGTTTTTGTTCTGTTTACTTGGATGTCAGGTTTCATTAGTGTTTTTTGGCATATAAACAAGGTCGGCCTGAGGTCAAGCGTAGCTAAGAACCCTGATTTGAGCAAGTAGAGCTAAGGTACTGGACCGTGTGATCCTACTCTTATTACATTTTTTTCTCCAGTTCTTCTTCTTTTTTTTTTTTTTTAATCAAATAGCAGTTTGGCCATGTCTTAAAAGTTTAAAGAAATTGCACCTAAATCTTCTATATTTCATAGTACCAGTTTATACAGTTTTACTGTCTGTAGTTTAATGTGCGTTCTAATTAGGTATGCTGTCACCTATTCTTAAGTGTTTCTTAATCCTTTTGGCAAAAAGTTTGATCTTTATTTAAATTAATTCAATTTAATTCACAGTTGCTAAGTTTAGAAGGATATATCAATAACATACAAGACGCCCCATTTGTGATTTCTGCAGGACAGCAGTTTTATGCTTATCTAATCAATTCGAGCTGAATATGTCTTTAAACCCAAGTTAAATTTTAGATTTTCTGGCTGTTTTCTAGCTCACTAGAAGTTTCTAGTGTAAGTTATCTTCTTATATCTAATGACTTACATCGGAAAGATGTATTTTGGCCATAATGTAATGTTTGCTTTCATTCAGATTGCCTCCCACTACCTGTTTTCAAATACAATACAGGTAAATTGTTGGTACATTAGAATAAATGTCTTTTTAGTATGAATCTTCATGTTTGTATTAAAAATTGAAACTGATAAAATCGGTACATGTTGAAGATGTGTGGGTTCTGCTTTTTATATAATAATCTTATTTGTGGCAGCTCAGTTCACGAAGTCACTCATGGTCTTTTCACTTATTCTTCTGTTTTGAATGGGATAATTAGCCGTATATGAAAGTATATCAGTCTGTATATAATGTAAACAAATTTGGCTTTTTTTCCCATATAATTAAAATTGAGATTATCCTACTAGAAACTTGTTTCTCTCTGTTCCAAAGTGCTTTTGTGAAACAAAGTCCTTAGCTAGCATTCTAAATTCTTTTTAGTGCAATTTTCTCAGTTTATATATTTAATTATCTGCAGTACCTGAAAAACTGAAATTCCTGATTGTTCAGTAGCTTTTAAAATCCAGCCCAGTGCTGGAGATGTCTTTTAAGTTTCATCCGTGGTTTTTACTTAATGTAGATACTTTTTGCTGAAGCACCAGTACAGTCTTGCTGACTTTTCAAGGGGGAGAAAATTTGCAGGCTGTTATAACCTGGAATGCTTTTACTCGCATATTGAAGTTTTGACCAGTGCTTTGTAAATTTATGCTCCTGCATCATCAGAACCTTCAGTGCTTTAACTGAAGGAATTAGAAGTAGAAACTGGGAAAATATTTAGGGCAAAAAGAATGGTAGGCTTACTTACCTTACATACTTCTGTTATTTTCTGGCCTTTTTGGTAGCATACTGGTAAAATACTGGTGGCGTACTGGTAAAAGAAACAAAATAAAGGAGGTGATTGAGACTCACAGGAAATGTATTTTCACAGGAAACGTGGAGGTTGTTTTGTTGCATTTTTTACTTTTTATCTATAGAGAATAACTTGAAATAACTGCAATAATTAATGTTAAATAGTGATTACTTTAATTAGCCATCATAATCAAATTTCAGTTTGTCAATTGTATAAGATCCAGTTGAATGTAAGAATTTTTTTTTGCTTACTTGTCAATACCTTTTTTGTTGTTTTGTTTTAGAACATTCCTGATGTAGATGATGAAGGATACAGCATTAAACCAGAAACAACACAGGATATCCTTTTCACTATTACTGTGCTAATTTATTTGATCTTGTAATAATCTTTTGAAGAGGGAGAATACTGATTAAACAGTTAAGCAGAGGAAAATGTCATGGTACTTGTGTTTCAAATTTGCATTCTCATGTTCATGGTTTCTGCAAAAAACTATGTTGAATTTTGTCTAGCCTTGATTCTGTGTGTGTGTGTAAACGTTAAAATTTAAATCTGATGTGTTAGGAATGGTAAAAGAGTGTTCTTTGTCTAAAGACAGCGAAGATGTGAACAAAAACTTGAAGGTAGCCATGCAGGCCTTTCTCTGTGAAAAGCTTTCAGAGAGTTCATAAAGTAGAACTATCTTACACAGGATAACAGTTACTGGTTCTATACCTGCACCCTCTCCACGGTTTTATAGCGTCATTAAAAAGATTAGGAATGCCAACAGTCCAGAAATAGAACTTCTGTTTCTTAGTGAAGTCATTCCGGCACACAGAGTTTTTATTGTATGTTAATAGTTGTTGTGTAAGTTGATAAGTTTTTGCCATCAGTCATTTTTCATGGAAGCTCATGATTTTTTCTGCTCTTTCTCTGAAGAAAAAGATTTTTTCCTCTTTCTCCCATCAGAAACAGGCTGTGCTCAGGACGTGAGATCTGGCTTGTGATAGGTCTAAGCAATCCCTTAGCAAAATCACTGATTTTTGGGAATGTATTCTGCTTTTCTGGGGAGAGACTAGAAATAAAAAGTAAACTTACACTTGAATTTACCTTAAATAGTAAAACATTTTTTTGGTTGAAAGCACCTTAATGTGTGTCAATCCTTCAGAGCTTCTCTGCTCGTATCAACTTTGCAGAACATTCTTCTGCTGACCCCAGGGAAGTTTGCTTTGCTGGTAAAAACAGTCACATTATTTCTTATTTACAAAACCAATATAAAAATGAAAGACTATTATTCAGTTCTGGGGGGAGGGAACGTCATTACTTCATGCTTTATGTATAGTTATGAAATGGAGACAGGAGTGAATAACGTTCATTCTTTGTAAATGATTCACCCAGACATTCTTTTCTCCATTATCCTTTCTGTCATGAGGAAATGGAAAAATCTGTACATCTAGTGGCAAAGCTTAGTGATTTGCAATCCTTGTCAGTTAGGTTATACTACAGCTTCAGAATCTCTTGGCCAGATTCAGGAAGTCATCAGTTTTCTTCTTTCCTTCCAATAGCATCCAAGGATGGTTATTTATTCTGCATATGGGAACTCTTAAGATGATTTGTTGGCAGTCAGGCTTTGTAAGGCCAATCTTAAGTGTTGAAAAAACTTTCATGAAGTGACCTTTCATTTCAAGGCATTCACATCTCAACTGATCTTTGCCAGTAACCATTTCATAGACTTCAGTGGTCAGCCTGTGCCACTTTACAAAAGCTGTGTACAACAGCCTGATGTGTAGGAAATGAATCTTGAAACTCAGAAGCTTTCAAAAGAAAGCAATTTTCTGAAATACAAAATGACTTGTCTTTAAAATTGTGCTTTCCAGATGCAATCAATTTTTGAGGATGAACAGACTAAGATTTAGATATCTGAATATTGCTTCACCAGCTCTCAGGGAATCTGTCAGTTGAATTGGATTTGGAATGCCTCTAGGGTTTAGGGTTTTGACATTTGTCAGGGAATGCTTTGAAGAGATTTTGTTCATATGGCTGTCTTTTTTCAAAGTGAAAATAACAGAAGCAATATATAGATTATGTGTTCTTCACCCAGACAGCAAGATACTTTTCATGTTAGAGTTCAGGAAGTTTTGCAGTTTGTTTCTTGTAAAAATAAATGCACTTTTAAGAATTAGAGTAGACCTTTCAGAGCTTTTACCCAGTGGAATTTATATGCATATGAAGAATCATATAAAGAACCACTACTACATATATTTTGCTGGTTTTGAAGGCTGTGTTGTTACTGTGATTCCTTTGTAGGCTGACAGTAGTGTTTCATTTACTGGACAGCTTTCTGTGTAACTGGCATCTTTTGCAGTGAAACTGTCAGCATTACTCTGCAGAAATGGCAAGTTGTAATGGCTGCTACTCCTGCTTCCTCTGCAGTTATGCTTGGCAGAGGTACCATGGACACTCCACTGTCATTTCCACCTTAACTGAGAAAAACATATCAAAGAGAACCATTTCTATTCATCCAGTGATTCTGACTCTGAAGATGATGAACCCAGGAGGTTCCATATAGAAATAAAACCTGTACAGCCAAATAATAGTTCTCAATACACTATGCCTTCATTGGACGAATTAAAAGTTTCTATAGGGAACATTGCTCTTTCTCCAGCAACATCTGTAAGTAATTTTGTTCTTTGTATTTTTAATGAGAAGAAAAGTCATAAGGAATCTTTACTGTAAATATTCCATTTACTCTCCAGAACTTATTCTATATTCAAGTTCTTTTCATTGCAGAGTAAGTTTCCCTTAATGCACTTTGTTGCAATATAAAATAATTCTCCCTTAGATTTTAGCTTTCCAGTAAGTCTTAGGAGTGCTCAGACTTTTAAAACTGATTATATAATGTGGATATGTGTAGTTTGTAAAGTGCAGCTTCACTGTGTGCGTTCTGCCTAATCACAGAATGATCCTTCACATCAAGCCATGGTACTACTACAAATAGTTTTGAATTTATCTAGTACAATACTTAGATCAGAATTTTGATGGCTTTGAAGGAAGATACTATATGTAACATTAAAATACTAATGGTGATTTTTCTATTTTTCCCCATGTTTTGAAAGCAGAGACACAGTCCTGTAAGTACAAAATGGCTTTTTATTCATCTTTTTAATTTAAAATCAAATGAGTGTACTATGTGTGAGAGAAAATGTATTATGCTTAAAATAGTACAACTATGTATTGAGAAAAGCTGAGGAATGATTTATCTGTCAGATGTACAGATGTACAGAGATACGAAAACTGTTGTATCTTCCTGACCTAGCCTGCAAAGTTGTGTAGTCATACTGCTGACTTTATCAGCTCAGCAGTCTTCTTTCCTGCCTTTTCTTGTTCCGTGTTGTGAGTGTGCATTAGTTCTGTCACAGGTCCTGTTCTGGTTTTCTATAAGCTCCAGAATGTTTTACCTGTCGTTGAAAGCAAAATATCTCATAGAAAGTAGAGTGGAAATATGAGCCCTAAGACTATTAAGCATTCTGTTTGGAAATTGGTTTAAAATTTTTTTTTCTTCTTCTGTTTCAGGCACAAATGAATCGAAATTCATCCAGTAAGTGTGACTGATTAACTTCTAGTCTGTTTATGTTAGTTTTTTGATCTAGCATGAAAATAGATTTTTTTATTGTTTCAGAAATGAACTTACTCAGTATTTTAAGTAGGAAAATATTTATCTTGTCAATTCTGGATACCTTTTTGATATTTTCCTTCAAACAAACTACTCATAGTCAATTCAAAGAACAAAACTAGCTTATCTGGTCAAAATTTCAAAGCAGCTAGTAACCTCCAAAGATCTCTTCATTTTCTATATACTTAACTGTTCCCTGTGCTGGGAATCAGATGAGACTGTGACTGTGATGAAGAACAAATCCAAGAGTCAAATGGAGATTACTCTTGTGTGAGCCCTTCTACCATCTTAAGTATTATTCCCAAAGTTGCAAAGTAGTCTGTTTTAAAACCAAAAATACAAAACCTGACCAGGAAAGCAGAGTGTGTGAGTCTCAGTCCTCTAGGTTGTTTGGTTTTCTTTGTTAAGTGAGAAAACAAGCCAGAATTGCTGAAGAATAAACTCAATGTAAGCAGTTTAATTTGAGGAAGAGATATGAAGTGATTTAAAGAAATACTTCCTTCCAAAATGCTTTGCTCTGTATAGTCCCCTTGCTTCAGAAGGTATTTCAGGAGCATCTGAATTTACATTATCTGAAATAATACATTTTCTTAATAATTCGTAATTAGATTTGAACAGCAATCATAAACATCTACTATATTTTTATAATGAAGCATAAATATTTATGTTTTACCATACCATAGCTTTGGTCTTATTATTTCGTTTTTTGCTTAGGTGAGGAGTTAACAAAATCGAAGCTTTCGGCTCCGACAAATGAGTAAGTTCAACTTCTAAAATTATGTCAAATTAAGTTTGCAGGGTGGGGGAGGGTGAAGATTTGGTCTTATTTTTCTCCAGTACTCAGAAAGTCGTTGAAATTTTCAGACGACTGCTATTTTAAGCATCTCTTGCATTATAAGAATTATAATAAGAGTATATAATATATAATATTATATTATAATAATAATATATTATATATTATTATTAATAATAATATATAATATTATAATATATAAGAGTAAATATAATAAGAGTAATAATGTAACATTGAAGATTTTTGTTTGCTTGCTTTTCCCTTTCTAATGTGTTTTCTTCTTTATGATGTCTCAATTGGTATTTAAAATTACATGATAAAAATTATTGATTTTTTTGTTTAGTTTCCATTGCACAGTGTTCCACTGCGAAGTGCTTGAGATCACAAGCCCAGAATTTGGACAGTTGACATATTGCTTATATATTGCTGAAACAAGTCAGTCTGTAGATGTACGTCTTGCTGAAAGTGAAAATACGTACACATATATTCTAGCAAAATGACATATGTCCATACACAAAGTTGCCCAAAAGTAATAAAGGGGTCAGTGCATATAGTTTGATTATGTGTAAACTAGTTCTACAATTTGTAAGTGCGTTTACTTTTAGATGCAAAAGCTAATGAATACCACAGATGAACTATCAATGCCGTAGTTCGACTGTTATTAGTATGTGTTCCTTTCATTTGTATTCCAATTGTAACTCTTACTATAGAAAAGGGAACAGTGACCTTCTGGCATGGGATCCACTGTTTAGCAGTTCGCTCGAATCTTCCTCTTCAGCCTCCTTGGCTTCGTCATCCTCCTCAGGTGAGATATTTGATAGCAGGAAAGTGTTTTCTGCATATTCTTTGGGATGTTCTGTGGTTATTTTTTTAGTAATTGCATGTGTTTAAATTGCCAAAATGAAAGATATCCCATGTTATGAATAATACAGAAGGTATGATATATCAAGCTTTTAAGCTGGGGAGCAAACGGGAAGGGGGAACACAAGAAACCTTTGGAAAATTCTATCTTGCTTTTGTTTTTTTCTCTCCTTCTCTTCCTTTCCAAAATTGATTATCTGTGCTGAAAGAAAAACAGAGTCAAATTTTTTTGCTAATAGGGCTGAAAGATAAATGGAGGATATTGCAGCAACTATGAACCAAGCTGAGCATCCATTTTGAACAGGAATGGATTTCTTCTTTACAGAGGAGGCTGCTGAACTATCTAGTACAAAGCCTCCATAAACGCTTTGCAGTGAAGAGTCTGTTTTCTGTATGAATTCATTATTCTGTTATGAGATGTGTGGGCAGAACTGCGGGGCAATGGGAGAAAAGGGCAGGACTGAGGCTGCATGGGGCTGAGGGGAAAGTTGTTGCACCACCTGAGAGGAAGTGAATTGTATGTATGTGAGTGAATTATGCTGAAAAAAAGTTGTGTTTTCTCAAAATAATCTGTTTTTTTAGCTATACTATTGCTTTGGTCATAGATCATAGACCTGTAACTGCACACAAATATCTAATTCGTGTTTATTCCCCATACTTTGTGCTTTGGTGTACAGGCACTTCATAGAGGTGCCCCAGCTTGAAATGTTTGTAGAAAGGGTTTGGGGAATCTCTCCATGACAGTGCTTTGTCGATGTTTCCTCGCTTGCATGCAAGCGCTGAAGGTGACTCCACTTAAGCCCCATATTGTTGATTTTGTGATTTCTTCCTCTTCTCTTTGCTCCACAACTATCACCAGCTCCCTGTAGGACCACTGGTTACTCTTTCCATACCCCACCATCCCTATGAGGTCAGCTATGCTAGTGGTAAAAATAACGTTAAAATCGAGGTGTATTCAATCTTTCCCAAGCAGATGCTGATGTATATACAAGGATTAATGGTCACAGAACCCCAAACCCTGTCATTGCCACCAGTTTTGCAGTGATTTCCTGGCCTGTTTTATTAGTGCCCTTCTTATGCTCTCACCAGCAAGATTGCATAGAAGACAACCTAAGCCCCATGCTATTGATTACTGCTCCCAGCAGAAATCTGTAGTTAGTGCTGATACTATGAATTAGAGGTATCATGTATACTTCACATGGAAGAATGGAGGGATTAGTAGTTACAGGGTTCAGCGGTCAGCTTTAGCAGTCCCTCCACAATATCCTAGATTTAGGCTCCCCACAGGAAGCAAATCTCTCTAGTTGATAGCTTGAGTTGATAGATGCATGTCTTTGTCCTTTCTGATTCCCTGTACGGCAGGGAGTCACCCTTTATATGACCTTCTTTTTCCAGGTAGTCTTCCAGCTGGCATTGTTAAGGAGTAGTACATTCACTGCAAGTAGGCTCATGTCTTCAGCTGTGAGGGCAGTGAACCTCCTCAATTGTAAGCCTTTAGGAGAGGCAGAAGCTTTCCTTTTAGTGCCTGAAGTCACCAGCTTAGTCCTTTCCCTCTGATGTTACACAGCCTGCTCATTTCCTCCTGTAACTCCTCCACTTGGTGACATAGCTTTCAAGACAGCCAACAACTATCCTGTAGGACAGATGATCTTCTGTCCTGGTATTAGACAGAGGCCTACATACTGCCTGAAACGTGGGACTTGGAGGGCCGTATCTACCAACTGAAGCTTGGTTTGTGATTAGTTGATTTTTTGCTACTCATGGGTAGGAGAATAAAGCAGGTTAGAAAAAGTTCATACGGTCCCTCCTCAGTGAGCAGAACTGTGGAGAGAACAGCCTCTGGCTCATGAGCAGTGACAGATCATTGGGATCAGTAGCCAGACTTCAGGGGGAGTCTGCACATGGCTTTGCACCTCCTAAAAGTGGCTTATGTGCAAATCTCTACATTTTGTTGAAACTGGTGGAATATAGTGCCTTGTGGGCATAAGCCAATCTTAGATATGAAGGGCAATTTCAGATACGAGAAATATCTGAATATCTAGATATTTTGCCTTTGTAATGTTTCTCTCCTAAATAATTATTAAAAGGATTGTCGTTCTAGGAATTAACTAAGCTGTTTACATTAGTGAAATGACCCATGCAGTTAAATAGAAAGAAAGTTTTCCAAAATGTATCAAAGTAGTAATATATTTGGAATTTTTATTTTTTTTTACTGAATTGCAGTAGTTCGTATTGTTGTTTAAATTAAGTTAGCTTCTGATGCTCATTACCCTGCAGCTTTTAAAAGTACGCAACTTTGATCTGATTCTCTTTTGAAACCTCTGGAAATGAGTGTTTTATTTCCAACTTGAATGTTAATATAGATAATACTGCTGTTGAAAGGTTTTAACAGTTTCAATCCAAAACTTAAATTGCTGAAATATACAATAAATTTTTTGCTCTGTATACGAAGTATGATCTATCACGTCCCACAGGTATTTCTGTCTTTTTTCTGTTAAAGCATTTCTTAGAATACTGTTTCGTAATTGTGTTAATCATTGAACACCTAAACCACTGCGGTATTTTTGCAGGCTGTGGTTTATGCAGCATAGAAGTAAACTTTGGTCATCCATGAATAATCCTGTTTTATTAGAATTTAAGCTAGTTTTATTATCTTGAACAAACCCAACATACATTTTTAGTGATCTACTGATACTTCATAAATGCTTTTTTTATTTATCTTCCCCATTTTTATAAACAGGCATTTTAAAAATAATCCTGCACATTTCCCCATAGTTTTAGTATGAGATTTACAGTTGCATTTCAAAGGCTTTGAATGATGTTTTCAGAACCTAAGTACATAAAATACATAAAAATGTCAGGAAGAGAAAGCTGTGTTAAGTATCTGTTTATCTGGTCTTAGATCATGTTCTTGTTCCTGACAGAAAGAAAACTTTACAGACCTATGCTACTAATGTGTACGTTTAAATTTATTGCTCTCTTTAATTATTTGTGCCACTCTGCTGTTGCTCTTAGCTTTGCCAATATGCAAAACATTAAAGAGTTGACTAACTGCATTTGCTGCTTCTGTTGTCATCTACTCCAACAGGCAACAGCCAAATGCAGGGAAAACTTGTGGAAAACTCATTTTCTGGCAGGTTGAAGACTCTGGCATGACAGAAAATAAATTGGGGTAGATGGTGCCTCATGCGTTTTGTGACTTACTAAAAAAGGGGTTGATAGGATCAGAAAAATAAGAAGCAAGTAGCATCTCATGACTTTATTGTCATCATTCATTCACTGAACAGTTATTTATGTTGGGCTTTTCCACTACAGATGTGGGTAAGAGCATAAATGTTTGGAAGGAAAGTAGGAGAGTAGATTTGACTAAGTTGTTTTGAAAGAAGTTGAAAGGAGAGAAAGGAAATAAAAATGGATTAGGACACCAAAAAGGAAAATAAAAGGACAAGAGGAAGTTAAACTTAGCATGGTATGGAAGTTAGAGATTAACAAAATCATGAGAATTCGGGATTTAAGGGAAAAGAAAAAACATAGATTACTTCTTGACTTGCATAAGGAATGGAAAGTGACATGTCTGACAGTTTGGACAAAGCCAATGTGATAAATGTTTTGTTGTTTTTTTTCTTATATGTGTAAGTGGTGTGATTTTTAGCCTAATAGAGCAATTATTTTTTATGCTGGCTAATAATAATGCAGAGGATATTGATATTGAATACACCTTTTAAGTCTGGATTTATATTTTATCATTTCAGTATTCCATCCTGTTTCAATTCTTACCTTTTCCTTCAGCTACTCTAAGAGAGCACAATAGGAATTCCTCATCTACCAGTGGCTTCCCTGGATGTAGAACATCTCAGTCATTGCTTGGACTCCAGACAGATTCTGGGTCTGGAAGCCCATCCTCACCAGACTTCATAATTAGCACTTTGTGCAAATCTGGTGTAGAAGTACCATCAGGGAGTATCAGTACTTTATCCTCTGTTTCATGGTCTCAGAGTCAGTGGATTTCCTTCGCTGATGAACTTTTTACAATTAGAGAAACAAGCACAGACGAGAAGGAGCAACAAAGATTACATTTTAAAACTGAAAATGCCTGCCTTGCCTCTTCTGCTTTGCTTGGGAGTTCTTCCAACTGCTGTGCTTCTGAGGATCAAAGTGACCTTTCAAATAATACTATATGCCATGAACAATTATTCATTGAAGAAACTGGCACTGCTGCAGAAATTTCTTCCACATCATCTTCAGCACATCTGGACTATAGTTTAGTGTCTCCTTGTGTTCGTTCAAACAAGGGTATGGCCAGCATGCATTGTGTACTGCTCTTTGCTAATGACTGACTCCAAAAAGCAAGCTTTGGACTGATTTTTTATTTCATTATTCTAGCTTACCTTATAATTAACTTCTTAACTTAGAATGTACTAAATTGCTTGTTAGTGTCAATTTCTTTGAAACTTAGGACACTGAAATAAATATTCAGCTTGACGTAAGAGGAAAAATCAATTTATTTAACTATAAAGGCACTGCTTTTTCTTAGCTACACGCAGCTTAGCTTTTCTGGAAATAAACATGTACTTTCCTGGAATGTCAGAGAGGAATGAAGTCTCAAAGATTAAATGCTTGATTTTGCGTAAACAGTTCCTTTCTTAAACAGATGTATTCTGAACCTGCTTTCTATAGATCAGATTAAATAAAGTTTAAGTAAATTTGACTGAGAACAGTTTCTCTTTAACACCCAATATTTTAAAAAGTGGATCATATTAGAATGATGCTACATACTGAAAGAGCAAAGCAAGAAGCATTGGGCACAGTTTGCTGAATATCTGTGATACTGAAGCAGATTAGTGATGTTTAACATGTACTGTGTAGCCTGGGCATAAGGTGGTTATAGTCAGTATTAGCCACATTTCTTCCCAAGTCAGCAGTGGAACTCCATTACCTCAGTGAGGGCAGAATTATGTTGGATGCCTGAGAAAATAAAAACTGCGTAACATTAATAAAATTAATCTTAATATTACCTTACTTAATCAAAAAAAAAAGAACTGTTCAGGGTAATTTCACAGAATAATGGCATGGTTTGGATGGAAAGAGACCATAAAAACCATTCAGTTTCAACCCTCTGCCTTAGACATGTTTGCTACCCACCAGCTCAGGCTGCTCAGGGCCCCATCCAGCCTGTCCTTGAATTCCTCCAGGGATGGGACATCCACAGCTTCTCTGAGCAGTCTGTGCTGGTGCCTCACCACCTTCTCAGTGAAACACGTCCCCTGACATCTAATCTAAATCTCCCCTCTTTCATTTTGAACCCTTTTCCCTTTGTCCTGTCGCTGTCTACCCATGTAAAAAGTTCACTTCACGTGTTGGAAGGCCACAGTGCGGTCTCCCCAGAGCCTTCTTTTCTCCAGGCTGAACAAGCCCAGCTCCCTTAGTCTGTCTTCAGAGAAGAGGTGAACCTTTCCAACATCTCCACATCATTCTTGTGCAGGGGGCCCCAGGATCAGATGCACTACTCCAGATGAGGCCTAATGAGGGCAGTGCAGAGAGGAACAATGATCTCCCCCTCTCTGCTGGCCACTCCTCTTCTGATGCAGCCCAGGATACTGTTGGAGTTCCAGGCTGCAGGCACACACTGCTGGCTCATACCCGACTGTTGGTCCATCAGGACCCCCAGGTCCTCTGCACGACTGCTTTCACAGAGTTCTCCCAGTCTGTACACATCTGGGGTAGCTCCAATCAAAACACAGCACCTTGCCTTTTTTTTGAGGGAGCTTATAAGATACGCAGCAACTATAACTATATATTTGGGTTTCTATTTTGAAGTGATGGCATTTAACATTTATTTTCAAATACAGTTCTCTTCAGAAAAGTGACTGTGTAAAAGTGGCATCTTTATACTGCTGCCATCATCTGTTGGTTGTGTCTACTAGATTTAGATGGACATGGGAGCAGTGTTTTGTACCGCTTTTAAGATCTGACAGGTTGGCTAAAAGAGATAATAAGGAGCTACTGTGTTCTTGCAGTCAACAGAGTAATTTGCTGAGTTTTTTGTGTTAAACTGGCATTTACTTACTGAAATCAGTGGAATTTCAGAAGGCGTGATTTGATATTAACTGTTATGCTATATTATCAGCCAGGACCAAATGTGAATTTCCACTGAGTTTTTCATTATGGTAAGACATGAAAGATTGTCCTATATTCTATATAGAATATGCACAAAAATGAACTCAGGTAAAACCTTCTTTTGCATACAAAGCTCTGAGATTAGTTGATAGAAAATCATTTGAGAGCATTGAGAAATACCGTGATGCCATTTTTAGAGTCACTTTTCAGAGTGTCTCATGGCTCTTTTTAAAATACTTTTTGATTTGTGGTGAATCTTACAAAATAGAACTGTAAAACAGGAACTTTTAATAGAAACTTTCAGTTTGGTTTTATTCACTTGGTTTTATTTGACTGACTACCTAATTGTGTTCACTGTGACATTTCTAATTTTGATTTTCTTACGTTTGCTTTCTTTCAGCAAGACCCACAACTCCTCTTACCGTAGGCACCATTGTACCCCCTCCAAGGCCTGCTTCAAGAACAAAATTGTCTACAGGGAAACTTAGTGGAATTAATGAAATAGTATGTATTGATTTTTAAAAAATTCTTGTTTATAAATAAATTTCAGATATACCACTTGTTTGTATTGTTACAATGCAGTTATTTTCCAGTCAGGGCTCAAGAAATCACATACTCAGATTTTCACCACTGCCAGATAGGTATGGGCATTGTTTGCAATAAGTGTGTTACTGTAACAAAAATAATTCTTAATTGATCTTGGATTGTTTTTAGTTGAATAAATAAATAGTTTGAAAATGCATGGATGGGGGGGGGGGGGAGGAGGATTAAGTTATTCACAATGCTAAATTCTAGCAAAATTATTAGCAAAGCTTCAATGATGTACGAATATCACCTAAACTTTGGGGAGTTAGTAGTACTAAGTGGGTCATTATCAGTCATGCTTTGATACAAGTAGACGTGCTGTGATTCACTCTGCCCTTGGTGGAGGTGATTGGTGAAAGGAGATAGCAGATTGCAGCAGCTGCTCATCAACATACAGAGATGCCGTCTTTGCTCCTTGCCTGCAGTGCAAGTTCACTTACTGTGAATGTGGCAAAGAATGCACATACTCAGGCAGCGTATCAAACCAAACCATGCTTGATCTCTTCTATGAATATTACGATTCTTTGGGTCCCATTTGACTTACTTGAAAAAAATTTTACTGTGGCAAGATCCTCTCCCTTCCTGTGTTTCGAATTAGCAAGATGTTACGTGGCCTAGCAAGCCTATGGGGACAGGCTGAGAGAGATGGTACTCTTCTGCTTAAAGAAGGAAAGGCTGTGGGGGGGACATTATAGTGGCCTTCCAGTAACTGACGGGGGCTCACAGAAAAATTGAGAGCCTTTTTGTGAGGGCATGTAGTGACAGGATGAGGGGAAATGGCTTTAAACTGGAAGAGGGTAGATTTAGTCTAGATATCAGAAAGGAACTCTTACTATGAGGGTGGTGAGACACTGGAACAGGTTGCCCAGTGAGGCTGTGGATGCCCCCTCCCTGGAAGCATTCAAGGCCAGGCTGGATGGGGCTTTGAGCAACCTGGTCTAGAGAGAGGTGTCTCTGCCTATAGCAGGGGTGCTGGTACTAGATGATCTTAAAGGTCTCTTCCAACCCAAATCATTCTATGATTCTGTGGTCTCCAGGGAAAATTTATCTTCTCAGTTTTATGCTGGAAAGTGGGATATACAACACAGTAAAAGATCTAAGAAACACTTAGACATTTATTGTGAAATGAAATGAAGATGTCTTCTATTTACAGTACTTTTCATGTTTGTAAAATTAATTTTTAAATTAACAGACTTTCTGCCTGTTGATACTCTTGTAATCTCCTTTGTTCAGCCTAGGCCATTCAGCCCTCCACTGACCTCTAATTCAAGTCCACCACCTGCAGCTCCCTTGGCACGTGCAGAGAGCATCTCCTCAATATCCTCCTCTGCTTCCCTTAGTGCAGCAAATACACCTACAGTTGGTAAGTTACATTAACCATGTTAACTTATTTACCATATTCACTTGCTAGTGGTGGCCTAATTCTGCCACTAGGTTTTGCTTCTTATGAAAACCATTCCTTGCATTTAGTGGTTCCATGTGTAAGTCTAGTCTGGGTACCTCAAGTATCCTTTGAAATACCTACCTGTAATTGACAGGACAGTGTTCTGTCCTATCAGAACAGTTCATTTGAATAGAGTAGATCACTGATCTGATTTTGACTTGTTCTTTAGTGAAAGATTTCTCAAAACTGGAATGCTGTATAACTTTGTGTTTTGTGTTTCTGTGTATGTGTTCATCAGGCACAGCATGTTATCGTGTACTTGTTCAAAATTCATTCTAAATGCAGAAATATTTAAGGATGCTTATAAACTTGAATGAATACGGATGTTCAAAACAGAATGTATATGCTCTTTGTATTTGCTTTTTATTGTTATAATTTTAGTTTCCAAGAAAAAAACACAAAAACATGCATCTTTTCAAATTATTTAAGCGTATTACCTAACCAGAGCTTGTTGATAAAAATGTGAAAAATAGCCAAAAACAATGAAGATGAAAAGCAGATTGTCACAAGTTTCAGAAGATTTTCTCATGTTTGTAGGGAAGAGTCCTTGAGTTTTTATATTTGGTTATAACAAACAGTAAGGAGATTTCAGAAGTGTTTTGTTTGCTTTTTTTGTTGTTGTTTTAAGTACATTTTAACTTGCTTCTTTAGCAAAATTGTAATATTTCATTCCTGAATGGTATTACATTTCAATCCCAAGTCAGATTTTCAGTCAGTAGTTATCTGTGAATGTTACTGATACCAAGGATTTCTCAGACAGGCTCAGCATCTCTGGAGAGCATCCACACAGCTTCCTAGGGAGTATTACACCTGTGAGGAAGTACAACAGTTTTTTCCTTCTGCAAAACCTAAGCTAGTAAGCATCAGATGCTGTGGTAGCAGCACAGTTCAATGTTTACTAATTACCAAATGCTGAGAACCATCACAGAAAGATAACTGATATTTTATCAGTTTTTTTTTTTTTTTATTTATAAAATATTTTATACTTTAATTGGTATTATAACTGATGTGGTCAAAGTCCATCCGTACTCGCTTCCTCAGGCCTTAGCAGCTAGTGGCAGCAGCCTCAATAGCTCCAGTTCTCTGCATATGCATGAGTGTACGAGGAAAATGGTAAGGAAGCGTGTGCTGCCACAGGGCTTTGGCATGGTTATTAACCTGGTCTAGCAAAAATAAATGGGCTCAATTCTGTTTTCTTAGTGTGTTGGAATTAAATAGCCCTGGAGAGAGGTGGGTGCAGAATGCTGAATGATGTTGGGGCATGAGGATGCTCTACACTACTGTCTATATTCTTTCAGCTTTTGCACAGTGCAATGTTTGCCATACTCTATTCTGAATAATGCAGAGGTCAATGTGAACTTGTAGGCATATTTCTTTTATGTGTCAGAATTATATTCATATGCAGAGAATTTATGTATGTGAATTAACATCTACTTTTGCTTGAAATATTTTGTTTTCTTGCAATGTTTTGTTTCATTTAAACATAATAGAGGATGATCTTTTGATTGGAACACTCCCTACAATAGAAAAGCTTTGTGACACACCACCAGGTATTGTATTAGATGCAGATTTACATGTTAACTAATCATCCTAATACAGTGCAGCTAATAAAATTGCATTTCTTTCAAAAAAAAATTTTCTCCAGCCATTTTTGGTGTCTGGCAGATGCAAGTAGCTTGAGAGTTCAACTGCTTATATATTCAAAATCACCAAAACTTGGTATAACTACTTTAATATGTTATGATCTTTTATCTATCCCTCCAAAACAAGTCAAAACCTGGTCTCTTGCCTTCAATTTTGCATTACAACTTTCATTCAAGATAGAATATGTTTTAACTGATAATCCTCATTCTCTTCAGATAAGTCAGGTAATTTTTTAATATTTTTTCATATAATACAAAGCTATGAAGATATAAATAAATTAGGGTATACTTTTTTTTTTCTAAATAAAAAAAAAGTTTAGTCAGTATTAAAATTATCCAACTTTTTGTGCCTAAAGTGATCTGAAACCACTTGATGAAATACTCTCCTATCTGTGACCAGTGATGCAGTCTTTTTTTCTGCAGCTTGCCATCCTTCTTGTCCATGTCAGTGCCACTACATGTCAACATAGCTGAGAGGGTGTTATTGTTGGTCAGGTTGAGGCAGATAGCAAGGCATCAAGACAAGCTGAGCTAGTCCTCAGCTACTCCTAAATGCTTGAGCTGCAATCCAGGATGGCACAGTTTTGTGGCATCCTATCCCTCTGAGAGGTTGCAGCTAACTGGAAGCACTGAAGCAGGATATTGCTGCATTACATTTTTAGACGTATTTTTTGAGCTGCAAGGCAACAAAACAATTATATCTGTTGTTCAGTTAGCCAGGTATATATCCTTCAGTTTATTGGTTTTTAGCAAAGTGCTTAGATTATCATTAATAATAAGTGATCTTGAAGAGTAAGGGCTGCACAATTAAGTAGTCATTCAGATACATCTCAGAGAGATGCATAAATGTATATGTTTGCTTTAGTGTTAACAGCAAAATGTAAAAATAAACTTATTGTTCCTAACAAGTTTCCCTATTCTGTCAATAAATGAATATTTTTCTTTTACTGATAGAAAAATAATTTAAGTATTCATATTACATAATTTTCAAATGTCAATATAAAGGTTTATATTTATTTACAAGGCTATTGTAAGTTTTATATAGAATGGATAAATCTGTGAATAGTCTGATAATTAATAAACAAATAAATAAATAATATACTGCAATTGTTTGTTTTCCATCAAATGCATATTTTGGCATGGATGGAGAATACTTCTGGAGCTTAGTGATTCATCAAACAATTTCTTGAACAGAATGAATCTGATTGTTACAATTTTTTTGAAGTCATCACTTTTGGATTCCTAAGACTACTGAGAATCACAGGGTTTTTTTGCTAAATTTCAGGAAGAGACGTAAACACTGGAAACTTCACCCATGTGTGCTCTGAAAGAACAGTAAAAGTTACTTACTGTTCATTGAAATAATTATTATTAAAAAAAAAAAAAAAAGAGCCAGCATCATATTAATTCATTCACTGAAGAATTTTTTGTTCTGAACACTTGTGGCCAGAGCAATGCTTTGCATCTAAGCAGTCCTGAAGCTGCTCTAACACTTTTTCGTAGTGCTAGGAAGTATTCTGAACATTTTAATACTTTAGGGAACAAATCTTTATAGAGAGCAAGTTACAAAAGTATCAAAATTAGACCAACTCTCCTATCTTTTCCTATCCATTTGTTTCACTTTCCAGTTGTTGGCTCTTTCACTTATCTCTGAATTTACATGTACAATCTCATATTAGACCTTCCTTGAGGAGCAAGGTTCTGACTTCCTTTCTGTTTATGGAAGAGCTCAGAAGGCACAGATGCTAAGGTAGAGTTTGTAGGCTTAGTATACCATTGGCAATGTTACACAGGATTTTGTTTCTACTTTATGATACGAAGTTAATTTCTCATTTTGTTCATGACATGGCAAAAAACCTTATCTTCCTTTTGGTAAATACATTATGTGATATAAACCTGTTCAGTGATATGAAAAATGATTAAGATGCTCTCTGGTATGCTGCTGTGCTAGTAAAGAAGATGAAACCTAGTTTTACAGTTTATATTAAGTAGCTGGCTCCACATGGAAAACACCAGGAGAAAGTAAAATCCCATGACAGTCAGTTTTGTTGGTTGCACAGTTTTAAAAAAGCCTCAGCATGAGGTCTGAGTTGTTTTTTGTAGCTCTACATTTTAACTCTGTTGTGTATGCACAGGAACCTATGAAGGCTGATACAAGCCTGATAATTACTTTTCTTGTGAACTGCTGTGTGTGTCCAGGTATTTCCAAGATATTCCTATACATGTTAGAAAACTTAGCAAAATATTTTTACAGTAATTTCTGCACAGAAATTCTAACCTTTGTTGGCTGAAATAGTTAAAAGGATATTCAACAATTCACTACTGTGGGGTAATATTAATGTGTTTGTATGTAAGTTCATAAAAACTGTAGCTGAATTCTTTGCATTTCCCTGACCACTTTATCATACATTTTTCCATGCAGCAAGCATACAGTAGGTTTTGTGTTTTGTTTTTTAACGTATTGTAGCTAATGTCTAATGTCTTTTGAATCTGCTGACTTTGGTGTCATTCTTAGCCATTTTAGTGCAGCATTTTCTGCGTCTCACGTATATTTCTGTATGTCTGTCCATTGGCAATATGTCATACCAGTAGTCCTGTTTTCTTAGGCTGCTAAGCAGTGTTTTGGTGGTGTAATTGTACTGTACAATGTTTTGTCCTAATAGTGTTCAAGTACTACTTCAGGCTCTACTGTGATCTTGATGGTAGTAATGTCTTGTGAAAATGACAGGCGTCAACCGTTCTGAAATCTATTGCTAAGCTTTTACAAGTTAAATCTATACACTGTATGTATTCTAGGTGTTTCACGTGGTCCCAGCCCTGTCAGCCTTGGAAACCAGGACACCCTGCCTGTCGCTGTAGCCCTTACTGAATCTGTTAACGCCTACTTTAAAGGAGCAGATCCCACAAAGTTAGTTAAATAGTAAATTGTTTTGAATGTAATAAGTTACAATAAGAAAACACACTGTTTTGTATTTATAATGTGTTGGGGAAAATATATATGCATTGGTAAGGGGGTTCACCAGGCTTTTTCCCCTAGTGTAAGTAACAGCAGTGGCTCATTGCTCTCTATTGTCTTGCTTGGAGTTCATATATATCTGCTTTACAAAAATGTGTTCAGTGAGAATACTGAAAATGAGAAGGGTTTTTGTCACAGTTGTGTACTTTTGTGTGTAATTTTGGGCAGCTGTAAAAGCACCTCATTCACCCTGTCACATCCCTTTCTATGCTACGTAGGCCTTGCCTAAGCATAGCTGTGCCATGTTTTCAAAGCCTGAAAAATATCTGGAGACTACTGTATGCTTAAGCAGCTGTACTTTTGTTTTCACTTACTTCACCTGATTTTCAATTTGAAAGTGATAATAACGTTGTCACATGTGATAATTACAGTGCCACATTATCCTCATTTAAAATTGATTTTCTGTTATGAATTCAGCTTATCAGATTGCAAAAGTATAGTGATTGCTTTACAGTCAGCGTTAAAATTAGGAAGTTAATGAGTTGCAATAAAAACAATATTTTTACTCTCCTAGATGTATTGTGAAGATCACTGGTGATATGACAGTATCATTCCCAAGTGGGATTATTAAAGTCTTCACCAGCAACCCATCTCCAGCTGTGCTCTGCTTCAGGGTAAAAAACACAAGCAAACTAGAGCAGATTCTTCCAAATGCACAACTTGTATACAGGTTTTGTATTATTTTTTTTATACAGTAGTAAATTACATGATTTCTAAAATGCAAATTGTTGTATACATGTCAGAGTTCTCTACAGTCTTGTTCATTTGTTTATACTTGATTCAATCTCACTAATTAATCTTGTTTACCTAATTTTTTCTCTGCTGCCACCACTAGAATTCTCAGTAATTCACTGGTTCTGAAACTTACACTGGGTATAACAGGAACCATAAAAAATAGTTTGCAAATGTAGCTGTGTTTTTACACGTTTTATAGATGAAGTGATTTCATAAACAATTTTTAAAAAAGTTTGACTTTTTTTCTAGTCAAACTACATGAACTGATTACAGATATGAAGAAAAAATGTCAAACTAGGATATATGGATTTCTGTATACAGTGACAACAATGTCTTTGGGTGATGAAACAGTAGTTAAATAGTAGGAGCTATGCCTAATCTCAGTTGTCAGTTAAAAGTTTATTTCTTAAGCTGTATAATTTTTACAGTAGACCAAAATAATTACATATTTATTTATTTCAAGTGTACAGCAATGTGCTTTGTAGAGTCCTTAAGAAAAATATGCTCCTGAATGAGCAGAATAATTGTTGAAATCATAGCATTGTGATTTCTTTTCCAAAATTCAGGGCAATTGTAAAAACTGTATTTATTTAGCAGGGATTTCTTACAGCTGAGCAGTTTCTGTTTCACTGAGTAGAGAAATTATTTGAAAAGCAGTTAAGCATTTATTGGTAGTACATTTTTTTACATTACTGAAATAGCTGAAAGAATTAAGCTGTATGCATCACTTCTTTTGTATTTAATTTCATTTTGATCACTCACAGTTACATTTCAGCATACAGAGTGAATTGTACTGAAAAAGTATATTTTGAAAATAATAGGAAAATGTCTAGTATTTTATCTGTGTGCTGTAGCACTTCACTTCTAATTAGAAATAACGCATGTAAAGGACTCTTAGGAAGTTTAAGCCATGTGGAGCAATACGACTTTTCATCATATCCTCTTAGGCTGTCATTTGCTCAGTATTTATAAAAATGGCAGATTTTTATGAGAGTGATATGAGATATATGAGAGATATGGGAGTGAGCGGAAACACCAGAAGTTGTTTTGGATTGCACCTAACGTCATCTAAGGTCCCTGTAGGGATAAGCAAGTGTTGATCTACATTTTAGTAAAGGTTGAAGTAGCAGGAGTCACAATACTGTGCTGAGAGCCAAAATCAAAGCAAATCAAAGAGGCTAGTGGTGTGTAAGACACTGTCCCAGTGTCAAGCCATTGCACTTATATTCTCTGTGTTCCAAGTGTTCATTGTCAGCTTCAGTCTGCATGTGCATTCAGCAGATCTCCTTAGCAGTGACTGCAGTTTCTCACTATATCCACCAATATCCAGTGCAGCCTTTTAATTGATATATGATTTGAATTTTGTTTCTGAATTGAATAGAATCTTCATTGTTTTTCTTTTCAAAATACACCTGCTGCAACCAGTGCTCAAGTTATTCTTGATGTGCAAAGGTACTGGGAAAAAAAAAAAAAAAAGACTACTTACATTGAATTTAACAGTAAGTACCTGAAAGACCTGAAAGACAATAGTTTATAGCAATTTGGGAACTGTTTTCGAAGTAAAAAATTTAGGGAGCTTACATTTTCTACGTACGTGAAAATATGGTAACACATACAGCACAAGTCTTAGTGATGTTGTATCCAAAATGAATTACATTTTCTAGGTCTTATTCCAGATTAGATAATAATTCTTCTGGAAGACCCCTTTTACATGACCTCATCATGCACATTCTCACAGCACCAGATAATATTGAGAGTGGATTTTAATAAACATAAAAACTGAACCTGTCTGAATCTGAACCTCTCTGCACCTTGTGCTGTCAGTCGTCAGTGGAGAAAACTTATTGCTCCATGGAAGGAGAATTTTAACCAGACAAGAAAAGCAGTTAATTTCCCTTAATATTAAGAAAAGCACAACTATGTGATATAAAGCATTAGAACAAACAGTTGCGTTAAACAGTGAATGAGGGAAAAGATCTATTTTTAAGTTTTAGACATTTTTAGAAGTAATAGCTTTCAGTGCTGATTCCTACCTTTCTTTTTCTTTGTAGTGATCAGTCTCAAAGTGACTCCACTACGAGGGATTTTTGGATGAACATGCAAGCTATAACTCTCTACCTCAAGAAATTATCAGAGCAGAACCCATCTGCATCCTATTATAATGTGGATGTTTTAAAGTATCAGGTAAACATTTTTTTCCTTTTGGAATTTTGTAAGAAATGCTGTCTGATTCCATATGTGTTCAGAAATGAGAACTGTTCTTTGCCTGATAGCATGCAGATGAACTGTCATCCTGCATCCTGCAATTGTCATGTAGATCAGTTCTGGATACATCAGTGTCTCTAATTCATAGGCCTTACTGTTATGCCTTATGTCATTCCCATGCATTTATGACCTGTTTCATCTTGTTCAAACTCCTGTACAGTCCAAGTATGAAAATGCTGAATGGTGCTACTTTTAGGTGTTTGTTAGCAAAGCCAAGTTTTCCTTGAATTTATACATCTACAGGTTTTTGTTTGAGTTTGTAATTCAATTGTGTATGCTTTTGTAATTGCATAGTTTTGGGATGCTGTCATTGATCAGATATAATACATAAGATTATATGATGTTCCCTCTCCTCACGATAAAATGAAACAGCCTATCCTGAAAACCACTTTGAAGCACATAAAGGCCAGAGAGATCAGGAATAGTTATCAGACTAACTTGATAACTTTCTGTGATGAAACAGCTGGCTTAGTAGATGAGGGGAGAGAAGTGGATGTTGTCTGCCTAGACTTCAGTAAGGTTTATGACACTATCTTCCATAAGATCATCACGGTGGAGCAGTAGAATTATCAGCTGGGTAAGCAAACAGTGAGGTAGATTAAATGGCTGAATAGCTGTGCACGGAAGGAGTTGATCTGTAGTGCAAATTCTAGCTGGAGGCCTGTGAGTAGTGGTGTACCTCAGTGGTCAGTAGTGGATCATGCCCTGGTTCACAGTATTGAAGCAGTTGGAAGGGACCTCTGGAGATCATCTAGTCCAACCCTTTGCTAAAGCAGGTTCCCCACAGTAGGTTGCACAGGAAAGCATCTGGATCTTCATTAAGGATTTGTATGGTGGAGAGGAATTCACCATCAGCAAGTTTACATATGACACAAAACTGGGAGAAGTGGCTGATATGCTAAGTGATCATGCTGCCATCCAGAGAGACTAAATTTGAGGAAAAGGGCTGCCAGGAGCATCATTAACTTCAACAGAAAGAAGTGCAAAACCCTGCATCTGAGGAGGAACAGCCAGCTGGAAAGCAGCTTGTTAGAAAAGACCTGGTAATCCCAGTGGACACTGTATTGAACAGGAGTGCTGGCACTGTATCCCTGTGGAAAAGAAGGCCAGTGGTATCCTGGGCTGCATTAGGAGGAGCATTACCAATAGGCTGAGTGAAGTGATCCCTCCATTCTGCTCAGCACTGATATGGGTATAGCTGGAATCCAATCCTGTACTCCTTGGTATGAGAGAGACTTGCAGACATTTAAGAGTCCAGCAGAGGGTCACACAGATTATGAAAAGGAAAGGGTTTGAAGCACCTTTCCTGTGAGGAGAGGCTGAGAGAGCTGGGACTGTTGAACCTAGGGAAGAGGAGCCTCAGGGGCAATCTTACCAATGTCTATAAGTATCTGAAGGAAGGGCACAAATTGACCAGAGCCAGACTCTCTTCAGTTGTGCTTGAGGACAGTAAAAACTTTGGTGCCCAGAGACAGGACAGGGAAAAGGCTGGGATACTGAACAAGTACCAATGAGAAGTTTTGCCTGACCATATTTATTACTGCAAGGATGACCAAGCAGTGTCACAGATTGCCTGGAGAATTTGTGGAAACTTCCTTCCTGACATACTTCAAAGCTGTTTAGACATGGGCTACTGGCTCTAGGATGCCCTGTTTGAGACAGAGAGATTGAACCAGGTGATATCCAGAGGTCCCTTCCAACCTCAGCCACAGTGTGACTCTGTGGGAAGACGTTCTGGCTGTCAGCAAAAAATCTTCATAAAAATTAAGGAACAGTGCGTTCATCTAAAAGAGAAAACAAGGATTTCCTTTCCCTGCATTGAGATAATTGGATTTCTGAGCCAACTGCCTTTACATTCTAAAAATAAATAAATAATTCAGTGCAGCTATTAATGCTACTGTAGCTTTCTATATCTTCACATTATTCTGCCAGACTGAATTTATAAAAAATATGCTAAATCCAAAGATTTGGAATGTTGGAGGAAAATAATTTTTTCTTTGGATTTCAGAAATGAGCTCTGTGGGAAAAGGAAAGTTACATAAGGTCTTTACCATTAGGGTAAAATGAGACACAGGCACAAAAAAGCCATGGTGGATGGAACGAGTCCTGAGGTGCCAACAAAACAAAATGGGAAATGGAAAGTTCCTCAAGTAGATTAGGATGATAATAGGGGTGTGTAGCAGGGCAGCAACATGAGCTGAAAAGCAGCAGCTGCCAACTCTCCTGCACCAGCAAAATAATGTTTTTAATACGTAAGAACTGTTCTGGCAATATGTCCAATGACGTGTCCTTTGCTGCTTGCTGTTGAGACATCTGAGATGATATGCCACATAACTGCTAAGGATTAATTCATTTTCGTACAGGCAGCTTTCTTGTGTGAAGTAGAGTACAAGGCTAAAACAAAACTATTCTGATCCAAGAAAGCCAAAGCAGGAAGAAGTCTCATGGGTCAGAAGGAGTTTAACTCGTTTTTTAAAATAATTTAGTTTAAATTTAAAAGAATGGGAATTACTGTCAGCTATGACAGTCTTCAGAATTCTGAGATTAAAGGCTCAGATGTGAATTGTTCTTTTGATCTTTTGTCAAAATTTATAGCTATTACAATCATTCCATATTTCTACCCAGAAAGGGAGAGACTTTAATTAAGCTGCTTTCAATGGTTTATTTTTTTAAAGGTATCTTCGAATGGCATCCAGTCCACTCCCTTGAATCTTGCAACTTACTGGAAATGTAATGCTAACACTACTGATGTGAGAGTGGATTATAAATACAATCCAGAGTCTATGAATGTGCCCAGCATGCTGTCTAATGTACAGATTGTGGTACCGGTAGATGGAGGAGTAACCAACATGCAATCACTTCCACCTGCAAAATGGTAATGTTTTTACTTTTCTTTGTGTTATTTCATATTCTTTTCAGTGTATTCATTAGTTTTATAGCTGAAAAAAATTTCATTGAAGGAAACGGCTGTTTGTGTTTTTTCTTTTTTGCAAAGAAAATGCACAGGATGTTTTCTGGTCCAAAACAGACCACGTGCAACCAATTCATATAAACTGAGATGAGACTATGAGCAGCCATTCCAACCTTTGTGAAATTTCCAATGTTTGCTTTCTTTTGCTCCAACAAACAGGACAGTTATTTAAGTAATGTGATTTGAAACCAAAATCTCATAGTGGTAAAAAAAAATTATCATCATAGAATCATAGAAGGGCTTGGGTTGAAAGGAACCTTAACGATCATCTAGTTGCAATGCAGTGGGTAGGGCTGCCACCCACTAGACCATATGGTTTATTGTATATGTGCTCAGATATAGACGAAACTCTGGTGTGATATCAGTGCTGTTGTAGCCACAGCTGTGGAACATAGAACTGTATGGGCTGCTGTGGGGAAAGTGAACTCCATGCCAGCCAGACCCAGCACTTCTATCCCTCAGTCTGCAACATTTATGCGTGTTCCACATACTTTATTATATTTGTATCCTCCGATAATCATTACATCTAACATACAGGTTTATACATTCTCATCAGCCCTGTTCCCCATCTCTTAATAGATATATAGATACTATTTACCCATTTCATGTACCTCTCCCTAAGTATCTGTGGGAACCAGCAATGACTTAGACCTCATCCCTAGGAGGCCACTCAAGGCAGGAAAAGCAGCATGTTGGATTCCTGGACGCCAGGAGCTTAGCTTGAGACATTGCTGCTTCCTTGCAAAGATGACCTGTCAGTGGTTCTGCAGTGTGATTCTGTAACATATTCATGCAACATACAGCATCATCCTAATTATTACCTGCCACCACTTTCTAAGCTCGCAGGCCACTTGCAGCTGCACTTGAAAGTGAGGCATAAACAGTATATTTGTATAAATTTGTGCAAACAAGCAGAAGGTAATGGCAGGGGGCAGAGAAGTACCTCCATGGATTGAAAAGCAAGCAGAATTCAAGCACTGCACTTGTAGCTTGGCAACTTGTGTATACTTGCTCTTTGTAATTTAACTCCAGGACAATTTATTTCCCAAGTGACAAGAGGGTCTTATTAACTGAGGAGGACATGGAGGTTAAGAGAGAGAAGTATACCAAGCTGAAGGGAGTAAGATCTTCTTATATATTACGGTTCAGAGGAAGAATAAACCGTTTATCAGATAGGTTTTGATGTTTCTGGAGGCAGTCCTCTTAACTGTGTGACTTGGAGAAAGTTGTAACACAGTATCATTGTAAGTAGAAAAAAAATGTGTCAAAATTGATAGTTGTTACTGTATTTTGAGAGAGTGAAACTCTTAACCAGAACACCTTAACCTTATTCTACTGCAGCAGATTCAGTGCACATGCAAAACAAGACCAGTAGTTCTGGTGAAGCTTGTTTTCCCTCCCCTCGTCCAACCTTCTTCCACAAACCCATCAGTTGTGAAACCTCAGTCAAAGCAGGAATCACAGAATCACAGAATTGTAGGGGTTGGAAGGGACCTCCAGAGATCATCGAGTCCAACCCCCTGCCAAAGCAGGTTCCCTACAGCAGGTCGCACAGGTAGGCATCCAGGCAGGTCTGGAACATCTCCAGAGAAGGAGACTCCACCACCTCCCTGGGCAGCCTGTTCCAGTGCTCCGTCACCTCACTCTAAAGAAGTTCTCACACACATTTGTGCAGAACTTCCTATGCTGCAGTTTCCGGCCGTTTCCCCTTGTCCTGTCTCCACTCACCACTGAAAAGAGTCCGGCCTCACCATTCTGCCCCCCACACCTCAGATATTTATAGACCTGGATCAGGTCCCCTCTCAGTCTTCTTTTCTCAAGGCTGAACAGACCCAGATCACTCAGCCTTTCCTCATAGCAGAGATGCTCCAGGCCCTTCACCATCTTTGTGGCCCTCCGCTGGACTCTTTCCAAGAGATCCCTGTCTTTTTTGTACTGGGGAGCCCAGAACTGGACGCAGTGCTCCAGATGAGTCCTCACCAGGGCAGAGTAGAGGGGGAGGATCACCTCCCTCAACCTGCTGGCCATGTTCTTTTTAATGCACCCCAGAATGTCATTGGCCTTTTTGGCCACCAGGGCACACTGCTGGCTCATGGCCAACCTGTCGTCCACCAGGACACCCAGGTTCCTCTCCGCAGAGCTCCTCTCCAGCAGGTCATCCCCCACCTGTATTGGTGCATGCAATTATTGCTCCCTAGATGCAAGACTCTACACTTGCTTTTGTTGAACCTCATCTGGTTTCTTACTGCCCAGCTCTCCAGCCTGTCCAGGTCTCGCTGCACTATCCCCTCATCAAGGTCATTGATGAAGATGTTGAACGAGTCCAGACCCAGCACCGATCCCTGAGGAACACCACTGGTTACAGGTCTCCAGCCAGACTCTGCATCGCCAACAACGACCCTCTGCGCTCTGCCAGTCAGCCAGTTGTCAGTCCACCTCACTGTCCACTCATCTATCCCACACTTCTTCAGCTTTGTTATAAGGATGTCATGGGGGACAGTATCAAAAGCCTTGCTGAAATCAAGGTAGACTGCATCCACTGCTCTCCCCCCATCCAGTGACAACATCACAGAAGGCTACCAGGTTGGTCAAGCATGACCTCCCCTGGTGAACCCATGCTGACTACTCCTGATAACCTCCTTTTCATCCAGTTGTCTGGAGATGACATCCAGCACCAGCTGTTCCATCACCTTTCCAGGGACAGAGGTGAGGCTGACTGGCCTGTAATTACCTAGATCTTCCTTCTTGCCCTTTTTGAAGACCAGAGTGACATTGGCTATCCTCCAGTCTTCAGGCATCTCCCCCATTCTCCAAGACCTCTCAAAGATGACAGCAGTTCAGCAATCACCTCTGCCAGCTCCCTCAGCACCCATGCATGCATCCATCGGGTCCCATGGATTTATGAGCATTGGTATTGCCTAGGCGCTTATGGATTGCCTCTTCCCTGACTGAAGGGAAGTCTTCCATTCCCCAGACCTTCTCACTAACCTCCAGGGTTCGGGATTCCCGAGCGAGAGCTTTTTCACTGAGGACAGAAGCAAAGAAGGCATTTAGTATCTCTGCCTTCTCAGTATTCCCTGTTACCAGAACACCTCCCTCACGTAGTAGGGGAGCAGCATTCTCTCTAGTCTTCCTTTTACTGTTAACATACTTAAAAAACCTTTTTTTATTATCCTTTTTCACCTTTGCCAGATTCAGTTCCAGGCAGGCTTTAGCCTTCCTTGTCACATCCCTGCAGGCCCTGACATTTCTGTATTCTTCCCAAGTGGTCAGACTCTTCTTCTACATTTCATAGGCCTTCTTCTTCCCTTTGAGTTTGTGCATGAGCTCCTTGTTCATCCACACAGGTCTCCTGTCACCCTTTCCTGATTTCTTGCTCACAGGGATGCACTGATCCTGAGCTTGGAAGAAGAGCTGTTTAAATGCTGAACAGCTCTCACAGGCCCCCTTGCCTTCTAACACCCTAGCCCATGGGATAGCTCCAAGAAGGTCCCGGAAGAGATCAAATTTGGCTCTCCTAAAGTCCAGGGTAGCAATCCTACTTTTTGCTTTGCTTCTTCCACTCAAGATCTTGAACTCCACTATCTTGTGGTCACTACAACCCAAGCTGCCCCCAGCGTTTACTTCCTTGACAAGCCCTTCCTTATTAGTGAGAATAAGGTCCAGCAGTGCCCCTCTCCTCATCGGTTCCTCCTCCACCTGCACCAGGAAGTTGTCTTCAACACATTGCAGAACCGTCTGGACCGCGCACCCCTGGCCATGTTGCTTTTCCAGCAAATATCTGGATAATTGAAGTCCCCCATAAGCACCAGCGCCTGGGATCGTGACGCTGCTTCCAGTTGCTTGTGGAAGGCCTCATCAACCTCCTCCTCCTGATCAGGGGGCCTGTAGCACACACCCACAACAGTGTCACCCATACCAGCCTGCTCCTTGATTCTCATCCACAAGCTCTCCACTGCTACACCACTCTCCCCCAGGTGGAGTTCAATACATTTTAGCTGCTCTCTCACATAAAGTGCAACTCCACCACCCCGCCTTGACAGCAGATCTTCCTAAAAAGCACATAGCCCTCCATGACAACATTCCAGTCACGCGAGCTGTCCCACCACGTCTCTGTGATCGCAATGAGATCATAGCCATGTGACCGCACGCAGATCTCCAACTCTTCCTGTTTATTTCCCATACTGCACGCATTAGTGTACAGACACTTTAGGGAAGCAGCATCCCCCTGCCATTCTCCATCCTTTTGAACTCCACCCTCATCACCCATCAAGCACTGTTTTGAGCCTCCAACTACCTGCTCAACCCCAGTGGCCCTCATTTTGTCCCCTTCCCCCTTCTTACCCAGTTTAAATACCTTTCAATGAGTCCCGCCAGTTCCTGGGCTGGGATCCTTTTACCCCTTGCAGACAGGTGAGCTCCATCTGCAGCCATCATGCCAGGTGCCGAGTAAATTGCCCCATGGTCAAAAAAACCAAAATTCTTGTGTTTGCACCGACCTCTGAGCCATTTATCAATGAGGAGGGTTTTTTTGATCCTCTCAGTGTCCTTCCCCACCACTGAAGGGATAGAAGAGAAAACCATCTGCATGCCCACTCCATCAAGTACCCTCTCCAGTCCCTTGAAGTCATTTTTGATAGCTCTCAGGCTTCCCTCAGCAGCAGCATCACTGCCAACTGAACTACCAGTAAGGCATAGTAATCAGATGGGCGAATAAGCCCAGGAAGCTTTCTAGAGATATCCCTGACCTGTGCCCTAGGGAGGCAGCACATTTCCCCACAGGTGGGGTCAGGCTGACATATCAGGCCCTCCATCCCAGTCAAAAGGGAGTCACCTACGACAACCACTCTTCTTTCCTTCCAGATGGAGGCAGTCTTGAGGCGTGGGGTCGACTGCTTCAGCCTCCCAGAATAGCCTCCCAGAACTCCTGGTGCTATCTAGGAAGGTTAAACATTTAGTGACAGCTTCAGAGAAGATTCATCACAATAAGGGACTCGAGCCAGGCTATTTTGCCTCTCACCGAGGGAACAACCCAAGGCTAGAATTTTGAGCTTTACGAGTTGACAAAAAAATAACTAGTCATATCGCAAACAGCTGTGTATTGTTTGTGTCATCCTGCATCTTTGTCCTAGAGGGTTGGGTGATGAGCTTTTGGGGTTTTTTAAGAATAAATGTTTTATAATTCTGCCTCCAGCATGTGACCATCTGTTCTGCTTGCATGAGCATTTCACTCCTGCTGTACCAATGCCAAAGACAATTTCAAACCTCTCAGCAATTCATGCCACTTACAGCTTTAAGTTGTTGGCTTTCCATTGATGAAATGATGCAAAGTGTTCAAAGAGATCAGATGTCTAGTTAGGAAACTCTAGAGCTTGGTACCTTTTTCTTTTTTCCCCCTCTACAGAGTCAGAAGTTAAACTGTGTCATAAATGTAAAGTATGTGTCACGTATGCCAGCTATTGTTTTATTAGAATGAAAATGTTCCCATTCGTACAGCCCAGAGTCTCGCATAGGTGAAAACAATCGACATTGTTCCCACTTGTACCATTGCCATCAAGCATAAAGATTCAGCTTTCAAACTTCTTCCAGTGTGTTTGGTCTGTCCCTGCTCTTTGAGACCACGCAGGCTTTGGAGTTGTCAGGTGGAGCCATTCCTGTACAGAGTACACTAGAGATTGTATAAAAAGGTGGCATGTACGTCTGAGCTCAGCTGCAAGCTCAGGTGCAGTGCACGTTTGCTTTGCACAGCTCTCTGCAAACCCGTGTTGAAATGATCAGTATTTTTATAAACTTTCATTTAGAAATGTAGGTTATGTGTGCATGGCCTTGTAAAGTACCTGGGTAAAGTTAGGGAAGTAAGATCCTGAAAATTGATGCTTGTAACAAACCAACCTTTCTCTCACAGGAATTCAGACCAGATGAAAGCTTACTGGAAACTATCTAGCATTTCAGAGAAATCTGAGAATGGAGGCAAGTTGAACTTTTTTTTTGTTCTACAGAAAAATGGTAACAGCAAAAATGTAATCATTTTAGCTTCTGCACCCTCATGCATGTATACACTTTATCTCATGTTGTATCCTGTTGACCAGTTCAACTTCTCAGTGAAGTTCCTCCTGAAAGATTCTGTTAAAAGTGAGATGCTAAAATATAAATAGTTAATTATAAAAGGAAAATTGGTGAAACCCTGGGAAGTTGTTAGCTCTAAAATAGATTTCAAACTGAAATAGGAAAATACTGCATCAATGCTATTTGAAAATGAACAGTCTTTGAAAGAAAAAATATGTTAAATATTTAATAAATTGTTCTGTTCTTTTTTTCACACACTGACAATTGAAATGAAGTGGAAAAAGTGGAAGAACTGGAATGAAAATGCTGTGCTAAGACAGGCTCAGCTACAGATTGTTCTTGACCAGCATTTGTTTTGGCAAATGGCTCCTGAAACAAATAAATAACAACAAAAAACCCATGCTACATGCTCAGAGCAGTAACTTATATAACATTGCTTTGTAAGGAATCAGTAGATATTTTCTGTCCAGCTGTCTTTCCCCGAAGGCCAGTTGATATCACAGTCCTTAGAACCTTTGTAGGTATGATGTTTTTCCAAATTAGAAAAACAGGGACAAAAGGGAAGCCTGGGAAGGGAAGACCTTTTCTGTTGCTGCAAAGACTGCAGATTTGTAGTGGTCATTCAAACAAAATTTGAGAGAATTTGATCTGGCAGAGGTTGTTGCTGTCATACAGTGTACTTCAATCATTCAATGACTTCACAGTTGTTTGCTTCCTGTCTTCAATCTGCTTTAATTATGTAGGGATAGCCTTCTCGTTTTTCATTTTTGTTACCAAATCTTTTAGAAGAACGAAGTCATGCTAAAACATGAATGCAGCCAGATGAAGAACTACTCCACACCTGCAGAGCAGCATAAAAAGGGCTCTCATTGACTCAGATCACAACTTCAGCAGATGTGAACATATCTGACTGATATCTATGACTTTATCTTCTCTTACTGACATCTTTTTCTTGAGCGTAAATACTTTGTACTCACAACCCAGTGAGAATATAATGCTATGAGAAGTTACAGAAGGACTGTTACTATTAGGACAAATGGCTTGAAGTACACTTTGTTCTGTGTATATGGTGGTAAAATGTGTATTTTTTACAGTCCAACACATTATGTGAGCTGTGAATTGCAGACGTATAAAACACAAAGCCAACTTTGAAATACTTGAATATATGAGCATCCAGTTACCCAAACTATGATACATCATTGAAGAAATGAAGTGGACTTTAAGGCAAATTTATCAGGAACAAGTCATTGCGTAAAACAATTTAATTCATTAATCCCTGTTTTTAACCCAGTAACTTTTTAGTCACTAACTTTCCTCATCAATTAGCAGTTCCTACTGACTAGGAATAGCAAGTTATTTTAAAGAAGTAAAAATTCTGGACTTTTACTATTCCATTATTATTTAAATCTCATTTTATCCCCACTAGATAGTGCAAGAACAAGAAAACACTTGGTTAAGAACTCAAAAAAAGGAGAAATAACAGTGTTTTTTAATGCCTTGTGCTATCCTACAGAAGTGTTACTAAAGTGATTAAGAACTATTACTGCTGTATAGCAACACTGAACTGAGCTTCACCCCTGTCTGTGAAAGATCAACAGAAGTGTTTTGGGAAATGTATTTAGTTGGATCTTGTCTTAATTAGAAAATTGAGGTTTTCTTTCCTTACTGGTTTCTATAGGTTCTGGATCCCTCAGGGCAAAATTTGAACTTTCAGAAGGACCCAGTAAACCAGCAACACTTGCAGTGCAATTCATAAGTGAAGGAAGCACTCTTTCAGGAGTAGATGTAGAGCTGGTAGGCACTGGCTATCGGCTTTCCCTCCTTAAGAAGAGATTTGCCACTGGTAAGATGCTGACATGCTTATATGTTCAAATTAATATTACATATTCTGTAGTGCTGTGTTACAGAACATTAAACTGTTGAACAGATGGCGTATAAATACTTACCTTTCCTTAAAACGTGGCTGAAAACTACTGGTGGTTTTTCATTTCCCCGTAGTTAGTCAAACTGCTCACAGGAAAATACTGACAAAATCTGTTTCATCAACTGACTGCAAGAAAAACCCTGTCTTTATTTTTCAGGACGGTATATGGCAGACTGCTGATGAACCTGTGAAAGTCGTGTCATTAAAGGAGTACAAGAAACCCACTCTGCCCCTTCTTCTTGTCAAACACTATTTTCACATGCATTATTTTTTTTTAAATATTGACCTACTTTGAGGCCAAACCACAGGACAGAAAATGCACTTTCAAAAGTCATTTTGAAGAGCTTGTATTACTTTATAATAGCACTGAAGTTAACTTCAACACTGTCTGTAAATGATCAACTGCAATATTGGGGAAACTTTGTTAAAATTTTGGTAAATTTATCTAGAAGTCAAAATAGTAATCAATAGTTGTAATGAAAGTATGAAATCGTACGCTATACTGTAAACATTAAACATAAAAATGTAGGAGAGCAAGTAAGAGTACTTGAGCTTTCCATAATACTCATTTTTCAGATTCCTTCATTGCCAGTTTTTAAAGAAAAAGGGGCAAACTTTTATGTAGTTCTTCTTGTGCCATAAAAATATTTGAGTTAGAGATGTATAAAAAACGTAACTTGATGCCCATGTATCATATATTATTAACGTGTATGTTGTTTTATATAGTGTTTTTTCTCCTAAGTGCAATGTGTTACAAAATTGCAAAAGACAGAAAAGATTTACTTCTGCAGTTAGTGAATTTTATGGGTGTTGTGATTGTTTGAATTAATGCTGTAGATTTAATTTATTTTTATATGAACTTCATAACATTTGTGCCTTTAAAAAAAAGCCTGTGCCTATCCAATTCGTTATTCATGTGCCTCACTTCCTCTTTCAAAGTTTGGCCATTTGTGAAGAAAGTGTGGTGTTTGTGTAATACAACTTCACAAAAATTCTTTTGATGGGGATCTAAAAGGGAGATCTGCAGAAGCTGGAGGTTGTTTTAAAGGAGATCAAAATGGTGGATTACTCCCTCATGGGGTAATTGCAATAAATGCATCCATAGTAAAGGGAGGTGCATCATGCAGGACTTTGGAATTTTGATGTACTAACTTTAACGTCACCAAAGATGAGAATCTTGAAAGGTGGTAACGATGCTTTTAAAAGAAACCAGCGTTTCCCTTTACACTGACTGCATTAAGTGCTTTTGGAATGATGTGAATGTAAGCAGTACTTTGGGAGGAATATCATTTAAGAAGGGGATATTATGGCAGCAAGATGACTGTACTGCCATTTCTATTAGTTTTACTTTTTCTCTGTAACTAGCAGTTTTAATATTTCTCTTCTGCTCTTCTTGCTGCAGCCTAAGAAAAGTGACACATTAGTAACATTTTTTAAAACAAGTAACTAGTTTAGAAAATCTTTTATGTATCTGTATTATCAAATGATTTTTTCAGTACAGAAATCAAAAAGTACTGGAGCAAAGTAATTTAATAACCTTCAAGTGGGAATTTTATATGACCATTCTGAATACTGAATCTATTTCAAATTCTCTATTAAGACAATAAAACTTGCTTGAATTAATTCATGCAAAACCAGTGGTGAATAGGACTGCTGAAGCTTTACAATACATTAAGCTTTAGAGAGGCTACATAAAATCTGATGTATGCTATACGTTTGGCAGATGGGATTGCCATTATTAGCTCTAAGGATATCTTGAACTTTACATCTGATTGGAAAAGTATATCTGGCTTTTAATTTGCTGATCTTATTGAGTGGAGAATTTCTAACGGATATGAAATGGTACAGTCTTTTTACTGGAGTCTTAATTGTAATCTGCTTTGCAATCAAACTGTGTTTAACATGACAGTGTTTCATTAATGAAAACCCAAAACTGTATAGCTGCTCTTAATGAACTATTGCTTCCATTTCTGAGTTAAATGAAGTAGCTACTTTTCAGCACTTTCAAACTAGTCCTCATTGGGGTGATTATAGATACATTTGCATTGGGTGCAGGTTACAATTTTGAAGCCATGCAAGCCTATATAGACTTTTTGTAAAGCAATTCAAAAACAGTGTAAAAAGTACATGTAGCAATCTGATGGGGAAGAGAAAAAAAAGCATGTAGCAAGCTGGTTCTTGCTTGTGTATACAGCCATTTCCTTTGTAGCTGCCTCTGAAAAAAAATTGATTTGTAAACACAACTCTAAAGGATCTGAGTTTTTGTGGATTATTACTACGTCAGACTGTAAATTAGAGCACACAAGTTTATCTTACAAAAATTGTAAATACTTCTGATTTTTCATAAAATGTAAATTTAAAAAATGTTGCACCCATAATAAACATGTAATATATAATTTAAATACTGATTTATATTGCTTATGCTTTTGCAGTCAATCCCACCGGGTTTCCGAGCGATAAAAAATATGATGAAACTGTGTCTGTACTAAATGTTTGTCAAGTGTTAATTGATTTGTAAGTAATACATGGCTTTGTAGAAGTGAGCTAGCTTGTTGCTGCTGTCTCTTAATAGAGCTACCAAGTGCTGCACATTCCACAACTTCTCTAATAAGCATATATTTTGTCAACTGTGCAGTTCCACAAAACAGGAGGTTATTTAAGTAATGCTGTTTCCACGGTCTCGAATAGTTCTTCAGAGCTGCAAGGACAGAAAGAGAAGTTGGAGCTGAACAAACATACGTTAGAATCTGTTTCTTTCCCACCGGTCCCACAGTCTGTACAGTTTAATAAGTAATGACTTATTAAATTGACTTTTTCAGCTGGCTGGATATCATTTCAGTAAGTACCATTCTTGTCACGCTGGAAAATAATAGTCCCAGGGTTTGATTATTATCTTCTGCTGCAAGATGGGAATGAAGAATGCAAGTGCCCCATGGCCACTGCCCTGTGGCCTGAACAAATTTCAGGCTAGCCTAGCTCAGGACTCTGTCTTCAGCAAAGGCAGAATAGTGAACTGTGGCAAGGAGAACTTCAAAGTCTTTTGCTTCCTACTCACTCAGCGTCCGCAGCCATTGGCTAGGGAAGTAAAAGGGTGCAGCTCTGCTCAGTCCTTCTAGTAGTCATTTAACTCACTGCCCTGGCATTTCTGTTAACATTTGACTTGTTACTGTAAGCCAGTGCCCCGCTGCTACTCAGAACTGGATTTATACTGCCCAAGCAGGGTTCTCATTATCAAAGTGCTTTATCAGGTAGTTTTTTGGGGGATAATGGACTACTTTTACAACTGCCAAATAACATTTATGTAAAGTATTTGAAGAAGATAAATTATTTGATAATCAGTGGAGCTGTGGGAGTTGCAGTATTGTGGGTTTTGCCATCTACTAGAAGAGAAGGTCTTGCATCATGCCTAAAAGCATTACATTTCAAGTTTCACGTTTGAGAAATTTAAGATGCATATCTTAATATCTGTGTACCTTTTGTTTTCTTGACATTGCTAGATAATTGGTTTCCATTTCAGTTGCCATGAAAGGGCAGTTTTACTTTAGAGCACGCAAGAAAAAGTTCAAATTCCTGCAAGGACAGAGTAAGCTAAAAACAGTTCAGGGAACTAAAGCAGCAAATAGCACACTTACCACAGGGTGCTCTGGATGGGACTGATTTCCAGGACTCTCTGTTCTGTGATTCTGTGAAAACCTGATGTTTATCTACAGCTGTGCATACTATTACACTACTCTGTATTCCTTCTCAATGCTGTTTAACCTCCATATTTCCTAATATGTTGATTTCTAGGCTCTCCTTTAGTTAATACCAGTAGAAAGCATCCAGCCTGTAAAGAATAAAGTAATCTTAGAAACACAAGAGGCCTCCTCTGAATTACTTCTGAATTACTTACAGTTACTACCCAGATTCTGCTTTTCTTCATCTGCTTTCATTTCAATTTTTATCCGTTATTTCTGGTTTTAAATCAGGGATGACTATTTTAATAATTACAACCTAAAGAATTACTTGGTTTGCTATTGTCCTAGTTTTTTTCTTGCTAAAACTTTTGTTCTGTAACTTAGCATGTTTTTCATTTCCAAACCTTAGCTGTTTAGAAACACTTATTGATGAAGGCATCAAATATAGAATCATACTTCATGTTAAGCTGCCTGGCTGGATGGCAGAGCCACAGAATCACAGAACGGCCTGGGTTGGAAGGGACCTCCAGGATCGTGAATCTCCAATCCCCCCGTCACATGCAGGGCCACCAACCTCCCCATTTAATATTAGTCCAGGCTCCCCAGGACCCAATCCAGCCTGCCCTTGAACACCTCTAGGGACAGGGCATCCACAACCTCTCTGGGCAGCCTGTTCCAGCACCTCACCACCCTCATAGTAAGGAACTTCCCCCTGACATCCAACCTAAATCTTCCCTCCCTCAACTTACAACCATTTCCCCTTGTCCTGCTGTTAACCACATAATTCTGTCAAGCAAGTCTCATTGCTTCATTGAATTTGTTGTTTATAGTCAGTTCAAACTAATTCTATAGGCAGGTGGTACTTCAAGGTCAACTTGAGATTTTGTTCATGCTTATAAAGCAGCAAATCCATGACTGACATCTCTATGCTAATTAAAAACAACTAAACTCAGGTAGAACACAGCTTCACAATGCACCAGCTGGGCAGCCTGGTACTGCCAAAACACAGAAGCCACGCTTCTCTTCACTCACTACACCTTGCACCAGCTCCAGCACGCTTTGTACCTTCCTGGGAGCCAACTCCACTCACTGACCAGACATAAATCAGATATATGCTAGGCTAGCCAGCATCAGGGTCTGGCAAACACCTCGTCTAAGAAGGGGCAGGGAATGAGATTTCGTCTTTGCAGCAACACATTGTACTCCTGGCTCAGATGCTCACTAAACCACAACCAGAGAGAACTGAAAGCAGCCAGCTCAGGTGACATAATGGAAGACTTTTCTTAATAGTGGCTATAAAACCAGAAGTTCTAAATTGTAAGAAATTGATAAGAAAAACAAATAAGCACTGGGGATAAGGAAGACCACGTAGATAGCTTAATCGAAGGTGATGGGGTTTATTTCAAATAATAAAAATCTTTTCCATTGTTTTACTGGACCCATGCTAAACGAAAATGCCAGAATCAGTAAGAACATACAAGAAAAGTAAGAAAAATACAAAAAAAAAAAAAAAGTGCCTAACAATTATTTTGTTACATTTGTTAAATAACACCTAAATTACATGGTGAAAATACTTTGCAATCCAACAGTATCTCAAAGAATGTGAACAATTCTTCTAGTAAATATTTTTAAACCTGCAGATCAATTGAAATTCAAGAATTTAGGAAGATATGTAAGTCATATTATAGACTACTAATTTTCATTTCTTGAATATTTAAGAAAGCATGAGGAGATTGGAAGAAAGCAAATACCGTATTAGTGCAAAAAAAGAACACAGAATATCCCAAGCTGGGAGGGACCCACAAGGGTGATCGAATCCAGCTCCACACAGCACCACCCAAAGTCCAACACTGTGTCTGAAATGTTCTCCACATCACAGAATTGCCAAGGTTGGAAAAGACCTCCAAGAATATCCAGTCCAAGTGCCTAAATGCTGCATGAAATCCAGCAGCTCGGGGCTGTGCCCACTGTGTGCAGTTGGCTCTCTGGGCTGCCTGGGCACGCTTCTGGCTCCTGTTCTACTTGCTGTCAATGAGTACCCCCAGATCCCTTTAGCAGGGCTACTCTCCAGTCTCTCTATATTCTATATTCTATATTACAAATAATTGTAATATAGAAATTACTTAGTGAGAAAACTGAAACACAGTTAAGACATTATCTACACTAGCTATTTGATTTTTAAACAAAGGACCTACTAATTTTTAAGGCATACATTTTAATTTAAGGAGGAAGTGATACAGAATTATCCCAGCCTGCACTTCACTGGTTGTAAAAGAAAACTGCAATGGTAAATATCACTCGTCATTTCAAACAGAACTTCAAGAGAACTGTCACAGCTGCAACTCTGATTAACAATTCTCCCTGGCCTATAACTTCTTAAAAAAATATTTTTCTTCTTTGTTTTTGAAAACTTATAGATCCTTCAGAGTACAGTTCATTCTTCTAAAACTGAAGCTGTGTACCCTTTAAACGTTACATCAAAAAGACAGCTTATATAATAGTTTGGGTGAATTGTCTCCACAAAAATTCTTGCCAGGGAGGGGGCATCCACAACCTCCTTGGGCAACCTGTGCATCACCACCCTCTGTGTGAAAAGCTTCCTTTTAATATCTAACAGAAACCTGCCCTGTCTCAGTTTAAGACCATTCCCCCTTGTCCTAGCACTGCGACCCTCATCATCAGCCATTCCCCTCCTCTTTATACGCTCCCCTCAAGTACTGGAAGGCCCTGGAGCCTTCTCTTCTCCAAGCTAAACAAGCGCAGTTCCTTCAACCTTTCTTCATAGGAGAGGTGCTCCAGCCCTCTGATCATCTTAGTGGCCCTCCTCTGGACCCACTCCAAGAAGTTGACTTGTTATTAGACAGTGCCTTAACATATACCAAAACAGAACAAAACAAACAAAAAAAGACAAAAACACCCAATTAGTTGTGTCTTTGAAATTATGTTATGGGGAGAATCTGCCCCAGCATGGTCTTGAGAAATCAGGAATGACCAAGGACTGTTTTATTTATTTTTTACTTACTGATTTTTTATTTTGCCTCCTGGCTGGTGTCACGGTCCCTTCTTGCCAGCCTTGGCTGGCTGGCTGGAGTCGTAGCCCCTGCCTGCCGGCCTTGGGTGGCTGAATTTGCAGCCCCTGCCTGCCTTGGCTGGCTGGCTGGCTGGCTGGCTGGCTGGAGTCATGGCCCTGCCTGCCTGCCTTGGCTGGCTGGCTGGAGTTGCCTGCCTGCCTTTATTGGCTGGAGTCCTTGCACCACAGCTGGTGTTCTGTTGTCAGGTTTCCCATATTTATAGCTGTTGGCAGAGCGGTGGCTCACGACAGCATAAAGCCATGGCAATATGTGCCTGAGAATGTCCCTTGGCAACTAAACCATGGCTGCATTGGGTGATTGGTTTCTTTGTCCTAAGAGTTGCCCTGTTTGTCCCCACTGGGATTCTGCGGGGCTCCATTTTAAGGCCATTTCTCTATATACTGTATTCTGACCATCCAATTCAAGCCAACTTTTGCCAAGTTAGAACTGAAAACAGCAGATCTTATCATGTACTTCCAGACACATCCCAGCTGCACATTTCATTCCATCTGGGATCTGCCCTCAGTCTGACTAGGTCAGGATTTCTCTCGTGTTCGAATTTTGCTGTAATTCTAAGAGTGAATACTACAACTGGTACCTACGGCTCCAGAGAATTCATAACATGGAAGGACAACAACTCCCAGCAACTCAACTACGGGTGTGGGAAATCTGCCGGACCAAAGCACACAGCTCTGAGCAATCTGAGTTGGCTGTCAAGAAATGAGCCCCTGGAGTCCTTTTGCGTGGACCAGGACAGCTCATTCATAGACAAGTTAACTGAACACAGCAATCACATATCAACTTGCTCATTTTCTCCTGGTTAAGTATGTATCCAGCTACTGACCTGGTTTTCCTTTTGGAAATGGCTTTCACAGTGAAACCTTAAAGAGAGCATTTCAAGTCCTGCAGGACTGCTTCAGACATGTAACACTTAAGAGTGGCATCCTGTGTCTGTGTGTGCACCAGTGGAAGCAGAGGGAAGCAGAAAGAGATCACTGTCTTCTCATGAAAGATGATCACCCCATCACCACATCACTCTATGCTTTCCACTGCCTTCTCTGGCTGCCGGGGCAGCAGGCACGGGTGCATGCAGCAGGCATGGGTGCATGTAGGGTTGCCCTCATTCCTCATCCCATGCCATGACTGCTCGGCGCCATGGGCTCTGAGCAGCACTAGCTGGAGGACCACCGTGCCCCACTCTTCACATTGAGTGTACGTATGATAAGAGAACCCAACAGATAAAGATGTATGAGATATTGGACTGTCTCTACCGGCCAAAGCAAAGTTATTTTTGTTGGGTTGTTGTGTACCTCCTCTTCATTTTAGAGATTTTTAACCAAGTCACCACAGAGCCAGCCTAGCTATAAGCACTCCCAGCTGAAAAAAGCAGCCTTGCTGATTCTGTTGTTGGGGCCTTTCCTGTCCTCCCGCAGGAGGTATCCTCATGGGGCAACAAGACAATGCCACAGACCCAGGATGCTGCCCTGGGGGTGTCAGTGTCAGGCTCCCTTCCCTCCCTGTGCCACCAACACAGTACTCTGTTCTATGGTTCCTTTGTAACTCCCTGCCAAGAGACCGCAAAGGAACTCTTTTGGGTTTGGTTGTGTTTGGATCAAAGCTGACTGACTGTGGGCACCAATGTTTTTTGTCATTCCTGTGCTGTGAATTGGCAATTCTAACAAAACAAACACTTTTTAATCCTTGTATTTCTAAGTATAGCTCTTTTGAGTCTAGCAGAGCTCAAATAAACCAAAAACACAGTTTTTTTCTATTCAGCTTAGCTTTGCAGTAACCACACATTCTGCGTGCTTGCTGTGAGTAGGCAATTCAGAGATCAGTGTGGGCTGGAGAACTGGATCTCCTTCATCCTCTGTGCCATCATCTAATTTGTTCTGCATTGTCAGAGTAAGCAAGCTGCAATCTATGAGGTACTGTTCACTGCATGTTACCTCCATGTGTTTTTCAACATATCTTGCTTTAAAGCACACCAAGGTCTTACTGATACAGAGCAAATGTCCTGGTTTTGACTGGAAAAAGAGAACTGTCCTCCTAGCAGCTGGTGTGGCACAGTGCTATTGATTTAGGATGAGAATAATGCTGACAACACAGAGATGTTTTGGCTATTGCGAAGCAGTGCTGCACAGAGCCATATCTTTGCCCACACGCTCTACGTTTTGCCAATTCTCTCCTGCATTTCACTTAGAGTGAGGAAATGCCTGTGGGGGGCTCAGCTGCCCACCAGGTTGAGACACAAAAGCAAGTAGCACTGACATCCAGCCAAGGATCGCGTCTGGTTTCAGGAGTACAGAACAGCAAAGCTTCCAAGTGTGCTGAAAACTACAAGAGCTGCATGTTTCTCATCAGGTCACAGTAGCACAGCCTGGCTTCTCATGCATTTTCATCTAGACAAGTTGTGTAGATCATATTTAGCATTTTGAACTGAAGCACAACCACAGCACATTCTGTATTTCACATGAATATTCTCCAAAGAGGCAAGATTTCTCTAAAAGCTGTAATTTTACTGATCAGTCTCATGTTGCTCATAACACACTAATTCACCTTCTGCATTGGAGAATTTTAGAGCATGAAGTGTGCTCAGCCTCCCTTACGGTCTTGTGCTTTCATTTCATAGAATCATAGAACCATAGAATGGCCTGGGTTGAAAAGGACCTCAATGATCATCTAGTTTCAACCCCCCTGCCATGTGCAGGGTTGCCAACCACCAGACCAGGCTACCAAGAACCACATGCAGTCTGGCCTTGAATGCCTTCAGCAATGGGGCATCCACAACCTCCTTGGGCAACCTGCTCCAGTGCATCACCGCCTTCTGTGTGTCACAAGTCCAAGGAAACAGATGGGTTTCATCCTAGGGTGCTGAGGGAGCTGGCAGGGTTGATTCCCAAGCCACTCGTGGCCATCTATCAGCGCTCCTGGTTATCTGGAGAGGTCCAGAGGATTGGAGGCTTGCTAATGTGACTCCCATCCACAAGAAGGGCCATAAGGAGGATCCAGGGAACTACAGGCCTGTTAGCCTGACCTCGGTACCAGGGAAAGTAATGGAGCAAATCATCTTCAGTGAGATCACATGGCATGTGCGTGGCGTCCAGGAGATCAGGCCCAGCCAGCACAGGTTCATGAAAGGCAGGTTGTGCTTGACCAGCCTCATCTCCTTCTGGGTGACCAGTCTGGTAGATGAGCAAAAGGCTGTTGATGTAGTCTACCTAGACTTCTGCAAAGCCTTTGACACAGACTCTCATAGCATTCTTCTGGGGAAACTGGCTGCCTGTGGCCTGGACCCTTCTTTGGGTAAGGAACTGGCTGGAGGGCCGTGCCCAGCAGGTCGTGGTGAACGGAGTGAAGTCCAGCTGGCGACCCGTTTCAAGTGGTGCCCCCCAGGGATCGGTACTAGGGCCCATCTTGTTTAATATCTTTACTGATGACCTAGATGAGGGGATTGAGAGCACCCTCAGTAAGTCTGCAGATGACACCAAGCTGGGAGGTGGTGTGGATCTGCCTGAGGGTAGGGAAGCCCTTCAGAGGGATTTAGACAGGCTGGATCGCTGGGCTGAGGTGAATGGGATGAGGTTCAACAAGGCCAAGTGCCGGGTCCTGCACTTTGGGCACAACAACCCTATGCAGTGCTACAGGCTTGGGGATGAGTGGCTGGATGACTGTGAAGAGGAAAGGGACCTGGGGGTGTTGGTTGATGCTCGGCTGAACATGAGCCCACAGTGTGCCCAGGTGGCCAAGAGGGCCAACGGCATCCTGGCCTGCATTAGAAATGGTGTGGCCAGCAGGAGCAGAGAGGTGATCATCTCTCTTTACTCAACACTGGCCTCTGGTGAGGCCACACCTTGAGTACTGGGTTCAGTTTTGGGACCCTCACTACAGGAAAGACATCGAGGCCCTGGAGCGTGTCCAGAGAAGGGCAACGAAACTGGTGAGGGGTCTGGAGCACAAGTCTTAGGAGGAACGGCTGAGGGAGCTGGGATTGTTCAGTCTGCAGAAGAGGAGGATCAGGGGAGACCTCTCTGCACTCTACAACTTCCTGAAGAGAAGTTTTGATGAGGACAGGCTTGGCCTCTTCTCCCAGACAACAAACAGGACACGAGAAAATGGCCACAAGTTGTATCAGAAGAGGTTTAGGTTAGGCATAAGGAAGAATTTTTTCTCTCCGAGAGTGGTCAGACACTGGAATGGCTGCCCAGGGTGGTGGTGGAGTCACCGTCCCTGGCAGTGTTCAAGAGGCATCTGGATGAGGAGCTGTGAGATATGGCTTAGTGCTTGTGGTGGCAGTGGAATGGCAGGATGGTTTGACTTGATGATCTTGCGGATCATTTGCAACCTTGCAATTCTATGATTCCATGATACTATGATTTTAATCTTCCTTCGAATATCTAATCTAAACCTGCTCTGTCAAGTATTAAGACCCTTCCCCCTTGTCCTACCAGTCATAATCAGCCATCCCCCTCCTCTTTATACGCTCCCCCAAAAGTACTGGAAGGCCACAATGAGGTCTCGTTGGAGCCTTCTCCAAGCTACACAAGCCCAGTTCCTTCAACATTTCTACATAGGAGAGGTGCTCCAGCCCTCTGATCATCTTAGTGGCCCTCATCTGGAGCTACTCCAAGAGGCTGACTTGTTATTAGACAATGCCTTAACATATACAAAAAAAACCAAAACAAAATAAACAAATAAAAAAAAAGACAAAAAACCACCCAATTAGCTGTGTCTCTGAAATTATGTTATGGGGAGAATCTGCCCCAGCATGGTCTTGAGAAATAAGACATGACCAAGAACTGTTTTATTTATTTGTTATATATTTATTTTTATTTTGCCTCGTGGCTGACATCACAGCCCCTTTATGCCGACCTTGCCTGTCTGGATGAAGTCACGGCTGAGGCTTGCTGGCCTTGGGTAGCTGGATTTGCAGCCCCTGCCATCCTGCCTTGGTTGGCTGGCAGCAGACAAGGCCCTCACTTGTCACGGCTAGCTGGCAAGAGTTGTCCGTGGCTGTGCTCAGCTCAGAGCAGAGCAGGTTGAGGGCAGCCCTCATGGCGGCTGCAGCTCCTGACAGGGAGCGGAGGGCAGCGCTGAGCTGTGCTGCCTGGTGACAGCGACAGGGCCCGAGGGAACGGCATGGAGCTGTGGCAGGGGGCCCCAGGGGCGGCTGGGGGTCAGGGAAAGGGCCTGCACCAGAGAGCGGTGGGCATGGAATGGGCTGCCCCAATGGGCAGTGGGCACGGCCCCGAGATGCTGCAGATGAAGGACTGTCTGATTTAGGTGTCCTCTGCGGAGTGAGGGGTTGGACTTGCTGATCCTTGGGGGACCCTTCCAACTGCACATATCCATACCATCCTAGGATCATAGAATTGCCTGCGTTGAAAAGGACCTCAATGATCATGTAGTTTCAACCCCCCTGCTGTGTGCGGGATCGTCAACCACCAGACCAGGCTGCCCAGAGCCACATCCGGCCTGGCCTTGAATGCTTCCAGGGAGGGGGCATCCACAACCTCCTTGGGCAACCTGTGCCATCACCACCCTCTGTGTGAAAATCTTCCTTTTAATATCTAACTGAAACCTGCCCTGTCTCAGTTTAAGACCATTCCCCCTTGTCCTAGCACTGCGACCCTCATAATCAGCCATTCCCCTCCTCTTTATACGCTCCCCTCAAGTACTGGAAGGCCCTGGAGCCTTCTCTTTTCCAAGTTAAACAAGCACAGTTCCTTCAACCTTTCTTCATAGGAGAGGTGCTCCAGCCCTCTGATCATCTTAGTGGCCCTCCTCTGGACCCACTCCAAGAAGTTGACTTGTTATTAGACAATGCCTTAACATATACCAAAACAAAAGAAAACAAAAACAAACAAACAAAAAAAGACAAAAACCACCCAATTAGTCGTGTCTCTGAAAATTTGTTATGAGGACAAACTGCCCCAGAATGGTCTGAACAAATCGGACATGACCAAGGATTGTTTAATTCATTTTTTCTCTGTTTATTTTATTATTCTGAATCCTGGCTGGCGTCACAGCCACTTCCTGATGACAGTTGTTTGATGGGTGGAGTCGTAGCCCCTGCCTGCCTACCATGCCTGGCTGGCTGGAGTCTTGGCCCCTGCCTGCCTGCCTTGGCTGGCTGGCTGGAATCATGGTTCCTGCTTCTGTCAGCTGGAGTCGTGGTCCGTTGTTGCGTTGGCTGGAACTGGGGCCCCTGCCTGCCTGCCTTGGTTGGCTGGCTGGAGACGTGGCCCCTTCCTGCCTGCCTTGGCTGGCTGGCTGGTTGGAGTCGTGGCCCCTGCCTACCCGCCTTAGCTGGCTAGATGGAGTCTTGGCCCCTGCCTGCCTGCCTGCCTTGGCTGGCTGGCTGGAATCATGGTTCCTGCTTCCGTCGGCTGGAGTCGAGGTCCGTTGTTGCGTCTATTGGAGTTGTGGTCCCTGCCTGCCCGCCTTGGCTGGCTGGCTGGAGTCGTGGCCCCTGCCTGCCTAGGCTGGCTCGCTGGAATCGTGGTTCCTGCCTGCCTTCCTGTCTTGGGTGGCTGGCTGGAGTCCTGGCCCCTGCCTGCTTGCCTTGGCGGGCTAGCTGGAACTGGGGCCCCTGCATGCCTGCCTGTCTGGGCTGGCTGGCTGGAGCTGTGGCCCCTGCCTGCCTGCCTTGGCTGGCTGGAGTCATTGCCCCTGCCTGCCTGCCATGGCTGGCTTGCTGGAGTCATGGCCCTGCCTGCCTGCATGGAATGGGCTGCCCCAATGGGCAGTGGGCACGGCCCCGAGATGCTGCAGATGAAGGACTGTCTGATTTAGGTGGTCCTCTGCGGAGTGAGGGGTTGGACTTGCTGATCCTTGGGGGACCCTTCCAACTGCACATATCCATACCATCCTAGGATCATAGAATTGCCTGCGTTGAAAAGGACCTCAATGATCATGTAGTTTCAGCCCCTGCTATGTGCAGGATCACCAACCCGGTCCTTGCTCATCACCCCAAATGACAATGTTTTGGGGGTTTTTTCACAGATGCTTCTCACAATTCTAGGCTCCCTGTCACACTCCACTTGTGTGTGCACCATACGTTTCCATGGCTCTAGAACAGATTTCTATGCCAGTCCAAAATACCTCATTTTCTCCATTGGCAAAAGCATCTAAAATCTTTGTCCTACAGCAGTGTTCAGGCTTTGCATCACCAACTCTCTGGGTGCTTTCTGGTATGTAGAAAACAAATTTTGTTTCTTTTTTGCCAAATATTACTGCTTTCTATATGGAAATAAGATATGTATAACTGAACAACTCACAGTTGAACAGTTTCTATGTTAAAAGCTAAAATAATTCTTACCTGAAATCACAAGGTCTGATCAAGATTGCAGTTTTATGACTATAGTCGTACTACAGAAATCAACATCCACTCGGTCCACCGAGAACTGAAATAAGGCTGAACAAGGAGCTCATGGCCTGAAGAACAGTATTCTCGAAATCACTTCTCTCATCAGTTGATGATTCTCTAGGTCCCTTCCAACCTAAGCCATCCTATGGTTCTGTTATCACCGGTGTCAAGTCCTGAAATTTAATATTACAACAAGCCCAAGTGACAGATGAAGGGAAAGAGCTACTTAAAAGCTTTGGAGAGAAACATTGTCTGCATGTACATGCTAACTAATATGCTTCCTATATTTTATCAAGAAGACAGACCTCCTTTTTTTTCCTTTCTTTCTTATTAAAATAATAATATGTTTTAAAGATGCAATTTCTAACATATGTTAGGTTTGGTACAAGAAGTATTTACACAATAGGAAAAGAGAGAGGTCTTGTAACGCAGTAGTAATCCTCCCATTTAATTACATCAAGCAACAGAAGAAAGTTCAGCCAGACAGGACAGAACAGCACTGAACACCAGGGAAACGTTTTATTATTAAAGCTCTATATTGGAAGAACAACAGAACTAGAATCAGATAATAGAAAACTGGCACATAAAATTAGATCTCCATGTGGCACTGTTGTAGACTGATTTTACACTGACACCCTTTTTCTCTTGCAGCTCTTCTTGTGTTCACAACAAAGGGTCTTCATCCTCTTTGCTCTCCTCAGGCATTTTCTCCCTGCTTTTTTCTGCACAGAAGGCAAAAATCATTTCCTCCCTGTCTCTTCTTAGTGTGGCATGTTTCATAGCCGCATCTGAGCATTTCACGTCTGATGCCCAATTGGTGGCAGCTGAGCTGGGACACAGAGAAAAATCCTGAATCCTGAAGCTCTAGAAAGTTGAAGCCTTTTGCCATGACAGGTTCCTTCTTACACCCCTCACATATTCTTACACTTAGTGAGTCCCATCTTTTTTTTTTTTTCACTGTACTTTTCCACAGCTTTAACCCGAATTCAGAGGCTCTCCAAAACCACACATACCTCACCTTCCCCAGTCTCCTTGCCTAACAAACTTTCTCCCTATCAAGAAAGACCTTACCTTGTTCCCTTCCCTCCTGCCACCTGCTCTGCATGCACTGTTCCACCTTTCACCCCACACTGACTCCTCTCCTGACTCCCACACAGCCACACTTCCCTTGCAGCTCACCAGCCACCAAGCTGGCCCCAACCAGTGGAGCAGTTTCCATTTCAAGGTTATTCAGGTCCAGCCAGTGACACGTGCTTATAAGTGGCACATATTCCTTCACCCATCCCTCGTCCTTTTGCAGACTTGCTCTAACTGTCCATGCCTTTGCCTGCCCAACTTTCTTCACTTTTCTTCCTGTTCACTGCTCTTCTCTGACCCTGCACCCCTAGTTCAATGCTGTACTCTCTTCTCTGAGGCTGAAGCCATCCTCTTTCTCCAACAGCTGCCTGCACCCAGGAAGCCAGAAAGAGATCATCCCCTCCCACTAGCAGGTGTTGAACCACTAGTGGAGATCTGCAGTGCCTCAAATAGGCCTGTCTTCAGTGCCTTACAAGCTTCCAACTGTGGTGAAGCGGTTTTTTGTTTTGTTTTGTTTTTTTCTGCCCAGAGAAGTTGTGATGCCCCATCCGTGGAGGTGCTCAAAGCCAGGCTGGATGAGCCCCGGGCAGCATGAACTGGTGGGGGCAGCCCTGCCCATTATGGGTTTGGAACTTCCAGCCCGAGTTATTCCGTGACTCATTCTACAATTTTTCAATTACTGAATCGTCGCATCATTTAGGTTGGAAAGAGCCTTTAAGGTCACCTAATCAAAACACCACAGCACCAGTGTGTAACTGTTACCAGTTAGACTTTCATATTACCAAGTTTCATACGCAAGTTCTACAAACTGGAGCACAGAACCCTGCTCAAACACCAGGGCAGGCAGGAGGAGCACCACGAAGGGGCTGGCTTCTCCAGGCCACAGGAGGCAAGAGGGGACTCAGCACGAAACCCAGCTGGCCAGGTCAAGGAAATCCTCGTCCCACAAGGAACCTCACGGGGCCGGTGGCGAGTGATCAAAACAACACAGCGCTGCTCAACTGAGAGGCGCGCTGCCAAACGCACGCCTCCCCCTTTCTCCCCGCACCTCGGCCGCCCATGAGACGGGCCACGTACGGGCGACTCTGACGGCTGAGCGCCGCGGCAGGGGAAACTGAAGCGACCGGAGGGGGAGGGCGGCCACCGGGCGGGGCGTCCTTGGCGGGGCGGGCGTGGACGGGGCGGTGCGAGGCCGCTGCCTCCACGCCGCCTCCGCTCGGATGTTCATAGCCGGGCAAGGGCACTCGAGAAAAGCAGCTGGCTGAGCAGCTGCTCGCGAGTCGGCCGGGCAAAAGCGGGCGGCAGGAAGGCAGGTAGGACGGACGGACGGACGGACGGACCTCACTCGCTCGCTCGCTCGCTCGCTCGCTCTCCGTCCCCTGCCCGCACCTGCTCCGCTGGCACTCGGGGCTGTGCGGTGCGTGCTGCCGCCGCGTACCGCCATGGCGGGGTGCGGGCAGCGCTCCGGGCAGCGAGCGGCGGGAGGGAGCGAAGATGGCGGGAGGTGGTCCCCGTGCTGAGGGACCGCTGCGAGGGGCGGCGGAGGCCAGGGGTTCTCGGGGGGAGCCGGCGGGGCTCCTGCAGCCGCGACCCTGGGGTGCGGTCCTTCCCCTCCCGGAATCTGGGCACCCGGAGGTCAGCCTGCTCGGCGGGTTCCCCCGGGATGGTGTTTTTCCCAAACAGTGCAAAGCTTGGTTGCTTGTCTGTGGCTTATTGCCCAAGGGGACCTCAAGAAATTTGTGAGAGGAAGCTCTGGGCTGCTTTTGGAGTTGTGTGTTTTCCTGATGGTCACAAATGTGTGATCTCGAAGGACTGTAAGTGTGTGTGCCTCTGGTTTTTGTCGCTTGATGCTCATCATTTCCTTCTGGAAGTTGCTGTGAAGTGCTCTGCCTTGCTACCTGCCAAAATAAAATCTGTCTGTGGCTTTAATCGTGTGCATGGGCCTCACTTCCCTCTCACATCTCTCTGTTTTCCCTACAGGTGCTCCGGAAAACAAGAGCTGCTTTGCTCCTGTCTGCTGTGAGTGTCTCATAAACAGCATCCCATTGCCGGGGACCCCGCAGAGCTCTTGTTAAATGTGAGTCTTGTCCTCCTTTTCTGTATAGCATCCAGCCCATCAGCTGGTGAACTCTGTCTTGCAGACTTCTGTCTCTGGCCACACATCCTTCCTCATGTCAGTGTCAGGGCACCTTCCCAGCTAAAGAAGGGAGTGGGGCTGTTTGTAAATTAGTTTGTGTTTTAGCTATTTTTCTCTTATGGCCTGCTGAGATGATGTTGGCAGCTTCTTCAGGAATTGTAGCTTTGTCTGGCATCAGACAGAATCCCTGATGCTCTGCTGGTCTGTGGTGAGAAGGATTCCTTGTGCACATGTGTCTGAAGGCTGGCAGGGTTATTCTGCTTTATGAAGTTTCCCAGCACTTCCCCAGATGCTTATCCTATCACACTTGCAACATTCATAGGTAACAACGCAGTGTTACCCTTACTCTATGAGCTGATAACCACTATTTTGTCAACTCATACAGACAGTTTCTTTCTGTGCCATCTGCGGACTGCTACAATATCTTTGTGCACAGCTCAAACTTAGAAAACCCTTCTCCTGGGATTTCACAGTTGTATGCTGTATGAGGTCAGAACACTGTCAGGCACTAATTAGAGACTGCATATGTATGAGAGCAAATTGGCATCTCAGAACCTGTTAGTGCTTGCAGGCTTAATGCTGCTTGCTTGTAGGTAGGAAACAATATATATCCAATCAGGCTAGTTGGCACTTACACCTAGCTTTACACACAAGTGATTAAAACATCAGAGGGAGATGCATGGGAATAAGGTGGTAAACTCCAGCTTGTCTTAGGCTGACCAGCTGAGCTCACAGAGGAATTCCTCTGCTGCCCTTGAAGCTAAGACTGCAATATCTTAAGGGGAAAAGCTGTGGCACGATCAAGAACAGAAAATGTGGTGGGGGCAGATGCAGATGTGAATGGGGAAGGAAGTTAGATGGAAGGGGGGTGGGGGTGCAATACAGAGTCTGTTAGTTGTTAGAGTTTTTGTGTGAGAGTTATATTGAATAAAGTTGAGAGGACTTCCCTCCAGATAGCTTGTCCTATTAGGATTCATGGTTTAATTTCTAACCTGAACTAAAAAAATAATCATCATCATCATCAGAGAATAGTGGTAATTTCCCAGTAGGAGGTAAAAAATAGGAAATACGAACAAAAAGATTTAAAAGGCAAACTGAAAGAGGGTATGTTACAGTTGTGAACAAACAGTTTTTGAAATAGTTACGTGGTTGTGATCCTCCTTCGTGGAAAAAAAATGGTTCTTTCTGCAAGGAATAGCAGGAATGAGGTCTGTGGTATGAAACATAAAACAGAGAGACAGCAGTGTTTTAATTCTTCCAACACCTTTTTCTTTTAATCCTCAATTTCTGAATTCATGTAACAGCATGAAGATATCAAATTTCAAGTGGGTAAATTTATAGCTCCAGTATTTGCAGTGGGAATCTTGGAAAATACAGTGATTCCAACAGAAAGCAAGAAGTCTTGGGTTTATAAGAAAAAACTGTACATTTAAATTTATGGAGATGCCTCTAATGTGAAAGCTGTGATACAGCTTTGTTACACGCAAAAACAACAGCATTACTTCCTCTTCTGTATACCTGGAATGGGCTAGACTTATAAAAAGGTAAAGCACTGTATCGTTCTGTCTTATAACCAGACCTCTTTTAAAGGCAGTGTTTTCATTTCTCTCTTCCTTCATGTTTAACTGCCTTTTTGCTGCTGAATTCTGTTCTAGCAGTTTCTGACCTGTTGTTTCCATGTCTGTTCTCAAGCTTAGGGTAAATATAAAGAGAAGACTCCCTTACACCAGGTATGCATGTGGAGATACCTGATCTAGTGGAAGTATTTCAATCACACAATCATTACAAGCTGTTTTCTTAAAATACTTCTTGAAACACAAGAAATGCAGCTTGATCTTAGGTTGGGTTTACTGTCAAGAATTGATGGTAGCACAAATGAAAATTAGTCCTCCCTTGGATACTACAGAGTAAGTCCCTTACTGTTGCTATTTGAGGTAACCAGCCAGGAGATTTTGTGGCTTCCTGCAGTGGCCTTATTGCTGTTGTACAAGAACAGCTTGTTTCTTGCCCTTCATGTCCTGAGCTTGCTGTGCCTTTTGCTGGCATGCTGCTCTTTGCCTCCTGTGCTGCTTGAGGTCCAGCAGTAGAAGATTCAGTAACTTCATCGCTTGTGTCTGGCAGTTCACCCCTTTCTTTAAATGGGACTCTGCTCCTATGAGTCTCTAAGTAAAGTGACTCAGTGTGTTGCCTTGCAGTGAAGACAGATAATTAGTTAATTATGTATGTGAGTGACTGGTGGGTTTTATGGTTCTGTTTTGTTTTCATCCCAGTGGGACACTGCAGCTCCTGGGAAGTGACAGAGAGCTTGTTGTGGCTGACACATGTTCAATGGTTTGCTTCCAGAAATCACAGAATAGTTTCTTGTGGAATAACTGTTGTTGAGGCATATGTAAGGAGGAGTTGGTCTAACATGACTTGTAGCTTGCAGTTGTCTGAACTCAGTGCAGGGCAGTGGAAGCTGGTAGAGGAGAGGCTGAAGGTTAGCTAATAAACAGCTGTAGCTAAACCCATTCCCCATTTCCATCTGTGACAAGCTACTCCAGTCACTGTCTGCTTATGATATTTCCAAGTCATAAGCAAAGAAGACTGACCTGGGAAACTGCTGGTGTGTGGAAGAAAGCCGTTAAAACACTGCAGTGTGGGCAGACCTGAGTGCCTCCTGCTGACAATAAGAGAGAAGTTTTACCATGGTGTATCTGGACTTGCTTTTTTCCAGTCTGAAATTTCCCTTGCTTTCAGGTAGCTCCTCATGCAGAAGCTTGCCACTGTGATTGCAGGTATTGTTCTGATCTCTGTGTCAGAACAGTACAGACTTTCCTGTTACTAATGGCAGCAGTGAATTTTTTCTAGAGCTCACTGAATAGCACTCTGTCCCAGTTTTCAGGAAGGCTTTCCCTGCCCCGGTATGTCCACATCAGCAGATCGGTTGTCCATATGCACAAAACTACTACTGGGCTCAGCACTGGCCTCTGTTATCTTCTGCTTCTGAATCCAGGCTCTGAGGGCCAATGGGCTTGTAACCTTGTGGGACCACCTTTGTTATTCTTTTTAAGGCTTTCTTGCAGCAAAGAAAAAGTTTTGGGAGCAGGGGAGTTGAATGAAGTGTGGGAGCAGCATGCTTGCTAACTTTGACCATGGAATCAGAAACTTGAAGTACAATCTCTTTCATGCTTTTTTTTTTTTTTCCTTCCCTGCAGAATAGAACCAAAAATCCTTCAAGTACTTGTTCTTGTAGTTATATAGGACAGAAAGCTGGCAGGAGAGAAACTGGGAAACTCTGTTGTGCCTCCGGAAGTAGAAACAAGATCTATGCTCTGAAAAGATGTGTTACTATGATTTATGTTGGAAGATTTACTTGGTAAAAAGCCTGGTAGTTATCTGTACTCAGTTGCATTCAGGTTCTTTCTTTCCCTAGCTTTCTTCTCTTACTGTTTACTACAGAAATTTTGCCTAGCTTTCTTCAAGGGGGTAAAGTTAGCCTCTCCTTGTTCTGAATATTCAGACTTTGATATTAATGTCCCGTTAATCATACAACTGTATTTCCAAAGGTACAGTTTGTTGAGTTGAAAATCAGCAGTTGTGTTGTTTTCAATCTGTGTCTGGCCTGTCATCTGTTTCAACAGCAACAAACTTAATCAGGCCCTTTATTCCATAACAAAATTATTGCAAAAGGAAGAATGTACCAAGAGCATGTAATACCAATAGGCTCAGTAGCAAGCATAGTAGTAAAAATCAGTGTAATTCTTTCTGCTATTTTTTTTTTATTTTGTCTCCTGTATTTTCACAGATCTACTGTGGATTTCTGCCACTGAATCCTAACAGGAAAAAAAAAAAAAAAAAACCCAAAACCAACCCGTCAGTCTAAGGAGATTCAGTTGTAATGTATTCAGTGACTGTTCCAGTACCACTAGGTGAAGAAAATAATGGACAATATAAGAAAGCTACTTTTTTCCTTTTTCTTTTTGGGGCCATATTGCTCTGTGGTGGATTCTTGCTTTCAGTTTTCACCCTACAGTCGTGCCCTTTTGAAAGCTTCAGTGACTGTAGTGGGGTCCTGAAGGCTTCTGGGCCTGTGCTGGGTGTAATTGGATTGCTTTGCATTTTAATTGCAAGATCAAAGGCCAGGTTTCATACAAGCCAAAGACAATTGCAAAATGAGCAAATATGTCACCTTTTTTTATGTCGAAAGAACTGCCAGTTTGTCCAGTTTCTCATCTTTGGATTCCTGTTTTTGACAAGTGGAATGCTGATTAGCATCCTGGGTATTTGGGTCCCTGGCTGCAGCCCTGGTGGGCCCAATATACAGCTCAACCAGACTAGCAGTTCTGATGAGGACCTCCAGGGCTGTGGATTCCTGTCATTTCAAATCCTGGGGCCTCTCATTGTGCTTACTGGGTTGTGTTTCTTCGTGATAGCTCACGTTAAAAAGAAGCAAAACTTAAATCTCAACGAAGAACCTTTGGGAAATGAAGAGCGTACTCAGAGCCCTGAATCTTTTCAGGTTACACTAGGTGAGTAAATAATGTGAGAACTTTTAAACTTTCTATTTATCTATAAATATTTGTCTATTTCAGGGATTTACTCTGAGCGTTACATGTTTGTGCAGTAAGCATACTGATACTGTAATCTCCCACCAGACAAGCCAATGGGCAGGTTGCTTTGTCTTAGATGTTTTCTGTGTGATCAGTTCAGTTGCCTTTCTCCTGAGGAATTAACCTGTCTTTTGGCAGCATCTGATTTATAATATGGTATAAATGAGTCCAATCTCACTTCCTTTCCCAGAAAGTGTTGCTAATACTCCAAATCGCATGTCTCATGGTTTCTGTGACTGTGTCTAAGACTTACATTAGCCTGGAACTCTGACCTCCCCCCACCTAAAAAAGCAGTTCATAAGCTTTGTACTATATTTCCCTGAATAATGGCCACCTCTTCTATCAATCTTTAGATGTAATTGCAACATAGTTCTGTTAATTGTAGAGCATACTGTATTTAATGAACTATTAAGAGGGAATGATGCCCTAAGTACGACCCTGCTGTTAATAAAGCATGAATTTATTCAATATATAGATTATTCTGATAACTTTCTAGTTCTGAGGAAGGATGAATGAGTAAATCACAGCATTGCTCAACTGTCATCTGTCAGGACTTGAAGTCCAGTAAGCAAGGCAGTTGCTCTTCTGTCTGTCAAACTGATATACAGACCTACAACTTGATGGTCCTTGAAAAAGATGAGGGTTTATTGTCAATTTTCCATGATAAATCAAAGGGGCATGGAGAATCAGTCTGATTACTTTTTAAAGGCAGTAAAGCAAATTTTGTGGATTTCTTCCTTTCATAATTCCATCAAGGAGCGTAAAACTCGAAGGTTAAAGAGTGAGGACTTACTGACAGTCACCACTGTGCCAGAATGTGCCCCTGCCTAACTCAACATCTGTTATGTTCTATGACTTGTCAGTGCAAATTGCAAAATAATAATAATAATAATGAATGCCTATATGAATTATTCAAGCTCAGTGATTGATACAAACTTTATTTTTAAAAAACAAAAATGTAAGCTCCTCAAATGCAAAATCGAATTGACAGGTAAGCAACACAGTACACTTAAAACTGAATTATTGATCTACAGTTTTGTGGTACTCATGTTAGTAGCGTGCCTGAGTAATTTGGCAGAGAAACTGTCAAAACATTCAAAATCACAGAATCATAGCGGTTGGAAGGGACCTCTGGAGATCACCTAGTTCAGCCCCTAATAAAGCAGGTTCCCTACAGTAGGATGCATGTGAAAGTGTCCACGTGGGTTTTGAATATCTCCAGAGAAGATGATTTCACAACCTTTCTGGACAACATGTTCCAGTGCTCAGTGGTCCTCAAAACAAAGGACTTTTTCCTCATGTTCTCATGGAACTTCCCATGTTCCAGTTTGTGCCTGTTGTCCCTTGTCCTGTCACTCTCTATCACCAGAAAGAGTGTTCATTCGCTTGACCTCCCTCCTCCTCCTCTTTAGGTATTTATAAGCATTGATAAGATCCTCTCTGTCTTCCCTTCTCTGGGCTGAACACCCCCCAGATCTCTCAACCTTTCCTCATAAGGGAGATTCTCCAGGCCCCAGACATCTTTGTAGATTGCAGATGGACTCCTCCTGAGTTGTTCTCTGTCTTGAACCGAGAAGCCCAGACCTGGGCACAGTATTCCAAATGTGGCCTCCAGGGCAGAATAGAGGGAGAGGAATCACCTCCATCGCCATGCTGGCCATACTGTCTTTAATGCACCCCAGAATGCCATTCTTGGCATCTTCTTGGCCACCAGGGCACACTGCTGGCTCATGGCCAACCTTTTGTCAATGAGCCTTCTCCACAGAGCTCCTCACTAGCAGGTGAGTGCAGGTTAGGGGCTGATGTGTGTGGTTATTCTTCCCCAGATGCAGGACAGTTCACTTGCCCTTGTGGAACCCCATTAGATTCCTTTCTGCTCAGCTCTCCAGCCTGTCCATGTCTTGCTATATGGCATCACAGCTTCTGGTGTGTCAGCCACTCCTCCCAGCTTTGTATTATCAGCAACCTTGCTGAGAGTGAACTCTTATCTGTTCATCCAGGTCACTAATGAAGATGTTTAACAACATGTAATCAGTAATCGGGGCTATCCGTGACTCAAATGTTTTTTATCCTATCAGTATCTACTTCAAGGCTATACTTAGAAAATGCCTGTTTTAGATGCATGAGGAAAAGCCAAGTACTCGTCTGCTCTTAAGCTGAGCCAACAGTAGCTGTTGTCTTTGTACTTGTTTCTGAGGACAACCAACATGTAAGAGATTTGTCTCTTTGCTAAATGAATCACTTTCTCCCACTTAGTGGTATTTTCTAGAAGAAATATTCCGTTTATGATTGTGCTTTTTTGGGGGGGAACAAAACTTCAGTGTACACCTGCATTGCAGAATATAACAGATCCTTATGTAGCGTTATTGCTTTTTGTCTTAAAAGTTAGACGAGTACCACTACCATAATTCTGAAGACGGGAAACATTCTGAAATTCAACTAGAATAGACAGGGGAGCTCAGTTTTCCAGAGGTAGTAATTGGTGTTTCTTTTTCATAAGGTGATGCTGTGTTGATGTTCCCACCTCCACCACCACCATATTTTGCTGACCCTCTGTCTCCGGCTGTGACACATTGTCTTATGTCAAGTGCTTCACCTGCACCTCCACCGTACCATTCTGTGTTCAGTGATGGGTAAGGCTGTTTTATTGTCTGTTTTGTTGTAGTTTGTTTGTTTTAAATCCAAGATGGTTTTTCAAGGTATCCAAGATTATGTTCTTAAATAATCACTGTTAACTCTATGCTAGGCACTATGAAGTTTTCTATTGCATCATTGAACTTCCTTTAGATACTTTGCTTTTCTGGTACTGAAATATCCTCGTATAAAAGAGGAATCACTTCCAAAATATCTTTTACAAAAGTTAAACTTTTTAAGTTTATTACTGGAAGGGATGTCTGGTGATATTCTGTGGAAGGTTGTTAGTTTTTGTTTTTGGTTGTTTTTTTTTTAAGCCTTAAACCTGTGGCCTTATTTAGATATTACTTGATTGGAGTTCTTCCATAGACTGTCAAGAAAAGGTACTCCTCACAGCAGTTCCCCAGTGACATGGTAACCATGCTGCCAGATTTTAGGAAGCCTCTGCAGAGCCAGTGCAGTGAGCACTTCACAATACATATCTAGATGTCCTGTGATGCTAGGAGTGCTACTTTAGTTTGTGTCCTGTTCTCTTGATGACTCCTTTGGAAAGTCTGTGCTGGCTTTCCCTGATCATTCAGTGACAGTGTGGTGTGACAGGATATATTGATAATGTGGAGGAATAGCAGAGAATGTTCCAGGGAGCTTAAAGGGAAGGTTGCAAACCCAATTTCATCTCAAGATAAGGAGGCTGTCCCATGCAGCCACTTTTCTACACACTGAGCATAGGTGACTTGCTCAATGCTGCCACCACCAAGCTTGTGCAGCAGGAGTTTCTGAATGAAGAGTTACTTGCATCATAAAAATTTGCAGGGATATCTCCCTGTGGGATCCAAGCAGTGGGTTCCTATCTTGAGGGTGAAAGAGGCCGCATACCAGAACTAGGTAAGGCCAGGAGGTAGATGTCAACATACATAGAGCCCTCAACTTATTTTCATGCTCTTGATGATTCAGAATTGAGGACCTTTGGAAGGTCCTCTATGAGTCTTTTAGGACTTGTTCATCAGGATGTCCTTAGTCTGCAAGACTGCACAGCATATCATATACTCCAGACTTCTGCTCACGAGTGGCAAATTCCACAAGCATCCATACCAGCTGTCTGCCTCATGTCAGTACTTCAAAACTCTACCATCTTCCCCTCAAAGCAAGCAAGCACAACTTCAAAGACCTAAATGCCACAGGAGAAGGTTTGTGATAGTGTTTATTCCTGTTACTATACTGTTTGAATCCATGTTTGTGCTTTTCTGCAGTAAATTCACACATAGCTTCAGTGCTGTTACTAAGAAGTGAGGTGACTATGCTTTATTCCTGCTCCTTGTGCAGAATTGTTCAGTGTAGAAATATACATGTGAGCATGAGATGGCTCTGAGAGTCAAACATAAAGAGTGAAGTCTTTGCTTTTCTTGGAAGCTGCTTAAGTGTAATATGCTGAGGGCCATCTCTGAGGTGAGATGAGCAAGGTACCAGAACGGCGTTGGCGCAACTGAGATCCAGTTGTAATGGTCAGAGGAAGGTTGTGAATACCCCATTGCTCACTTTTGCTTTCATTGTGAGCTTAGTAGTCCACTTGTCCGGTTACTTCTGAGTCTGTCTCTCAGCAGCAGTGTAATTGCATATGTCTAATGTGTTGCTGGAAAACTTATAAAAACTTCAAGTTACCTGTAATTTAAGATCTCAGGCAGCTAGGAATTTTTGTTTTAGTTATGCAATGCTAAGTCTAGTAACCATTTTTACAGAAGAAGTGGAGAATGGACTGTGGTAGACTGCAAAAATGAAGATGCATTAGGAGTAAAGGTTCAGAGGTTTAATAGGATTGCCCTGTTAGAAGCAGCTAATACCCCTAAGTCAGGCTATGATGTGAATCGGAAGGGAGTGTTTGCTCTTTCTTACTAAAATAATGGAATTTTTGTGTCATAATGAAACTCTCATGCCTATGTAAGTTGTTTCAGGGATTCCTAAAAGTTGTGCATTCATATACATTTATGTAAGTCAGGGGTAAGTTTCACTTGCTGTAGAAGGAACTATATTAACACACAATTTTCTGTTTTATAGAGCGCAGTTTGCGGATGATCAAAGAACAGTTGCTGTTAGAGACGAAGAAACCATATACACAATTTCTGGGTGCAGTTCACCTTTGGTTATCTCTCCAGTGCAGTTTTTCTTCTCTGAACCACCTCCAGGCTATGAAGAAAAAGCATCAGTGGAAAGTAATGAATATTCCCTTTCTTCTTCTCTTTCATCTTCTTCTGTAGTGACTACTGACACCAGCTCATAGAGGGCTGTCAGGTAGACCAAATTTTCAGATGAAATTGTACACTCAGATTTATGATCTTTAAATTTATTTACATTTTCTAATAAAATCAGTAACACTGCATTTGTCTGTTTTTTCATTAACAAGCATAAGTGAGGAGTTTGTGTTTTAAGAAATAAGAGATAATGCTGGACTTTTGATTTAGTGGTAAGAAGGGATTCAGTTCACTACGAAAATGCTGAATGTTATCTTCTTGTGTTTTATGCTTCAGTTTCTGTATTTAGTTCTTTATATAATGAAGGCAGAAAGTTGTGACTATTTTTTTTTTTGCTTATTTTAGTTAAACCTGCTTGGAGTTTCAAAGAAGAAATCATTAGAAAGTGTTTCTTTTTTTTTCTGTTTTTGTATTACTTTGTGGTAAATGCTTGTCTGCTGTTACTGATTTCATATGTTCTCGAGAGCATCAATGATAGCAGTCTTAAAATATGGACCATCATAAGATGGGGAGCTAATATGCTGTGGAGACCTTAAATGGTTACATCTTGGTCTGCCTGGTAATAAACACTACATGGCTTAATTTAGTCACTCTCTGGTCCTTGTGTGAGTATAATCCACAAGAAAATAACTTTTATTCAGTGGAAGAGTCCTGTGGCAGCATTAAGGATGGTTAATAGTCTAATACTTTAATTATGGTAATGACTGATTTAAGGGAGATTATACTACTGTTGTATATTGTTTGTGGTTTACACAAGCAATACCAATTAACTTCAAGGATGAGATCCACTCAACAACAGTATCTTTCAGGAGCAAACATTATTTACTAGCTAATGCAAGATACTATTTCATGGAAACGTGTATAGCACGTGTTTATAGCTGACAAAGCACTTCCTACACTTCCCTGTATTTCTTTCAGAAATACAGCTTTCTTTAGGCTCATCCATACCTGTGTGGCTCCAAAAATCAGTGGCTGCTCCCTGCTGTCATGGATTGACAAGAAGTTGCAGGTCCACTTTAGATGTTTGCACCTGCTCCCAGATTGAAAGCTGTGCTTGTAGGAGTTGAGGATAATTAGCAGGAACTAAGCTGCTGCTAGTAGTTGGTGCACTGTGACTTGCTGTGAAGTCTGCTGCAATTTGTGAAGAAAAACTGACCTAATTCTGTGCCTGGAAACTGAAGGTGACAAATCTACTATTTCTGCTAGATTCAGTATGAACTTCTACCAGTGTCAGTGCACCCCACAGAAGTGGTCTGTCCTCAGCTGAGTCCTTGGACATCTGCATGCTATGGGACCTCGACTGCAGCAGGACTTGTCTTCTGTCAGGATGAATTCTAGAAAGTTGACTGTAACAGAACACCCAAGGTTTGAATTAATCAATCAGGTTCCCTCCTCTGCCTGGGAAAGGCATTTGCCTTGTATTTCACATGAACGTGCTTTTTGCCACCAGAGTAGGCAGGGAGATGTTTAGTAACTTCTGCATTTGGCCTTTTGTTTCTACTTATGTGTTATTCTCTCAGCCTTGCAGGAGTAGCAGTTTTTGTAGCAGTGTGAAGAAACAAACTGGTCAGTGACATGGAGTTGTATTTAGTCATCAATACAGCTGGAAACCAGCAAGTGATGAGGGGATATGCTTATACAGCAAAGGAGCTGAGGAACTCATTTTCTTTAAGGTTAAAAGTCAAAGACTGCTTATTCTAATACAGAAATATATATTTAATTATGTCGTAATCTTTTTCTTTCTTTCTTAAAAAAAAATACAGGCATATCTGCCTGCTAACTATAAAGGCCTTATGAGCTGTCTGCAATCAGTTTTTCCTGAGATGTATCAAAGAGATCAGGCACATCAAGTAAAATGTGATGACTCTGAGCTGAGTCTTCAGGAAGTGAAACATAATCTTACTATTTTTCTGCAAAGTTACTGTTCCTTGATCTTCTACTGCGGAGTCTCCCTTGTGCTTCACTTTATTTCTGAAAACCAGGCTTGAAGGAAAGCTGCTTGGAAGCAGCTGAATGGTTCTGGATTTCCTGGGAGTGGTGGATTTACTTACTCTTTAAAATAAGGCTTCGCAACAGAAATTTCCTATATATCATCCTGAGAAAGTTGCCTACTAAATAGTTCATCTTACAGCTGTGTAAGCACCTTCTATTTTTGAATTGAGTGGTCATTCCTTTAAAATTCCCTGGGTGTGCTAAGTGCATTTCCATGACTTTTTGAACACTGACAGCTCTCAACGCCAGGGCAACAGCATTTGCTTACTGAGTTGTCAAAATCTATTTCAGCAAGGTCAGAAAATGTGAAAAAAAGACTGGCAGCTCCACATCCACCACTGATGGCCACCACTGCATGAACAACATTAGTAGGTGGAATTTTTTTATATGGGGAGTAGGGGTAAAACGCCCATACTAGAAAGGAAGCATCACCTTGTAAAACTATAAAAGTAGCTTAAAATAATACAGAATAGCAATTTTGTTGAGGAAATGACTTACTTTACTATTGTAGTAGTGATCTTATAACCCCCTTAATACCTTAAGGTTAGCTTAAGTGCTTGACGTGCAAATTCTAGCAAGCAAATCAAGTTAGTTACTGATTCACATACTTAAACAGGCAAAGTGGGAGGTAAGGACTGCTTATCCTCTCTAAGTGAAGTTAAGATCTGTTTGCAGTGTCATTGCTTAGCTTCTAACTGGATCAGCAGAGCCCTTTGGATATGAGAAGGATTCACAAATGCATGAAGGGATAACTCTTTTCAAGGATAAGTTTCTTCCTGCATCCCCAGCATCCAGAAATTTTGAAAACAAACTCATCTGTAAAACTGAAATTACAATGATTTTTTTAAATGGTGGCATGTTTTTAGGATAGCCCCATCCTTGACCTCTGCCACTTATCACACCATATCACACTATCCCCTTTCTATCCTACCTTCTAAGGTCACCATTCATGGGTCACATCTGTGTCCAGGCAGACATTTCTGCCAGTGCTTCCATGCTTCTGCAGTTGATGTGTCCGCCTTCACGTAGAACTGTGCTCCCTCCTCCACCATACAAGTGTATATCCGTGTGTTTGTGTATGGAAACACCTTTTATTTGATTGGACATCTGGCATGACAGCATTCCCTGGGAGAGATAAACCCATCCTGTAGCCAGAAACTGCTGAGGGCAGCTGGCTGAACTGGCTCCATTTGGCATGTTTCAGCATTGGGGCTGGCACTGCGGCAGTACAGGGCCACAGGGTATGAGGCTCACTCATGGTTAGTTGATAGTCTAACGTGTAATTTGTGATTTTCACTGAGGATGCCAAGTACAGTTTTCTTTCTGTAGGAAAAAAAAGTTCTTTTAGTCCAACCACTTTAGCCACTCTGCAGTTGAAAATTGTATTATGGAGTTGTATTTTGTGCCTTCTATTTTCAGAGCTCTTTTAAAATAAAGCCTAGCTTTCTTTTAGAGGTTCTATAGCTAGGCCCCTGATTCTATGTAAGAAATATAAGAAAGCAAAACCTTACTATGACAGACTGATGTTGTGAAGCACGGAAGAACTGATAGCAGATAGTGAGGAGAAAGGAAAGATGACCTGAGGACCCATTAGTATCTGCTAGGAAGACTCTTTAACTGGGTTAGAGAATCAAGAAGATACAGGAAGCCTCAGAAAAACATCTTCCCAAAGCAAGACAGTTATGCAGAGGAACAGTAAGCAAAGCAGTGGCTGAGTGTAGGAGTAAGGTCCCTGAAGCAGAGTGGAATAACACTGCAGTGAAGTCTGAATACAGTATCCATTTTGAAAAAGGGTCCAGAAGCCAGCCTTTGAGCTACCTGAAGATAATGGGGATATAGTCTCCCATTTCTCTGCTTGACAGTACTGAGAGTAATATTCTGCATGATGCTCTACTGCAATTAAAACAGAAAGATTTTAGAAAACACATTCAAGCCCATTTCCTGTGTTTCACCAGGTTGTTTTCACCACCATTCATTTAGCAGTTTTTCCAGTTAAAAGGGGTGTGTTTATTAAATCACCGTCTGTAAGTAAGTTCCCAGAACATCCACTTGGAAAAGGAAAGTATTGGCCTTAAAAAATCCATGTGATTTGGTAATCTCTTAAGACCTTGACATCTGCCTGGCTTTGACACTCTTTGGGGAAACAGTGGAAAAAATGTGGGGAAGGTTAGAAAAAAAATGTTCTCTACAAGGAAAAGTGAAATTTTCATTCATCCAATCGTCAAAGTTGAAATGGCAATTAGTCTTGGGAGAAATCACTCGTATTCTCCAGCTTTGCTGTGCACGTCCTCAGCAAGAAATATACCATATCCCTGGCCACAGACAAGGAACATAGCCCAAGGACTGCTGCAATACAGGAAATCTCTGATTCCATACAGCATCTGAGCACCACCCCTATGGAGAGCCCAAGGAAAGGATCCAGAACAACTCTCTTGTAAATAACAGTTGCAGAGCACTTGAATCATAGAATCATAGAATTGTAGAATCACCAAGGTTGGAAAAGACCTAAAAGATCACCCAGTCCAACCGTTCACCTATTCCCAACAGCTCCCACTAAACCATGTCCCTCAACACAACATCCAGCCTTTCCTTGAACACCCCCAGGCTCGGTGACTCCACCACCTCCCTGGGCAGCCATTCCAGTGCCTGACCACCCTTTCTGAGAAGTAATACTTCCTGATGTCCAGCCTGAATCTCCCCTGCCGTAGCTTGAAGCCATTCCCTCTGGTCCTATCACTAATGACACGAGAGAAGAGGCCGACCCCCAGCTCACTACAACCTCCCTTCAGGAAGTTATAGAGAGCAATGAGGTCTCCCCTGAGCCTCCTCTTCTCCAGGCTGAACATTCCCATCTCCTTCAGCCTCTCCTCATATGGCCTGTGTTCCAGACCCCTCACCAGCTTTGTTGCCCTCCTTTGAACACGTTCCAGGGCCTCAATATCTTTCTTGCAGTAAGGGGCCCAAAACTGGACACTGGAATGACTGAGAGTAGATACTACATCTGATGTGATACTACATCTCCACATACCATCAGTGCAAAGACAGCAATTGTAATATGTTGATTTAAAGAGAATGTTGGAAAGCTTGGAAGATTAAGCAAATGGAGGCAACAGTGATTCATGGTATGGAAAAACCTGACACACAGAGAGCAGTAACAGAAGTTCATTCAATGTATTTAAACAGATAAAAGATTAAAGATGATGTAGGTTTTAGCTATAATTACCAGTGCAATGATGGCTTATCTAATATTTCAGCAGTTCTTAATTTGGTTGCAAACCCTGACCCTCTCCTCAAGTCTTTACCTGGTGTTGGGAGAAGGGCGAATCTGTGATCTTGTCAGAAATTTTGTTGGCACCTTCGGTAATAGAAGAGCCATAATAATGACTCTGAAAAGTTCCTGGACATTTTAAAGGGAATTCAGCCTTAACATTTCTCAGGGTGTCTCTGCTGACAAATGAGAAGAGAAAGACACAGCAGTATCCCAGCATCTCCTCGGAAAGTTTTGGTGAGCAGTCATGTTCGGAACTGATCTTGGAGCACAGTAGCTCAAGGCACTTTCATTAGTTGTGAAGAAGCCATGCAAAAGAAGGTGAGTTTTCTAGAGCTATTTTTGTTCCAACAACCTCAGGATAAGCTTGATTCCCCAGAGCTGCTGGTAGCAGGAAATAGCATTATGCTTTCTACCTCCTGAGGAGTAATCTCTGTACTGTATGTGCTTCCCTGCTATGCTAATCCAAACAGATTGAGTAGTGGAAGACTTTTTCCTCTACCAGAACACTCCGGCAGCAATTACTTTTGTCTGAAATCATTAGGAAACAGAAAGTCTCAACATTCAATTCATTTGTCTGTTTAATATATGGCAGATAGGTAAATAATCCTGGTGCTTTCTTGCATAGAGCCCCATCGTGCTATGATATTTACTGCAGTGAGAGAAGATGGGAACATGCTTCTGCTCACAGTTTAGGTACATGCTGGGTGTAAAACAGCTGCCACAGGACACTGTGTTATCCTGCCATTATTGCAGTGCCAGTTTCAATCATGAAGGCCAGGTATTCAGGGAAAGGACAGGATATACCAGCCACACATTGCTGTCAGAAAGGATTCCAAATGATTAAATAAGTTCTGAGAAAAAAATAATGTTGCAGGTACTGCTGAATACAACATTTACCATACAGGTCAAGATCCCTTGCTCAGCCAACATTACAGAAGACATTTCCCCACAGTGACGGGATATCTGGGTTTTAATCAGTCTAAACTCTGAGGAAGAGGTGTCAATTCCATAAGAAAAATGTCCACAATTAAGGGGAAATCACTAATTATGCTGTCTTCAAACAGCCCCAGCTTTTGCTGAAGGGAAGCAAAATTTCTACCACAATCAGCAGCTTCTGCAGTCTTTCCAATGCCCTGTTTTTGTTTACCTCCCCACCCACCAACCACTCCCTCCCATCAAACTCTCAGTAAGCTTCCTTTGATATCTGTATCAACCACAGAAGCTCTGGGCTGCAGGGCCAGCTGCAACATGGTCTAGACATGGCTGTAACCATCACACTTCACAGGGCTCTGAAGCACAGCAGCAAAGGCCGCGTATCTTCCTGTAGACATGAGTTGCCAAATTGGTGGCCCAAGGAAAGTGAGTGAGTCGTTGTGCTGCTATGGAGTGATGTATGCTGTCCATATGTTGGATGCATTGGCTGGCAGGGGGCCTAGGATAAGCTTCAGGGACCTCCGCTTCCTTTCTCTCCCATCTGGCACAGGCAGGGTGAGGAAATATTCGTGAGGGCCAAATTGAAGAAGAGGATAATCAAGAAGATAAGTAGCCATGCAAGGGTGAAGCCGTTTCGGAAGCAGTGGTGGTAAAGCAAGAAGTCTTTAGGCTCCACTTCCCAGACCTTTATTCTTGTAAGCAAAGTTTATTCTTTCACGTGATGGACTCTGTTAACCATACATGCACAGCGTCCTTGTATAATTAACCTGAACCTTCAACTTTCAATGCTCTGCAGAGTACCTTGCAAACCCCTCTCTGCTGAGAAAGATTCGTGATACTTGGTGATGGAACAGAACAACAGCAACGTGGAGGATTTCTCCCTGAATGTGTTTTCTGTCACTCCTTACCCGCCGAGTAGGTCTGATGCCCTGGTGTCAGATGGGGACAAAGCTGGTGCCACTCTGCTTTTCTCAGGTGTGTTCTTGGGACTGGTGGGGATTACATTCACCGTGATGGGGTGGATAAAGTACGACGGCCTTACTCACCTGGAGTGGACTCAGTTACTAGGGCCTATCCTGCTTTCTGTTGGGGTAACTTTCATCCTGATTGCCATTTGCAAGTTCAACATGCTTACATGCAAGCCCTGCAAAGAAAGAGAGGAGAACACGTTAGACATCGAACAGAACGCAAGCGGACAGTCCTTCGTGTTCACTGGAATCAACCAACCCATAACTTTCCACGGTGCCACAGTGGTGCAGTACATCCCCCCACCTTACCCAGCGCTGGACAGTGCAGCCACCAGCCCTGGCTACATGCACCCTGTGCTCAGCTGCTGCGGGGCCGTCTCCCCTGGTGTCTCTCCCATCCCCAGCCCCAGCTCTGCTCACTTCTGCCCTGCCTACTCTCTGGACAACCCCGCTTTCACCTGGGATGAGAGCTGTGCCAGTTATCTCGCAGAGAACACACAGAACCAAAGGTACATCTTCTGAAAAGTCTTAGCACGGTTGGGCATGGGTTGTATGTGTTTTAAGGTGTGAAGCATGCTTGCAAAGCAAAAAGCACCTCCCTTTGTATGTTCTCCTCCAGACTTCTTTTCTCTTGATTAGGAATATTTCTTGAGTAGAGAACATTAAGACATAGAAAACATTTTAGTTCAGGTTAAATTCACTTAAGAATTCCTTCAATTTTCAATCTATGGAATCTCTTGTTATTTTTAAAGATATTTGTATATATGCTCCTGTTCCTGCATGGGTTTTTGTTTTGTTTTGTTTTTTTATAGAATCATGGAATGATGTTATATTGAAGAGAATTCAAAGCCCACCTTGTTCCACAATCCTTCCATAGGCAGGGCTGCACCCATCAGCTCAGGCTGCCTTGGACCCACCCAGACTAGCCTTGAGAATGCCCAAGGATGAGGCATCCACAGATTCTCTGTGTGGCTGTGCCAGTGACTTTTGTTTGCTTGTTCTTAACATTTCTCTTAGTCTCTCAATCAGAAGATTGTTATTCCATGCCCAGGCAGAGCGTCCCACACAAGCAAAATCACAGCACAGGAGAAGCCCACAAACAGCATTTTCATGAGGATGAAAGGGTGCCAGGCATTCTCCCTGCCAGTCACACCTGCAGCAATCTTCCAGCCATTATCACTGTCCTAGTTTTTGAGGTATATACAACATCACTAACAACAACACTAACTTAACTTACAGCTAAGTGTGAAACTGCTTTCATTAGTCAAAAGGTAATCTTGTACTTCTTTACTCTTACAGGAAAACATTCAAATTACAGGACTTACTCAGAATTATATCGTTTCTAGAAGTAATTCTGTTCCTTTATCAAAGTCTCTTTGCAAGCAGCTGGCAGCCTGTTGTCCTCAGCACTATGCACAACAGACATGGGCAGCAGAAAATAAAGATCACCACCTGACATTTTTGTACTTCACAAAAAGATTAGAGCCCATTGCTGAATCACAGTAAAAGTTCATCTTGTAATGTTTTCCCAGGCAAAACTCACACGGAAGTCAGGAAGTTCTTTGCCCAGACAAGGCTGACAGGACAAAGAATGGAGGTTGCTTCATGCTCTGTGTTTGAATTTTTTTTTTTTATTTTATTTTTTTCTTTTTTTTTGCACCCTCTTCTCTTCCTATTATCAGGTCAGAGGACAGCTCTGATGAGCCAGAAGAACTTCTGGAAGACCCCTGTGAAGAACTATCACCTCCTCGTTACGAGGAAATATATCCACTGTCTTCATAAATAACTACTGACAACAGACTGCTTCTGAGAGACACCAACTTCTTAATCTTTACAAATCTTTTCTTTAGCATTTGCACAATAGGCAGGTGCGACACAATGATTTCAGCCATACTGAAATGTGCTTCAGTGTCACTGAAAACATTTAACCAACCCCTTCCTTTTGTTCCTCATGCTATTTTCTCTCTTGCTATGCAGTTCGATAGCAAAACCAATTAAACTCAAAGATGCAAATTCATTCAAGTTTTTCCCAACGAGGATCCCAAATTCCAGACTTGCTGAAATAGTGTGAACAGTGAATGCAAAAGATGTCACGATTACTCCTGGACTTCCAGCATCATTAGAGAACATTCGATTTGTTCTCAATGTATTATTGCCCCTTGATTGTTTGGGGAACTTCAGAAGTGCCCAGATGTCTGATCCACAGAAGTGCCCATAGTGTCTTTGCTTAGCCTGATTCCTTAGAATGGCTTACTCATGAACAAGTCCACTCCACAGGTTGACTTCCTCTGTTTTCACCCAACCCCATAGGTAATTTCAGAGCATTCCATTGAATCAGAGCATCCCAGATGGGAGAAAAAGATCCACCGTGCATCACATTCAGTTTCTTTCCCTGCCAATGGAGTACAAAGCAAAAGCACCACAAAAGCAAAAGTCACTGTTCTGGAGCCTTGGCAGAAATACGTGGTTCTATCGGTACTGAAGGCATTAGCAGGCCATGCTGTGACCCATAGCAATCTCCTCTGCAGGAGAGTCCGTTCAGAGGTGACTCTGAAGCACACAGCTCAGGCTGAAGTTCTCTCAGAGCACCATGGCAGCTACATGCTGCAGTGGACTTTATTGTTTGAGTCTAGCTTGCAGGACTAACAGAGTTCCATACATTACATCTACAAATCAATCTAGATCTAACAATAGGTGCCGGTTCACAAGTGACAGAATCTTCAGTGTGAAGGTCCTGGAAAGCTCTGCTCAGGAGTTATTTTACCCTCAGAGCAATGAGAAGTGTCTGCATGGCCTCACTAGTGATGAAGGTATGTATTTGAAGGGAGAGGCACATCCAGAACATCGTCCATCTACATGGAGCTTCGGGGCATACATCTGCCTCCTGGACCTGTGTGTTCTGAGCATGCCAAGAGATTATTAGATTAGATATTAGGAGGAAATTCTTAACTCAGAGGATGGTGAGGCACTGGCAAAGAAGCTGTGGGTGCCCCATCCCTGGATGTACTCAGGGCCAAGTTGGATGGGTGCTGGGCAGCCTGAGCTGGTGTGTGGCAGCAGTGGGTTGGGGCTGGGTGAACTTTAAGGTCCCTTCCAACCCAACACACACTGTGATTGTAGGAGTCTACGAAGGCCTTTGAAGGGGTGCAGGATAAATTTCGTGGTTGAAGTGCTACACTCAGTGGTGCTGCAAATGGCACTGAGAGACCACATTTGTAATGCAACATTTAAGCTGATTCTGAGCAGGATAAGTAGCTGCAGCAGCAGCTGCTGCTACTGGACAGTGTCTACAAAACATGCAAGAAGTTTTCTTACTAGGGCAATGTGGAGCATGCTGACTTTCAGCAGCCTGGTGTCAGCAGGTAGCTGGAGAGAGGCCAGCACATGGTGCTCAGCACTGTCTCAGTGGGACTGAGTGAGAGAGCAGGAGGTCTAAAAATAGACATAATGTTCCCTTGTGGAAACATCTTGCTCCCCTTCCAGAACTTACACGGAGGTGAACCCATCCTCTGCAGCAGCTAGCTGGAAGTTCCCGGGTCCTCAGGAGCAGACACCTGCACTTAGCACGTAGTGCTGCTGAGTCCAGAAGCACAGTGGGAACACAGAGGATGGGTGTGATGGGTCCAACTACAGGACTGCAGTCAGCACTCCTGGCTGATTTCTCTCCCCTGCAACAAGAAAGTTCTCTCTGTCAGAAACCACAGACTTGCCGCCGCTCTTTTGCTTTCCTCACATCCATGACATGGCGTGTTACCCAGGGAAATCAGAGGGTTTGTTTTCATGGCATCTAATTGCACTGCTGGAGTAAATAAAGGAAATCCAGGAGGTTGCTCAATGGACTTGATTTTTAAGGTTTATTTTTGAAGAAGCTCATTGAAAGAGTCCCGGGTTGCCTTTTTTGGAGAGATTACTGAATAAGAAATTTTTAATAACTATGTATTAAAATGATCCATAAGATGGATTTTGTCTGGATTCAATTGTGGTTTTATTGCTACATGGTTTCCTGGAAATCTCCAGCCTGAGGACTTTTCCTTGTTGTTCTAATTGACTTTTAAAATTATTCTTGTTTGTTTAATAATGATACAGCACCCTACAAAGGCATTTCTTCTTCCTCTTCTTTCCATCTTCTACTTTCATCTTTTCTCCAATTTAACAGTTCTTATTCCTAACAGCAATTTTTATTTTATTGTATTTTATTGCTTTTAGTGATACAAGCTCACTTTTAAGCACTATGGTCTATTTCTGCCTTACAGTGACAGGCAGAATAAGCACATTTCTCCAGACCTTCAAATCTGAAGCGAGGTAAAACCTAGGTAAAAAATGACACCAACGGTCTCCTCAGAACAGCCAGAAAGTTGTAATGGAGATGTTACTTAGTATATTCATCATTTATAGTATTGCTTTTGAAGCAAGATTATTGCTTTTCTCAAACCACCTGTAATGCTGCGCGCCTCGCAGAATGACACTTTAATAAAGTTTTAGAGGTAATGTTTTAGCCACAGAGTCAGAATGTTTGGTGTGATTTTCCGTTGGGGTTTTCTCCAATACGATTCCATTTGTAGTGTTTCCACTGTAAGCTGGCTAATATTTAAAATTGGTAGAGATGAGTCTCTTACTACAGGTGAAGATAGGTACAGTGTGTTTTTTAAAGCAAAAATTCTGCACAGAGTATTTCAGGAACCTTTCTCACCCCGCCGAATGTCACGTGCCAAAAGCAGCTGCAGGATGCAGGTTTCTTTTCAGATAAAATCTAAATCACAGCTCTGCTTTTAGAAGTCACATCTGTCGTATCTGAAGGCTACAGGAGCCAGCGATTGCTTTCTGACAAGATCCTAATTTCACCTGCTGTCTCCATCTCTCTTCTGCCATGTTCCCGTACACACACACAGGCACAAGCTCACGGCTAGGGAGAAGGGCTGAGACACTCTACAGCATTATCTTTAAACCGAAATGGGATTTCGGAAACTGAGGCCTCGGGAGGGCAAACCAGAACCATAAATGGTTCTGCTTCCCCTCACCCACCCTGCAGCGCGGCGGGGAGCCCAGCGCTTCCCCGAATCCTGCCGGGAGAGCCCCGTCCCGTCCCGAGCCGACCCGGGCGCGGCCGCCGCCAGAGGGCGCCACCGGCCCCGCCGCTGCCCGCCGGGGATCTGCTTTGCGCCGCCGGTGTGCGGTTCTTCTCCTCCGCTATGAAAATTAATGGGCTGAAAAAAAAAAAGCACTCTGAGCTCTCGTGGGAACGATAGTTGGCTTAGGAAAAAATACCGCATGGAGGACAGCATAGTCACATCAAAAACAGGGTATCAGGGCCCTCACTGGAGGAATGGGCCTTTTTAAGGAATTCAGCCTAGGCAGAGATGCTGTACTTGCAGCTGTCCTCCTCTTTCTTGCCCCCCTCAACAGGAAGGAGCAGGGGGAGCCTGAGGGTGAAGAACTAGGGCATGCTGTTTATATACAGCACAAGCTTCAGTTTGTGCCTGATGCAAGTATCACTCTTGGCTCCACTTTAACTGTCAGAGCGAATAGATGTCAGGAGGACGTGCTGAGCATCCCTGTGGCCACCCCATCCCCAGGCAGGAAGCAGCAAGTCCAGGAGCAGAGCAGGTGGGCCTGAACAAGCTGGGCAGGCCCACAAAGCAGGCCACCAGGTTCTGAGAGCCCAGTGTGCATTCACTGCATGTTGGAGAGCTTCTGTCAGACTCTGTCCTGTGAACTGGGTGCCTGCTAGTGGCTGAAATACACAAGCTGTTCTCCCAGAATTTTCTGGCTTGCTTTACCCACTAGGCATTGATCAGCTCACCTGCAGCCACCTACAATATAGGGGAACTGGAGGCAGAATCTGTCCTGCTGTGCCCTACAGGCTGGGGGCTGTAGTCACCCCCAGGAGCCTTCCTTGCCATCACAACCACGTGACAGCAATACAGGGTGGAAGACCCACACAGGCTAGCTGACTCCTGGCAGCCTCTCCCAGTTTTCTGCTGCTGCTGTCAGAAAACACCTTTGGGACATCTCAGGATGCATTGTTACCTCCTCCAGAGTCACTCAGAGCCTGGTTTTGGGATGCTGCAGTCCTATGTCTTCCTGAACAGCAGTTACAAACTGATAGAGAGTATTTTCCTTAGGGAACAGACCAAAATGTCTCCCTCACTCTAGCAATGAATCGGGAAACGCTGTTCTTGCCCACACTGCCACCACGTAATGACAGCATGGGGTCAAGGGGAAATTAGTAACGCCACAGTTGCTTGTATCTGTGCCATGTGTGATAACTGTAATGAGCAATTGATTGCACATACATGCACTGTTTAGCAAACACCACGGGACACAATGCAGCAGATCAGCTGCTGTACATCTTCTAACAGTTCTGGGATGAGATTATTGCTCTCCCATTTGGATTATACTATGTCAGATTTATTTAGAACACAGCAGGTGCTTTTTGAGCCACCAGATGCCACGTGAGGCTGTACTCACACTCGTGTTCTGGTGTGGGGCTGGCCATGCCTACTGCATGGCCTGATGTGGGGATTAGGCCAAAGGCAGGGCCAGCCATGCTCTAGGACCTGGCAGAGCCACCAACATCCCCACCACCACCGAGCCACCACAGAGAGGCCTCCCATGCAGAGGGAAAACAGGACACGCCAGGAAGTCCCTAAGAGCACAGACCTTCCATGCCAGAGAAAGCCTTAACAGGACGCAGCCTCTCTGAGGACACAGGCAGTAGCAGAGAGGCATTGTCTCCACAGCCATTCCTTCTTCCCACCTTGGCCATGCTTCAGCTTTGAGTTTTGATTCAGGCTTAGTGCAGGGGAAAGCAGACAGACGCCCAGCTGAAATACAGCAGGACAGAGGTGCCTCAGCACATCATAGCTGCATTATAAGTCTTTTCAAAAGCCTATTGCTTTGATGATCAATTGACCTCTCTCTCCTTATGCCATCTTCAGGGTGGGAGGAAAATAACTGAAACTAGCAAGACTTGGGCAGAAATTAATTTTTGCAGAACTGTGAAGATGGTTGTTTTTGCTGTTGTTTTTGCCACAGAAGAACATTTCTGTGTAGCACCTTCCATGGAAAGGGATTGAAAAAGACAGACAAATTATTGTAAATGGTGCTGTCACATAGCTCCAAATTTGTACATGTGTACTATATTAACACTGTGGTTTTACTAATCTCAATAAAGCATTATGGGAAAATAAAGGTTATTTTTTACCACATTTGCTCAAATAAGGCTTACACATTCCCCTTCCCAGATGTTCCTCAGAAAAGCAGAAGCTTTTGAGCTCCTTTCAGTGTGCCAGCAATCCATACTACTATAGCCTGTTCTCTGCTCTGTAGGACAGGTACATTGGGCATGCAGAGGCTGATCTGCCCTGCATCAGGTCTGGCTTTGACCAGGAGTCTTTCTCCTCCAGCAGAATGTGCCCCTTCACCATCTTTGCAAATCAGTCGTTCTTGTATTTGGTGGACTTCATTTGTGTGTGACAAATCTTGAGAGGCATGTGACCATAAAATTCCTGACAGAATGGGTGAGGGCAGGACTACGAAATATCCAATGCTTCTTCTGTGTTTATGTTTTGCAGCCTGCTGGAACCTGGATGTACTAGGAAAGAGCAGGAAGGAGCATGGAGAAGCAGTATCAGTGCCTTCTATAGATCTTTCCCTTAACTTCAGCAACCTCAAATTCCATCCAGCACCAAGGAAATCACTGTACAAAGGCACAAATGGGCAAGACAAAGAAATGGGGAACTGCAGGAACAAGCATAGCACATTGGTAGTGGGGAGGGGATCCCCAAATGATGCAAGTGATCACTTCCTTAAGCAAAATTTCTCTTGCAAAGAAACATGTTTGAGGTTTCCTCCTCAACCTGTGTTTCTCAACTAGTTCCACTACATTCAAAAAGCTGGCAGTACAAATGTGAGAACCATCAGAATATGTGATATACACAAAACCCAAACGCACATGCTCACAGAGCAGAATAACTTGCTTACATCACCCATCAAAGGCTGTGCTGATGGGAACTGAACTAATGTAACAATTGATGAGTGGCTGCAGCACTGGGAGCACTGAAATGGAAACGATTTGCATGATTCCAGCTGGGATAAACAACTGCACAATCCCTTCCACGAATTGTTCAAGCCTTATGTTAACATCAGTTAGGATTTTTCCCTGTTTTTCTTGAAAAAGACAAGAAGAGAAGGTAAAGTAATTCCCAACAATGTAGAAAAGAGAGAACGAGTTAAAACATAGGAGAAAAAATATACTCCTTTTACACATTATGCTACCTGCTTTAAATGCCTCCACCTTCTCAGCCTGTGCTCTGTGTGTTGCACTTAATATTGACACTAAATCAAAACCAAGCAATAAATGTGTTAATGTTTAATGTTTACTTAGCCCTGCAGAACAGGAGGTGGTGACCCACAGGGCAGCATTGCTAAGATGTTTTGGTTTTACATTACATGTTCAAGTATTTTATGTTACTTTTCCACTATTTTCACAAAAAACAAGCTCTCCTCCATCTGCTTAGTAAAGAAAAAATATCCAAATGAACTTCAAAACTATGCCTCTGCTACAAAATGAATAGTGAAACTTTACCCTGTAAGTATAACTTCCCTCATCAGAGTCAGGCTTGTGGTTTAATTGGATAATATTTCACTAATAATATCATATCAAAATGATTATCAGCACGTATTGTTGGTGCAGGTGTAACTTAAGGAGTTCAGGCTCGTTTTATCTGGCATTAATCTGCTTATGTTGGTATTGGGAGCATTAAGTCCCCCAGTTTTTCATAGCATGCAACAAAATCACACTTCCACAGAGAAATATAAATCAGAGACTTTCTAAGGTGCCTAACGGAAATGTTTATGGTTGCCAGATTCACTGAATCACAGAACTGTAGGGGTTGGAAGGAACCTCTGGAGATCATCCTGTCCAGACCCCTAATAAAGCAGGTTCCCTACAGCACGTCACACAGGAAAGTATCCAGGTGGGCTTTGAATTATCTCCGGGGAAGGGGACTCCAAAACCTCTCCGGGCAGCCTGTTCCAGTGCTGTATCAACCTCACAGTAAGGAAAACTTTCCTCAGATTCATATGGAACTTCCTGTGTTTCAATTTGTGCCCATTGTCCCTCATCCTGTCACTTGGCCAAGGAAAGCATTGACCCATCCACTAGACCACTCTGTTCGGATACTTATAAGCACTGATAAGATCACCTCTCAGTCTTCCCTTCTCCAGGCTGAATACTCACAGATCGCTCAACCTTTCATCATATGGGACGTGCTACAGGCCTCAACCATCTTTGTAGCACTCAGCAGGACTCTGCCCAGTAGTTCCCTGTCTTTCTTGAACTGAGGAACTCAGACTTGGTCACAGTACTCCAGATGTGGCCTCACCAGGGCAGAGTGGAGGGGGAGGATCATTTCCCTCAGCATCCTGGCCATGCTCTTTTTAATGCACCCCAGGATACCACTGGCCTTCTTGGCCACAGGAGCACACGGCTGGCTCATGGCCAACCTCTTGTCCACCAGAACACCCAGGTCCTTCTCTGCAGAGCTCATCTCCAGCAGGTCATCCTCTGATCTGTACTGATTCATGCGGTTATTCCTCCCCAGGTGTAGAACTCTACACTTGCCCTTGTGGAACCTCATTAGATTCCTATCTGCTCAGCTCTCCAGTCCATCCAGACCTTGCTACATTGCAGCAAAGCCTTGTTGTGTGTCAGTCACTCCTCCCAGCTTTGAATCATCATTAAACTTGCTGAGAGTGCACTTGATCCCTTCACCCAGGTTACTGCTGAAGATGCTGAACAAGACCACAGTACCAACCCCATATATCACTAGCTACAGGTCTCCAAATAGACCCTGTGCCACTGACCACAATCCTCTGACCTTTTATATATCCGCAAAGCAGAACTGGTTATAACAGGTTTTGCTGTCTATTTTCACATAATTGTTTCAGCAGAATATGAAAAGTAATGTGGAAAAGTAAGATGATTAGCCTTCTCCTGAAGGGCTCTGTCAAAGACAGAGTTGATAACTTGAACCTGAATGCAAGCTCTGCTGGTAGCCTTTGCTGCTGCAATGGAACTTGTGTTTCAGACTAGTCACATTCATAGAATGAGTCATGAGGACTGAAAACAGCCTGTGTAATTTCAGAGCCATGTGCCCATCTAGAGCAACTTAGTGTGCATGAGTACGTGTACCTGATCTGCACACTGATGGGCAAGCCTAGTAGCTCGTGACTATCATCAGGAGACTGATAAGAACAGAAACAGATATTATTCGGAAGTTAACATTTCTGTTCACTGTTTACCAGAGCACAAATTATTCTAATTGTTCAGTTGTAATAGAAGTTATTATGATAAGGGATATGCCATACAGCATTATATTTCTGAAATTGTATCTAGTATATACATTTCCCATCTTCCACTCACTAAAGATTTATACAGTCTTACTTTGATGCTACTCAACAACATACCTTTTTATGTTGCCTAGCTCCTGTGCCTCTCACTACCTTTGCCCAGCCTGGCACAGAGAACTGAGAGAATTTTTTTGTGTGTCAAAAGGGTAAAACTGCACCTTGCCTTTCATACCCGAATACATTTTCAACCCTCCGTGAAAACTTTTATATACTGATTACCTACCATGCCAGTACTAATTCAGCTGTGGTTTCCTGGGTGCCATGGTTTCCCATTAAAATGGTTTCCCATTAAAAATATTGTCAGTTGAAAACAGAAAAAAACTCTCTTCATTTCAAGCATTCCTTGTCATTCACCAGCCAGCTATGAGAGCTGAGGACAACGATAATTTCTTCAAACCATTATTCAATCAAATATTCTTCAGAAAGTGCCCCAAACAGGGATCATTGCTGCTGCTGTAAACAACCTGTAAGTAACATACAGATAAATAACGTATATGAATTGTCACTGGCTTATCTGTTTTCCTTGGGAAATCAGTTAACATCTGAAGTTAATGTTCCCTTAGAAAGTTCATTTTTTTTTAACAGAAATAGCCTTAGCAGTTAATGTCTGGCAAAGCTCCAAACTGAGAACTATATTACACTGATAATTTATCTTCTTAAATAGATCCAATTTTAATGTATGAATACAAGCAAGGCAGGGCAGAACTCAAAGAACTACCTTTTAACTGGGCTTTATTCTGTCCCATGAAGATTTGCAATTCCTTCTGTTTTTATTAATAACTGTTAAGTGCTGACAGCGTACTTGGCACAGAATAAAACACAGGAGCATACATGGTTCTTGTTAAGGGTGGCCCTCGGGAGGCCATTTACTGTGTGTAACAACAACAACAACTTTATTGGGGTAGTAACCTACTCATGCAGCTGCAGCTCGAGTGTCAGGAGATGTCGCTGTTTAGACAAAATAGTGATGTGCACATGCATGTGGATGTAACTTGTCCAGGAATTAATTTCTGTGACGGGTAATGGGGCTGTGAGCTGAGTAAACAAGACTTTGAGAGCAACTGGAGCCTGGAGTGCCATTTTTTAATTGCCCTCCCTCCGCAGCAGACATATAGAGCAAAGGACAGGCCAAGCAGTTGGGAGCACTGCAATGATGGGCATGCTGGTGGGACATGGCTGATGAAGGATGACCTGCAAGGGCAGAGTCAGGAACAATGTCTGGTGTGGGTTGAAAAGAAATGGTAGAAAATTGCAGGTGGGAATTTCAAGCAGAAGGGCCTTGATGCTGCCTCACACTGTTGGCTTCATTTTGATCCAGCAGCTGCAGAGGCATTGAACAAAAGGGATTTAGAGGGACTGGGGAGCTAGCGTGGGAAATGGCTACAGATGCAGAACCCAGGTGGCATGCAAAGACAATCCCCAGTTTCTGACCTTTAAGTTCCTAAGAGATGTCCCCGGTCTAGTCAAGTTCAGAGTTCTTCTGCATCATCACGTGCAGAAGATGGAAGAGAGAAGAGATGCACTGGCACCAAAACTCTACCCAGAAGGCTGACACTTGTGGACACACATGAAAAACCAGTATGGTTTTACACAGCCTACCCAAGCCTTTACACAAGTCTTACTGGAGGACCTGGATTTGAAGCATCGGGGGAAAAGCACCCCGGAACAAACTGCTATGCCATGTAGGATGCATTTTCTCCTTTAACCTAAGTGTCTTGAGTCTGATCACTGCTAACAGCAGCAGAAAAGCAGGTCCAAACAGCTTGAATGGTTCTCCTGAAACTGCTGTTTCCCCTAAGTTTCAGTAAATGTCTGACTGGCTTGTTTCCTGCAGCACAAAACCCTCATTTCCCCTTCTGCATCACCTGCTCTGGAACACAAATTCTAACAAACCTCATCCTCTCTTCATTGCCTCCTTCCTAACACTGGTTTCAAGTATGTCTGCTTTTGATATACCTTTGCCAAATAGCAGCTAGATTGTCAGAAAATGCCTTATAACACTCTATAATCCATATAACTTTAAGCTGAGAATTTCAAAAATAATAAATTCAGACACCTAGTTATTTATTTCCTCAGCTGGGAACATGCTCCCATACCTCCCAGAGCAGCAATTGAAGAAGTATTATTCATAGGCAGCCTCCATGAGGGAGATTTTTCCAAGGCACTGTAAAGACCTGAGATTACAGGTACCCTGCCCAGGCTGCTGGGACCTGCTGCATGATCACAGGCACTGGATGAGTGAATGGCCAGCAGTCACATACAGCTGGTTTCCTTGGGTTCTGCAGCCATGTGGTGAGACAGCGTGAAAGGCTGAGCAAACTGTTTGGAAAGCTGAGTAAATATTCAAACAGTGCACTCATGATGCTACAGCTGGGTTAATTGGATTATCAACGTTGGTTTTCAGCTGTGCAGCATCACAGAGTTGTGGATGTGGAGCTGATGTTCCCCTCGCTCCTTGCACTGCTGGTGGTGCTGATACACTCTTAGTCTAAGCAAAGATGAAAGATGAAATATGTCTATCAACAGGGGTAAAGCACAGCAGTAAAGTATATGTTACCTGATAGTGAAAAGGAGGTACTTTACTGAAGAGTTTGTTGAGTTTCTACATTAAAACCAGCATTCATACATCCTTGGTTTCTCCTTTCTTCCAAAGAATATTTTAAATTTAAAAAATTTAGGGCTAGAGAAGTTGTCTCCCTCGTGCTCGTTCTTTACTAATGATTGCCTCATTTCACATCATCATTGTTTCTTAAGCCCAAGGCACCTAGCTGATCCCCACCTCTCTCCTCCATTAAGTATCCATTTAAAGTGTCTCATACCACTATTTTATGTTCTCTTCTGTGCTTGGGAGTATGTTTAATTTGTTCCCTTAAACACTAAGAACTCCTACTATGATTACTCCATCATTATGGTAAGGAAAGCATCCTTCCTCCATTCAAGTAGTCTCTCTGTTTTGTATTGTGTTAGTAAGTTATCTAGCATTTCAAGGTCATGTTTCTCACTTCTCAAGTGTTGTTGCAGATAAGGTCATAAAGGCATTTCCAAGCAGCCTTTGAGAAGAATTAAACACTGCTGCAAAGCATCCTTATTAAGGCACAAAAAGGCCCTGGCAATCCTCATGGTACAGCAAGTAATCTTCTTCCTATCTCTTAAACTCAATAATTTGCAAATCACAACTGTATTGGAGAGTTGTATCTGCTATAACTTATGTCAACTTGGATTCCCCCCTCCTTTTTCTTAAACAATGTTTGGCAGCCAACTGAGTGTGGAAACTCAACTGTTTTACATTAGTCAGCAGTACATTTAAATCATTCTTACCAAATGATTTACTGTGGATTACAAATTCTTATATGGCATTTTAAGTTAATGATTAGGCGAAGTAATATATCATGAAAATGATTGGGTGCACATGTATTTTGCTTTGATGATTCTAAATTTCTCTTTGTTTTGGAGGACTTCTGTGCTCTTATTTTCCCTAGTTGAAGAAAAAAAAATATTTTTAAGGGAGAAGAGGGCAGAAGACTCCATCATTTCTTCATGTTTCCTTCAACTGTTGCCTAAATCAATAGAATTTTCCTCCCTGCAGGAGAGTCATGTCAGGAGGAGATGCTGGTAAATTGCATAGTGCTCTCCAGATGCGTTTGGCAGGTGTCAGTATTGCACAGCATTTCCACGTGTTATCATGTCCCAAAGGCATGAGAAAAAGATGGAGGAGAATGGATTAAGACATTTTTTATAAAACGAAAGAGTGAATGAGCCATCAGGAAAACAAAAAAGTGAGTGAGACATCAAGAAAGACCAATCATTAATCAGAATTTGTAAAGAAGGTATCTCATAATTAAAAAAAGAGACTGTACTCATTCTCCTTCCACAGGTATTTCTGGAGGCTTATAAAAAACATGCATGTCCTATGAGAGTAGAAAAAGGGGGTTTGCTGACTGTCTGGCAAGTGGACTTTGGAACCAAGATGAAATAAAAGTAGAGTACACTAATAAAATGACATGTGCCAGGTAATTGGCATCTTAAGAAGAAATAGTCACATAAAGTAAAACATTTGTTTATTTTATTGCTGTGGGCCAGCATTTTGCAAGCACTCAAAGATAACAAGCAATTTCACAATTGCAGCATTAGTGAAATAAGGAAAACAATTTCCTCTACTTCAACAAAAAAAAAAATAGAATCAGTAGAAAGTTAACAGTGTGTAGCTGCATGCGAATCAGGACCTGTGACTCTGACACTGCAACCTGTTGCATGCAAACAGTTGCATAGTTATTGCATCCCACTGGTTTTGTTGGGGTTGTGTGCAGCTGCAAAAGCCCACTTGTTTGAGCCTCATGCTTGGAGAAGCAAAAATAGGCAAGATCTAAATTGTGTGCTAAATTGTGTGAGTATTTGGGCAATAATCACAACTTTCATCTGCAGTTTCAAATGGCTGACAGATAACAAGCAGGATAACTGCAGTGTTTATTTCATTTGTTCACGCTCTTAGCCCTTGCTCAAAGCGCACAGAAACAAACAAACAAGCAAACAAACAAAATCCCCAGGGAGAAGTCTGACTTTTATCATTAGCATCTGATTGGACTCCTTATCCTTTCTCAGGTTTCTGGCCACTGTGTGACCCTGTACACTCCTCAGAAAAGTCCATCCCTGGTCATACTGCAGAAGACAGGCTATTTCCAGCATCATGGTTCTTCACCAAATGTTTTTAAAGATAGGTATCTTTCTCCCATCACTGAAGGCAGAGATGATAGTTCTTCCTCCTCAGCCATCACCAACACTGAAGAAGTCTCAGTAAGTGGGAGATAGTTGCAAGGACACACTTTCAGATCATCAGGGAAGGCCAACACTTTGAGTTGCTCCTAGGACAAAATTGAGAAGTACAGAAAGTCAAAGGCACAATGTTGTCTGATGGAGAAGCAGACTGGGGCAAGAGTTTAGGAGTATCTGAATGAAGAGAGTTCAAGAGAAACTGAATCCTGAATTGGACAAAACCAGAATAATCATAGTAATGTGAGCATGCTGGGGAAGAAAATCATAGATTCCCAGTCTGAAAATGATGAGATGGTTGTGCAATAAAGAATGAAAGATGTCACAGACAATCGACAGCACCCAATTCAAATCTGAACTGAAATCCAGAATCCAGCCTGAAGTGTCCAGGCCTTACGAGTGCATAGACACCTTTGAGGATGGCCCCAGTTCTTCTGACATGGAGCATGGTGTTGTAGAGAATGGACTAGCAAGGAATGGTAGAGACAGCTGGGCACATGAAGTCCTGTTGGAACTTCTGCAGTTAAAGCATATCTACGTAGGAAGCTACCTCTGCTTACTCTGTAAGTAACACAGTCCAGCACCATTTCTGGGCCATACGATTCAGAGGGAGATGGGGTTTTGCCTCAGTTGAAAAGCATGTCATCGTTTGCTATTTAGTTAAATATTAAAATAATATTTTTTAAAGTGCCTTACGGCATTTACTTTGGGAGAGGCAGAGAAGGATGCCTTTGTTTCCTATTTTAGCCCAGTGAATAGTGGCTTACATCTACATCTCTCTTATTCATAAAAATGTCAAATTTTATTCATCAGCTGTATGGAGTGAAGAATTTGTGATAACAATGAAGGAGCATGACTGTAGTCTCAAAATCTGCTCTCTCTGGATGTATGGGATATCCGAGGCTTTGAGTCCCCTTCTGAGGAGTCAAAAGCATTGCAATAGAAGTAATAGCAGTCCAGGAAGCGAGTACCAGAAGTATCCCTGGAAGTCCCAAACATGAAGATGTAGAGTAGTGCTCCATTCCATGAATTTTGGATTCATTTTTGCATGTTCCTGCAGCACAGCTCAGTTTAAGAAGGATAGTGGATAAGGTGTTCCTATGACAATTAGGAATGTAGATCTTCATAGGACCTTTCAGCCCTTTGGCTGAGGAGGACATCGAGCTCAGGTCTCTCACTTCTGTCTCAGCATTGTGCAAACAATGAGCTCCATCATTTAGTCCCATCTTTCAAGGACATTTTGTCTGAATATTATAGATATATTAAATCTTCAGATATATTAATATCACACATTAAGTGTGAAGTCAGATTTTCCTCCCGTCTCTCTGGTGAGCTTAAAAATTACATACTCAAACAGGATGCGTAGGGAAGGGCTATTAAGGAAGAAAGCTTGGGGAAGTTTAAATTATTTTGAACTGAGGCTGAAGTCTCGGGAACCTTATTGCACTCATCAGCACTTGGTAGGGACAAGGAGGAAAAAGACAGGACTGTAATCTGGAAAATTTTGTGATGGTGCCCATAATGGCTGCAAGGCCTTCTACCACACCAGCTCAGACCACCATTGGTTGGAACACCCAGGTTTCTGAATTTTGAACAGACGTAAATAAGAACAATGGATTCATGTTCCAGTATAAAGTGGTTCGGAGTAGGGATTGTAAATGTAAACATCTGGGGTGTTACACAGCCACAAAGATGGGGTTTTGTGGGACCCATTAGGCATCCAGTTCCTTCCCAGCCCTTTCTCCCATACCTATGTGTTTAGTTGTGTACTGTCCCAAGAGATTTGATGTAAATTGTTGAATGTTATGCAGTGAGACAGTGATGACAAGACACATCTAGGCATTGGACTGCATTGCTTCTGCTTCCAAAAGGTAAAGTTCAGTTACAGCTTTGTATGCTCCATTCTGTGAGTTAAAAGAAGTATAATATTTGCTGAATAGACTCTCTAAAAAGACCTAAGACACAATCCTCTTGGAATTTTTTTTTTTTTTTCAGCTAAGACAGCAGGATCCAGCCTTAAAGTATCTTTGTTAAACTAGTTAATAGATTATTGTCCAAAGTAAACATATTTCAGTAAGTGCAAGACTGTTTTTTTTTCCTCCCTCTTTCCGTCTTTTGTTCGACTTCAGCTCAGCTATTTATGATTCATTTCATGAGACACTAGGTTTTCTCTGAAGGCACTAAAACCGACCAGAGCTATCAAACAGTTTTAGTGACTAGTACCAACAAGGAACTGTTTTCCTCCATGCTATAAAACAGACACTGTCAATAGACTACAACCGGCAATAAACTATTAAAAAAGGAATTTATGATGGCTACTTATTATCCTCCTGAAATAATGTTGTTACAAGGCTGCCCTTTTCAGTCAGATGCAGGGATCACATGGCCGATGCCTAACAAAGGGTAAGGCCCAGATCCGCAGGGAATGGCTGCAAATAGCCCAGGAATTGCCCCACACTATGTGGCACACACTGCACCAGGGTTTCAAAGCAGCAGAGCTATTGTCCCACACTGGACTTAAACTCCTTATACATGGGTGCTGGATTTAAGGTGGAATCTTGTCAAGTTACGAGTAGAAGTTGTTCAATTATTTCAACGGCTAAATATATCAAATTATGCAGGAACATCTATTATTGTTTAGCATGAAACTGGTGAACCACAGGGATAAAATAAAAAATGATACAAATCTCAGATGGAATCAGATCAGCCCCCTTCTTTGTATTTCAAAAAAAGTTCCAGTTCCAGTACTCATCCCTTCCCTCCAATCCCATAACAGGCTTTCTGCATTGCTGAAGTGTCTGCCTCTGTTAGCTGACATATGACTATGGTACAAATCTGTTGTGCTATAAATTGTGGTATACCACTGGCAGCAACAGAGTTGCACTATCTTACTCCAATTAATGAACAGTTGTCTTTGATAAAGTCTCTAAAAAGAAGGGTGAAATTATACAGTTCAACTTTCAGAATCATTTGGGCTATCTGATCTGGACCTTTGCCCACCACACCTCTAGAGTGAAGAAATTCTCACAGTTCCAGGCTGGAGTCCTGTAGGCAGCGGTCAAAGCTGAACATATGGCACTAAAGAGATGCCTACACGTAAGAAGTGACAGAGTATGTCCAAAAGTCTGCAGGGAATAGATGAGGGTGTTTTGAAGAGCCGAAGGAAAAAATAATTTTGAGGACTAAAGAAGGGAAAATTAAGCTAGTCTGGAAAAAAAAAAAGAAAAAAAAAAAAAAGAGGAGGAATGGGATGGGAAGGGTATAGCCACAGGTAAAAGGTGAAACACGATTGCATCATCAAGCTTTCTGAATGTCCTTGTCACTACGGCAGTGTTATATAGAGAAGGAGTCTCTCTTCCTCTCTTCCTCTCTGCTCCTGAACACGAAGCATGGCTAACCAATATCCAATGCTGCAGGCAGTTCATCCGGGGAAAAGAAGAACAATGTATTGTAATGTCCGTTATTTATCCTGAGAACACGGGGGAAAAAAAAAAAAAAAAAAAAAAAGAAGCCATTAAGGATTATTAAAACCCAGATTAGTTAATTTTATTAATTCCAAAGGAAGAACATACACTACAGAAAATCAAGAAATTACATGCAAAGGGAACTCAAACGAAAACGGTCCATTTTACTATGGAGACATTTGTACAGATAGAGCTTCTGTGCTAAGAGCACTGGTGAGCATGAGTTAAACTGCTGCTGGGGTTATAGAGCTGTGTTTACAATGTGCTGGTTATCATTTCACAGGGAAGGAGACAGCCCTGCCTGTGACTGTCTCTTGCTGGCTTCTTGATTTAACAGCGCAGCTGTGTCAAGACAGCATCTCTGCAGCATGAGGAGCAACAATTAAAACACCAGGTCCATATGAGAAGCCATACATCCCGCAAAACCGCCGAAACCAGAAGTTGTCATTTGCACCTCGGAGCGCCTTTTTATCTCATTGCCTCTCAGGAAGTTTAATGACGATAATGACAAAGCCACCTTTCGTTCACCGCCCCCGAGAGGCTCCCACGGGGGAGTGGGAGTTCGGGGGACGCGGCCCCGCACGGAGCTCAGCGCCCGTCCTCGCCAGCCCCTGCCCGGAACGCGCTCGTTAATCTTCGTGTGACTCTTCTTGCCTTCACTTCGATGCCCGAAACCATCACCTTTCGTTTATCCCTAAGAGAAGTGCAGAGAGAACAAGAAAGCAATCAAACAAACAAACAAACAAAGGACTCTGTGTCATGGCAGTAATTTTTTTAAGCTTTAAGGGGCTTTCGAGGCAAGTTTAAAAAAAAAAAAAAAAAGAAAGAAAGAAAAAAAAAGTGTTTAAGTATGCACGAACAGAGAGAACCGTTTAATTGAAAGCATGAAAGAGGACGAAAGACCACACTCGTTCCCGCTTTTTGGTAACATATGCCTATCCTATAATTGCCTGTAAATAGCCACCGCAAAAGCAACTCAGATTAGTGGCTTTCTGGGCGAGGGATGGAAACTCTGACGACTTGAGCTGTCGAAAGCTTACGTGAACTTGTGCTACACGAGAGGAAAAAAAAAAAAAAAAAAAAAAAAAAAGAAAGAAAAGAAAGAAAGAAAGAAAGAAAATTAGAAAGAAAAAAAAGAAAGAAAGAAAGAAAATAAGAAAAAAAAGAAAGAAAAAAAGAAAGAAAAAACCCTATGGAAACGCTGGCTCGCAGGGATATTTTTCCAATTATCACCTTGGCAAGATATAGACCCCTACTTACAAAGCCGAACTCTCCCTCTCGGTGCGGGTTCTGCACTCTCCAGAGCCTGCTCCGCTTCCCTCCCTCCCTCTCACGAGCTTTCCACGGATTGTACAGATCTCCCACAGAAATGCCCCCCGGTGTCGCCCCGCAGCGCTCGGCGCTGTGTCAGAGCCTCCCCGTCCCACCGCACGGCCGCATCCCCGGGTTCCCGCGAACCGCCGGGCAGACACAGCCTCGGGGACCCGTGCAGAGGCGAAAGTCTTTGCCCGGTGAAAGGGGAGGGGTACCCTCTGCCCAGCTCCTCGGTGAGATGCCTCACATTTGAGGAGAGGGCTGCGGAGGAGAGAGGAGGAAAAGAGCAGAAATTTGCCCACGAGCGGTCCTGCAGGAGGCTTGCCAAGCCCGCTGCTCCTCGAGCGGGCACAGTCACTGCTCCGCAGCCGTGGCACCCCCGCAGCATTCACCCCTGGTCGAGTCGGGTCAAAGCCAGGCTCTCACCCCACGCCGCGGGGCAGCGGCCGCGGCCAGCGCGGAGCTCCGCGCCCCTCCGGGGCTGCGGCGGCGGCTGTGAGAGGCGCGTTGCGAGCAGCGCTGCGGTACGCACGGCCCTGATTGCCGGGGTCCGGGCGCTAGGCTACGGTTTCCCGAGGGCATCGAGCTGGGAGATGGGAATTTATGCCGAATGGTTCATGTGGTACACCGCTGTGTTACACTAGAAGCCATCAGATTATGTGACCGCATCGGCAGTTTACTCCAGGCACAAATATGACTGAGGATGCCAGGCTGGCACGAAATGCCCCCTCACACTCCACCTCACTGCTGCAGTTCCTCCACGGATAATTCGGTAAAATACTAGCTGCAGAAAATTCAGCCGCGGGTCATGGGTGCGAGCTCCCGGCTCCTGAAAGACACGGTCGAGGTCTTTCCGCTGTGCTCGCGGCACCAGGCAGGTTCCGGAGCTTGGGAGCACGCAGACCTCCTCTGCACCATCTGACCATGAAAATCTGGTCCCAAGTACGCGGGTTTTTTTGCAAGACAGTTTTCCATTACCTGTTGACTGGGAGCACGTATAGAGAGGAAAGTTTCGATATAATGCTGTTTTCGTTCACAGTAAACCCCATATGTTGCAGACAAATTCTTAACAGCTGGGAGGGCCAGAGCAGTAAAATCCAGTAATTCTGTTTCATCATAAATCAAGTTTATGAACTGTAGCACAAGGTATATAACTCTAGAAGTTGTGCTTTTTAGTGGTAAATGGCTGTTGAAATATTCGTCTGTGGCATTGTCAAATTTCCTTTTCCACCTAAAACTTGACACAACCTAATTCTTACAGCGATCAGCGTCTCTTACTTAATTTGGAAGAAAACCGCCTGGCATAAATTGTATTAGACAAATAGAAAAGGAAACCTCAGAGTGGAGCATGTGGAATAAAATCCCCGGGCTGGATGCCGCAGCCTGCAGCTCTTTTTCGCGCATTTGTAATCAAATGTGTGCAGGCTGCCGGCAGCAGTAGGTTGCCACGTAGTTGTAGCCAAAAAATAAGTGACCTCATTTAAAAAGAAAATGTAAAAATACGCGCTCAAATTTCGTTTTAAAGAGGTCTTTCCCCCGTCTCTACGCTTCCAACGTGTACAACAAGATTAAGACAGAATGATTCCTGCACAATATATTCAAGACATATCTCAGCACACTGTACATGGTATTTTCTCCTCACTTTCAATTTCCTATTGATTGATTCAGAAGAACTTCAGAAAAAGAGGAGGTGCAGGAGCAAACCCGTGGTGACCTCCCATTAGTGGTCGCAGGTTCCTTTCTAGCAGATTAAGGTCCCTCTCTGCTCAAACTTTTAGATTGGCATCTACACCGAATATTCTTCTTTGCTTGATGCTACAATAGGTGGGAAGGTTCTCAAAGAGGTTCTGGAGGAAAGTAATTCTGCACATTATTTGCTATTGAATTTTTCATAACTATAATCTTTATTCTTGAACATTTTCAGAACGAAATACTTTGTTAAGAAATACACCGACGGTTACTATTAATATAATTTCAACCAACTACTATCAATAAAACACATCAATTCCACAGCGCAGAACACCGCAGCACAGCGAGATAATTAAAGATTTCAGCAGACTTTTCCGGGTCCCGGGAGACAGGGTAGGGTCTCTACCGGGCTCTGCAGCTTGTCAAAACCTGTCTCATCAAAGGAAGTGAAAGTGGGGAGCGAAAGGATCGGGTTTTTACCGTGCAACTTTGGAGCTGAGTTGGAGATAAGAGCCGGACGTAGCTTGCCCATGCCAAACCGGTGAGGCTGCGGCGGGCACTTCAGCTAGGAAACACTGCCGATACGTTGTCGATTTCTCCCCCCCCCCCCCCCCCCCCACCAAAGAATTATCCCAAAGATTCTCGTGTGAAAGCTGTCAAGGTTTTATCCTTGGAGGAATGAAAAAAGAAACCACATGCCACACATCCCCACACCGCATCTCAACAACAACCTGCTATATGCCGGGGACCCCCGGCACTCTCCAGGAGGTGTATCTAGCGTTCGAACTAATTTAGAGACATTTCCAGCTAATTATTGTTCTCTTTAATAATGGCTCATATTTCTGGTCCCATAGAAGGAGATTCAGTCACCGCAGATATCCCCAGCCGCCTCGAGAAAGCACAGAGTCCTGCTGCATCTTTCTCTTTCAGGGGCTGAGTTTTGTCTTTTACTCATTCGAACCCGCGTTCACGGCTGCTGTGCGGCACCTCGAGCAACATGCGGGCGCTGCGGAGCGCACTGCGGTGTGCGGCACCCGGAGCTGCTGGCGGGGCTCCCTGCACGGGCTGCGAAGGGGCTGCGCACGCCGAGCGCTGGTGCGGGCGGCTCATGTGCTGCGTGCTTGCGAGCTGCAGGAATAGAGGCGTTGTTTATCATCATCATCATCGTTATTAATTCTCTAACGCATTTCTTTATTTAAAAACATTTATGGAGGTCACAGACTCTCTGTATGGATTAAGCTGCTGAAGAAGTCCAGGATAAACAGACAGAGAGCTGCTGTCGTTTGTAAGATCGTCTTAACACTGTAAAACAAGATTGGGAGATTAAAATCCTGCAATGCGTTTTATTCCTCGCTGCGCTCTCAACTCGTCAGGCTCCTCAGTGTCTGGGGTTGCAGAAACGTCATATTTTCTACCGAGGCGAGCTCTACCAGCGGGGTCTGCTCAGCTGCAATTAGATATGTGATCTTTCCCGGTTCCTCGCTTTATCTCTCTTGAATTTGATCTGAATTACAGTTGAGTCTGCATTAATACCGCCTCGCCCAGAAAGTCCACCGACACGCCCTGCTTTGCTTTATCGGGCTGCAGCGCCCGCGTACGACTGGCAGCGCGGTCCATCCGCCTGGGCACGCAGCTCCAAAGCTGCGACGGCACTCCCGCTTTGCCTCCCCACACGCGAAAGCGGAGTGCACGGAGCGGCTGCCTGCTGCTCGCTGATCGCCCGACGGCGCGCACCGGGCTCAGACCAGCAGCACCGGCTTTAGTAGGGAAGGTGCAGCGAGCGCCGGCTGGGCACTGCTGTGACGGGACCGGGCGAAGGACGGGAGGCGACGGGAAGGGCTTTATTAGATAAGTACATTAATCTGGATCCCAGCTGCACTCTCAGTGTTTTCCAAGAATCCTTTCAAAAATCTTTCTTGTCGGATGTGGGTTTCCCTAATTAATCACTCATGCCGTTGTATACATTACAGCTCAAGAGTGTAATTTTAGTCAGTTGTTTTGAAGCGCTCAGCCCTCCCCATCTGATCCGCATTTGCCGGTTAAGCCTACACGAGACCCAGCGCCTGCAGACGGGAGTCCGCGATCCGGCGGCGCGGAGCCTGCGGCCGGAACGCCCCGCGCTGCTGCCGGGCGGGCACCCACACGGCCCCCGGGGCGCCAGCGCCGGCGTGCCGCAGACGAGGCGAAGCCAGCGCGGGCACAGGGCCCTTTATGGGGCGGCCAGCCCGCTGCGGGGCTGCCGTGTCGCCCGGGGAATACGCAGCGCCGGGGCCACCTCGCGCGCCCACCCCGGCGCTCGTTCCGCCCGACGGAGCGATGCCCGCTGGGGCGGAGCCCGCTGGAGGGCGCGGCCATCTTGGGGCGGCGCGGCCATCTCGGGGCGGCGCGGCGGCTCCGCCCGCGGAGGGGCGGTGTGAGGTGGCCCCGGCCGCCCGCCCCGCTGCGCCGTGCATGTCTGGGGACGTCTCACTTCATCTGTCACCAGTCCCGCTCGCCTGCCCAGCTGTCAAAACAGGGGGTGTCTTTTTCATTCCAGCTCACAAAGTACCAAAGGGGAAAGGGGCTTTAATGCCTGTGTTTGGACACAAGCAATTATCCCTAATTATTGTTTTTCTTTTGAGCCTGCCCGTCCCGCTGGAGAGCCAACAGATGAGCATGCCCTAATCCTCCCCAGTCGGTTGATCTCAGTGGGTTTTGCGGGACAAACCGGGCGAGAAGGCTCCGCGACTTTCATCTCGATGTGAGTTTTGAACTGATTGAAACTCGTTGCGATGGGAGAATTAACCTCGGAGCCCAGGCTTTCAATGGCCCCTGATAAGAGATTATACGTGTTGATGGCAAGCTTTTCTTGGCAAAATGTTTTCAAAGGGCTTGGAGCTGTTAAATCAAAGCACCATTGAATTGGTGGTAGGCCTCTTTACAGCGTTCTCTCCTCCTTCATTCCCTGGTACTATGCGTTGGTAATTACTGGCAGGGGTGGGAGAAGGAAAACAAAATCCTCTCGGAGATACGCATGCATGCAGGCAGGGTGAGGAGCAATGCCGGACACAGAGCTACAGGGAAGCCAGAGGAAAATTTTCCTAACCCCGCAGAGGAAAACTACATAAATAATCAGGCCAGTGCAGGATAAATCCCATTCTGCTGAGGTCTCCTTTCGCATGTCTGCTTCTTGTTTTTTGCTGTGCTGCCTTAGCAGTGCAAGGATCTACGCTTCAATGTTATTTAGTCAATAATTCGCTCTTATTAAAAAAAAAAAAAATGTAAAAGAAAGGACATTCGCAGGAAAACTAGAGGCTACGTGGATCTTTCAGCCATGAATAAGTGTATAACTAAGAAAAATCTAGGTAATGCTTCAGATTTGCAGAAGCCTCGATGAGTTTGCTTTGACCATGAACCACTTGTTCTTTAAGGGTACTTCTTAACCATTTCTCTTCAATTTATGTCCTGGATTCTGGTTTTACACATCTTGTTAAAGAATCATCATAATTGTGAAATTTGAATCACATTTGGCTGAACATTTTCTCTCGCACTCTCTGAGAGCAGAGAGTTTGAATAGCCTGAGAGCCAAAGCAAAAGCTGTCTGTTTCTGACGGGGGAATCTCTTCTGCACTGCTCCACTCTGTAGTTCATAAATGAAAGAGTGCTTGTTAGGTTTTGGGATAATGGATATAGTTCTGATTTTCATTACGGAAGGCTAAGGCCAAACAGAAGAAAAAAATAGTGGTAAATGGGGAGGAGATAAGCATTGTGTGTTGGACAGATCATACACTTCAAGAAGAATGCCTACAAGAATGAAGCACACACTGCAGAAAGCCATTGAGCTGGAAAAAGAACATTCAGCTCTGTACTAGAATCTGTTGGCAGACAAGGAGAGGTGTTTGGGCCAGACCTTTTTTTATGTGATTATTACAAAGGGCTTAAGGACATTCTTATTAAAATAACATTCTCATTTGATGTTGAGAGAAATAATACATCAATATCGACTTCCAGAAGATGTGTATGCAAAAGGTCTGCTCAAGTTGCCACCGGTGACAGCAGCCTCTCCAGTACCATAGATGCTCTGGTAGTGGAGGGGCAGTGGAAGCAGCAGCCGTATGGCAATACATAAACTGCAGCAAAAGAGGATAGGGGTAGAAAGCTGGCAGCCGGCAGCGGACAAGCAGAGGGAAACTGGAATTTGAGGAAAGCTATTGTTCGGGAAGTTCTTGCACTAAATCCATCAAGGACAGCACTGCACTGCCAGAACTCCTGTGCAAGTCCCCCTGCCTGGTCCCTGTATTTTTTCTTTTTGTTTACTTTATAGGAGGGTACCCAGAAACTGACTTGGAGAAAAGAGATGAGCTCAGCCAGGAGCTGGTTTGCCTGGACAAGGACCAATGAGGCAGTACGACTAGCTGCCTCAGCAAATGGATGCAGCTTGCTGAAGGAAGAGGTCTGGGCTCAGAACTCTTGGAAGTACTCATGGAGGGCTGATAATCGCATGACTTGGGCTGCTAGTTTTCCAGGTGGATGTTTTATTATATTTTTTTTCCGGTGATGTTATGCAAGTATCTGAAGTGAGGCATTGCTGTTTTTTGAGTGCTCTGTCACTGTGCCTTAGGTTCCAACTCCTGATCCAAGCTTGAGCCAATGCAATTTACAGACAGCCCCAACACCCTGTAATCACCCTTTCTTAATGCCTATAAATATTTGCCAGAAGAGAAACACTTATTTGTTTGTTTCTTTATTTGAAGGCTTGAACAGTAATTATTAAAATATTAAGATTAAGATTATGTGGAAGCAATTTCACAGGCACTATTAGTGTTAAAACAATAATCTCTAATTTTTAAGTAACATTAAATTGTAAATAAATAAATAAATAAATAAATAAAAAGAAAGAAAGAAAAAAAAAAGAAAGAATCCAGGTTTTTGGGGGATCCTGTTCTTAGAAAACCATTCAGCTTGTGTCATACCATGAAAGTTTCCTGCTGTGTGGGAGATTGTTTATTTGGAGGTTTGGTAGTAGTTGGAAAATAAGTTTGGGGTTGAAAATTGGTAGGTTTTTTGTTTGTTTTTGCTACATTATGTATTAACAATAACTGGAATGGCAAAGCATATGCTTTGGCTTGTTTAGTTCTTACTGTTGACTGGGCCTATGAGTATTATGAAAAAGTTAGGAAGAGTAACAATAGCCTTACTTGTTCTGGTTTGATTATTAGAGTGTTCTGCAAGGGAACCCTGGGAGTTCACAAGCTGTGTATGCAGGGTCTCAGTAGAGTTTGTACATTGTACAGGACCTCTTCTTTCGTGAAGCACCTCAAATCATCAGTAAACTGTTGCAAAGCTTGTCAGGAAGAGAGTACTTGCAGTTTATACTCTCCACAGAAGCAAACAGCTGCAATGTGGATTTTATAACTTATGTGGGATGAAAGAAACCTGCAAGAGTTAGAGTGTATTTAATAAAGTGGCTTTATATATGTATTTGGCAAACCTGAAAAGGCATCTGGGGCCAAGGCTGTTTCGTTAATCATTGCTACTTCAGAAATGCCTCTAAGTCCTGCAGTTAGAAAGTTTGCCACATAAAACACTTATGTCCAATTTATAGAATTAAAGAGATGGTTTCAGCTCCAAAGACCTTAACATTTATATATTCAGTGAGAAGCAGTAGTTGGATCCAATAAACATATGATAGAAACATGGTGTAACAGCTACACCTTTATGAGACCCAGAAGCAGCTAGCTGAAGCATGCAAGCTCTTAGCCATGGTTGCAGACGGACGTAATCTCCATCACCAGAAGAGAAAGACCCCCAGTGTTCAATACACAGACAGAGCTTAATACACAGATGGAACTTCTGAGATTTTGGGGATTGGAAAGATACTTTGCTTCAGTAGCAGCTTCTGGGCTCTTGTTATGTGGAACAATAAAATCTTTTTAGCAATAAGTCAATTCTTCTTTTCACCTCACATTTATTTTTTTAGCAACAAGATTATTTTTTGAAGTAAGAGATAAATATTTGTAGTGTTATTATTTGTTCAAGGAAAATTTTACCAGGCAAGATATTTGTGTTTCTGTATAGCTTGATGCACTGTAATTGAATTTGGAAAAAAAAAATTCAATACAATGTAATCTGGAAATGCTTACAAGAGAACTCCTGTGGGAGGCCATTTGTTCTTTTTTATGTGTCTTATGAGGACCAAAAGCCAAAATGCTCCAACCTGTAGTGGCTACCACAAGACACAGAGAAAATATTACAATGAGTCCTTGCATGCAAGTACTGCAAGGAAATGGTAATTTGAAAGTCACAGCTGTTGTTATTGGGCTCAGACATCATTCAGTGATTGAAAGACCTTTGCTGATATGTTGGGTACTTAGTTAATTCCGGCACACTGTCCGTGGGTTATCTTGACTATATACAGAATAATGTGCACTGAATCAGGTATACTTTGCAGAAGCAGAAACTTGGATTGACTCATTATTCTGCTTCTTATATCCATTTGAGAGTGGAATCTTTCTACACAATCTTTTGTTTAATGCCTCTAAGAGACTGTATGAGACATTTCCTTTCATTTTCCTTTTTTTTTCCTTATTTTTTTTTTAATTGGCATTATGTTTACTGATCTGGTTTTCTTAATTCTGACATTTAATCTCCATGCTTACTTTTGCTTCTGTTTTGATACTAGTCCTTGGTCTCCCTCTGCTCTACTTCTTTGAAATACATTCTGCAAATTTCCATGAGCACATGATGGACCTGAATGGGATGCTTTGCTTTAGAACACAGCTACAGCAAGTGCTGAGTGAATGGCTGGCTGAATGAGAACAAGTGGAGCTGAACTTGCAGACTTGTACTTGCAGCTCACTGGATATACACAGAGAAACATATTTTTATGTGGAATTATCTTGTGATGGCTGAAACCAAGATGATGGCTGCACTAGGTCTTACATGCTCATGGAGATGAGAACCTATGCAGAAACGAGGGAGAAAGTCATAGACTTGAAACTTTCTTACATTATGTAGTCTGCAAAAATACTGAGAGGCATATTGGAAACTAATGGCTTTCTTACAGAGTAAACAGTCTGCAGCTCACAAAGACTGTGAGTAAATGCAGCTGAGTTCCCATGCTTCATGATCAGTGACTAGCTCTGTCTATCCGAAATCCTCAGTAAGCTACAAAATAGTAGGTGATGAAAGGTCTACAAATGCCATATCATTTCAGGGTGCACATTCGTATGCAGTCTTGACATATTTCCCGGTAGAGCAGCCTATTGCATATCTCAGGTGCTCTGTTTCCACCTCTTCAGAAGTATAGGAATGTGTGATTCATGTCTTTTAGCTGTCAGTTCCTGAAGATCCTAGCATATAACTTGTAGTGTGAGGTGCTGCTCACACCTGGCCTGAATTTAGAGTTCAAAGCTGGGAGACCTGGCCATAATGAGAGCTTTAATTTTTCTTTTATAATCCCAGCAATCTCTATCCTCTGCAGAAAAGCAAGGAGCAGAGTTTCAGTAAGACTGCCAAATGAAAGTGCTACTGCAAAGCACCAGCCCAGGCTTGAGTCTAGTCCCTAGTTGTGACCACTGTCTGAGACAAGGGAAAGTGTCAATCTTCCCAAATAGAATAAAGTAGCTGTAGAATGCCCTACAGGAAAAATAGCATTTTTTTTTCCCCATTGCTGAAGCCATAGCAAATGACATATTTATCTTCAGTTGAATTTTGGCACATCCTTTCAGTGCATTGTGTATTTCAGATACTTTAATTTGAAACACCAATGAATGATACCACTTGAGAAAAAACTGGTAGTTACTAAGCAAAGTTCATACCTCTATGATGGAATGTTAATTAAGATGGTTATATAGTTTGTGTAAGTCATGTTTTCTTTACCACAAGATGGCTTCTGATAGTCAATAATCCAGAAAGAAATGCCCAAGTGCACTAGCAACAATCGTTTTGAGACTGAAACCGGTGTTCCTTGATCTATAGGACTAGCAAAGAAAAACTCTTCCTGTTAGATGATAGGAACTGATTCGCTCAATTGCATTATTCCAATTTAAATTTTTAGTCTTTCATCTCATTTCTAATAAGCGTTTTTGCATGCAAAGGAGCCCTAACATGCACTATAGTTACCTGTGTGAATAATAACAACAAATAATTACTGTGATGAATGTTGCCCTTTTATCTCAATTCTACTGGAATTATTTTAGCAGATGTTGGCATTTTAGAAACAGTTTTTATTAGAAGTGGCTGAGCATATCTTGTGAAATAATTGTTGAACTTTCAGCTTTTATGATCAGCAGCTGTGATCATGTGCTGTACATTAGAACCTAAAAAGCAGATTGTTCTAGATATGCTCAGCTTATGCATGTAGCTCTGTTGTTTGGGTTTGGTTTTTTGGGTGTTCTAGGGAAAGCTATTCAAAGATACTCAAATCAGCTGCTTATCCTTTTAGTGCACTGGATGCTTATATATTCTTGCTCTATGTATCAAAATTTAGTCAAAATTTGCTATAACTGCATGAACTGGAGACTCTTTCATCTAAGAAAAAGATGATGTATCTTTTTTAAGTAGCAGATGCTTTTAGTGTATACTTAAAAATTCAACAAAACAGAATATTCTGGTTATTACGCAGTAAACATGACAAGCATTAAATAAAGCAAGTAAAGTAGTAGGACAGTCAAAAAAATATCTTGAAATATCAAACATCCTTTAGAAATGATCTTGATTTAAATATTTTTACATTTCTGAGACTCAAGGAATTTTAAAATATATTTTTTGTCATTCTATGGAAAAAAGATTCAAAGTCTCACTACAACCTGTAAGCTGAAAATGCTGAGTGGCCTCTTGCTTTGACCATGCAAAGTAATTGTAATACCAAAAGTATACCAAAGTAAAAGTAATACCAAAAAGATGCAAGGTACAGGAAATATACAGAACTTTTGAAACACATCTCTGAAAAAGACAAGGAATCCTCTAAAAGTGAGTGTGATTAGAACAACAGGAGGAGGAGAAAAAGCGTGGAAAAACAGAGAGGAGGAAGGCAGCAGCTAAGCTCATATACACAGCAGGTGTTGTACATAATGTGAGAATTAAATATTTTGCACACTTTAATGTTTTTGGCAGAACTGAGAGGTGGCTCACAACAATTAGAGATCTTTGCAGTTTTATTTTTGCTTTTGTTTTTGTTTTCCCTGGGAATATCCACAAAAGTGTTGCTCACGAATGCACTTGTTTAACAAATTGCATGAACCCATTTGTCACAGACTGAACTCCCAGCTGCTCTCAACACTGTGTCCAGCCAGCAAAAGTGATTGCCAATCTCCCCTGGGTCAAAAAAGCCCCATTAGAAGCACTGTTCTCTTATCCATCTGCTGAAACTGTTATTGGTGCAGCTAATTATATGTTTCATTCTTTCACTTCCAGGATCAAATACATTTCTCAGCCTTTATATCATTGATTACATTAACTGGAAATACTTGCTCTAATCAAAGACAGTGAAATCTACTTGCTCTACTCAAAGACATTTTCACCCTGAAAATAGGAGGCAGTAGACTTTCCACTTCTTATTTTTTTCTCTTTCTAAAATTGTTTAGAACACATAATAAAAGCAGGAAAAGTAAATACACTGTGGATAGAAAACAATAATAACAATCTGAGTGTTGCTTATAATGACTTTTACCTTCTAGATAAAATTGCACTTATCCTTCATTTTCATGCTTTGCTCCCCATGCAGTAGTAGCTGTTTTTGACCTTTTCAGTACAAACTGCCATCTTTCAGAAGATAGCACAGAACAGTGCTGATAACACTGTGTATTGAAAGAGGCAAATAGTCCCCTGCACTGTGAACTTGTTAGTTTCAACTTAGAATGGATTTAGTGTGCGGATGGGAAAATTTTGCTGAGTTGCACTTAAACCAATTCTCTGAACTGCCCTGAGAGGTTGTCTGGTACAAAATGGGTTTACGCTGCAGAGAGATGCTACCATTGATTAGAATAAGACTGTGATCATTCATGCTAGTTGAAACTGGAATTGTAATTTTTAAAGGATGGAAAGAGTTCTCCAGGTGGACCAGGCAGAGTTGGATTGAATTCTTGTCTGCAGTTCTACCTCTCTGGTGTCTTTCTCCTGTTTCGGCTCATCTTAGCACGCACACATTTCTGCCCCAAACTCTTCTAAACAGATATGACTCACTTTGTTTCACTCAGTAACATAATTGAGCATTGATCAAAGGCATTTCATTTCATACAGTCAGTGCCCTACTACTCGTTCAGGAAAAATGTTTCCAAAAAGGCAAGCTATTTTTGTATACAAATTAGAGCATTGTCCCAATTCCTCCCACGTGCCGTATAATGAAAAGATCGATTACTTGTTATCTACTTCTTGTCTGACTGGCAGTTCTCAGTATTGCTTGTGTGCTGATAACTGGAACGTGTTCTATCAGATCATTTATATGGGTCTATTTCTTTGCTTTCCCTTTCCTTGTTTAGTAGTATATTTCTGAGGTGCATGGCAGCAATAGGGAACTCACTGCTATGTGTGAGGTGACTGTTCCAGAAATGTAGTGATTTCCAAAGAGTGGGCCAGCAGTAATAACTTGGGGATATGAAGATTGTCCTGGGGAATCTCTGCTAGAGAATTTTACTGGTCACAGATGAGCAAACAGATCTAGTAGTAAAGCTAAATCCCTGACAATGAGCTGTTACATACAGCTTAAACTGCTAACAGGCATTTTCATTGTCATTGTACACTTTAACCTTCATGACCAAAACAGCATTATCAGCCATAAAGTAGTTGGCTCTCACAGCTGATTGTACGTTACAAATAATTAGCTAGTAATCAGTTATGAGAGCACTGCTTGCACACTTTCCAAGACGCTGTCTTAAAAAAAGCCCATTGCTTAAACCAACAGAAATTGGTACAAATATGTTACGCTTTCCACTGTGGAGGGCTGGCCATTTGAGTCCTGATAGAGAATGGCTTTATTTGCAAGCGCTCTTTATATCATTTACCACTCTCACTGGCCAAAGAAATATAAGAGGTAGGATGTAGCTTATGTTTAATGATCTTTTTTATTTGGATATTTTTTCCATGGGAGTTTTAATAGAAAATGCCCAGGTGGAGATCACATGAATTTTTGAAGTCATTGTCTTAAAATAGATTAAATATGCAGATAAAGCTCCTCCCTTTCTCTGTCAGGTCTTCTTAGATTGGATTCATCAAGCTATTTACATTCTTATTTTCACTCCTAGTGTACAGTGTTTTTTTGTAGATATCTTAGTTTTGCATGATCTTGAGTTTTACTCAAATTAACAGGACAGGGCAAGATATTGAACACATTTTTTTTCTAGGAAGAAAATTCTATGTACTTTTACATTGAATTTAAATATTGCGTATGATTTTGTTGAAATTCTTCAAGACAAAGCTGGAGAAGATCCTGGGGAATGCTCATAAATGCTACTGCTGCATTATGAAAGAAGTGATTGAAGCAACTTATTACCAGAAAGGTGTTGGAAACTTGCTTTTTTGTGACCCAGGGAGCCTTAAACTGTGTTAAAATTGGCCCCACTTGAGGATGACTAGATTAAGAACTATGGAAGAGAACTATATAGGAGAACTATAACGTGTTTGAAATGCTTGCATAATGTCCTGTTCGATCTTCAGATATCATCTATGAAATCCTGTGATATGAAAGGCATAATTGCAAACAAAAGCTCCTCACAATGAGCTCATGAAAAACTTGTTAAATCCAATGGGAGGAGGATAGCTGAGTAGCTGTAAAGGTAAGAGAAGGGAAAAGTGCAACTTCTTCACTATGCAGTAGGTCAGAATTTAGTTAATCACACCAGCATATTTTGCTTATCTGCTGGTAGATTTGTGTTATCAGCCGTGAAATTGGTTACAGCACTGAAAACAACTGCTTTCAGAACACTCTTTGTACACTTTTTCTCTCCACAGGAATTTTGAAAATACACTTTACCTGACTGCTGGCAGATATTTGTAGTTCTTTGCTGACATATGAGTAAAAATACATATGAAATCAGTTTTAGAATTTTACACCAGATTTTACCCTTTCCTATAGTAATATTAATACAGAGAAAAGCTACTGCTTTCTGCTTGTGTAACCAAAAGCAGAGTTTTGCCGTAAGCAACACGAGTGCAAATGGCAAGATATTAAAAACACAGATATACAAAGAGAGCTCCATGTGTGGAAATGCTTTACATTAAGAGGCAGTTGCTGAAGCCCATTTGGTCCAGTATTTGTATTTGTGAGTAGCAGTTTTAAAGAGGTCTGCCATAAGGAAAATTTGTTCTACCTACCTGTTAGTGCTTCAGATCACTGCCCCTCTCCTTGCACCATTTTACGTTTTTCCAGAGTGATGCTGGATCAGATCCGAAAGCATAGAATCATAGAATAATAAAATCATAGAATGGTCTGGGTTGAAAAAGACTACAATGATCATCTAGTTTCAAGCACCAAACACCAGACCAGGCTGCCCAGAGCCACATCCAGCCTGGCCTTGAATGCTTCCAGGGAGGGGGCATCCACAACCTCCTTGGGCAACCTGTGCATCACCACCCTCTGTGTGAAAATCTTCCTTTTAATATCTAACCAAAACCTGCCCTGTCTCAGTTTAAGACCATTCCCCCTTGTCCTAGCACTGTGACCCTCATCATCAGCCATTCCCCTCCTCTTTATACGCTCCCCTCAAGTACTGGAAGGCCCTGGAGCCTTCTCTTTCCAAGCTAAACAAGCACAGTTCCTTCAACCTTTCTTCATAGGAGAGGTGCTCCAGCCCTCTGATCATCTTAGTGGCCCTCCTCTGGAGCTACTCCTAGAGGTTGACTTGATATTAGACAGTGCCTTAACATATACCAAAACAAAAGAAAACAAAAACAAAAACAAACAAAAAAAGACAAAAACCACCCAATTAGTCGTGTCTCTGGAAATTTGTTATGAGGAGAAACAGCCCCAGCATGGTCTGGACAAATCGGACATGACCAAGGATTGTTTAATTCATTTTTTCTCTGTTTATTTTATTATTCTGAATCCTGGTTGGCGTCACAGCCACTTCCTGACGACAGTTGTTCGATGGGTGGAGTCGTGTCCCTGCCTGCCTACCATGGCTGGCTGGAGTCGTGGTCCATTGTTGCGGTGGCTGGAACCGTGGCCCCTGCCTACCCGCCTTAGCTGGCCGGCTGGAGTCATGGCCCTGCCTGCCTGCCTTGGCTGACTGGATAGAATCATGGTTCCTGCTTCCATCGGCTGGAGTTGTGGCCCCTGCCTGCCTGCCTTGGCTGGCTGGCTGGAGTCATGACCCCTTCCTGCCTGCCTTGGCTGGCAGGCTGGAGTCGTGGCCCGTGCCTGCTTGCCTTGGCTGGCTGGCTGGAGTCTTGGCCCCTGCCTGCTTGCCTGCCTTGGCTGGCTGACTGGAGTCATGTCCCCTGCCTGCCTGCCTTGCCATGGCTGGCTGGCTGGAGTTGTGGCCCCTGCCTGCCTGCCTTGGCTGGCAGGCTGGAGTCATGACCCCTGCCTGCCTGCCTTGGCTGGCTGGCTGGAGTCTTGGCCCCTGCTTGCCTGCCTTGGCTGGCTGACTGGAGTCATGTCCCCTGCCTGCCTTGCCATGGCTGGCTGGCTGGAGTTGTGGCCCCTGCCTGCCTGCCTTGGCTGGCAGGCTGGAGTCATGACCCCTGCCTGCCTGCCTTGGCTGGCTAGCTGGAACTGGGGCCCCTGCCTGCCTGCCTTGGCTGGCTGGCTGGAGTCTTGGCCCCTGCCTGCCTGCCTGCCTAGGCTGGCTGGCTGGAGTTGTGGCCCCTGCCTGCCTGCCTTGGCTGGCTGGCTGGAGTCATGACCCCTGCCTACCTGCCTTGGCTGGCTGGCTGGAGTACTGGCGCCTGCCTGCAAGCCTTGGCTGGCTGGCTGGCTGGAGTTGTGGCCCCTGCCTGCCTGCCTAGGCTGGCTGGCTGGAGTACTGGCGCCTGCCTGCAAGCCTTGGCTGGCTGGCTGGCTGGAGTTGTGGCCCCTGCCTGCCTGCCTACCTTGGCTGGCTGGCTGGAGTCATGGCCCCTGCACACCTGCCTGCCTTGGCTGGCTGGCTGGAGTCGTGACCCCTCCTTGCCTGCCTTGGCTGGCTGGCTGGAGTCGTGGCCCTGCCTGCCCGCCTTGGCTGGTTGGCTGGAGTCCTGGCGCCTACCTGCCTGCCTTGGCTGGTTGGCTGGAGCTGTGGCCCCTGCCTGCTTGCCTTGGCTGGCTGGCTGGAGTCGTGACCCCTCCTTGCCTGCCTTGGCTGGCTAGCTGGAACTGGGGCCCCTGCCTGCCCGCCTTGGCTGGCTGGCTGGAGTCTTGGCCCCTGCCTGCCTGCCTGCCTAGGCTGGCTGGCTGGAGTTGTGGCCCCTGCCTGCCTGCCTTGGCTGGCTGGCTGGAGTCGTGACCCCTGCCTACCTGCCTTGGCTGGCTGGCTGGCTGGAGTCATGACCCCTGCCTACCTGCCTTGGCTGGCTGGCTGGAGTTGTGGCCCCTGCCTGCCTGCCTTGGCTGGCTGGCTGGCTGGAGTTGTGGCCCCTGCCTGCCTGCCTACCTTGGCTGGCTGGCTGGAGTCGTGACCCCTTCCTGCCGGCCTTGGCTGGCTGGCTGGAGTCGTGGCCCTGCCTGCCCGCCTTGGCTGGTTGGCTGGAGTCCTGGCGCCTGCCTGCCTGCCTTGGCTGGTTGGCTGGAGCTGTGGCCCCTGCCTGCTTGCCTTGGCTGGCTGGCTGGAGTCGTGACCCCTCCTTGCCTGCCTTGGCTGGCTAGCTGGAACTGGGACCCCTGCCTGCCCGCCTTGGCTGGCTGGCTGGAGTCTTGGCCCCTGCCTGCCTGCCTTGGTTGGCTGGCTGGCTGGAGTCATGACCCCTTCCTGCCTGCCTTGCCATGGCTGGCTGGCTGGAGTCATGACCCCTTCCTGCCTGCCTTGGCTGGCAGGCGGGAGTCGTGGCGCTGCCTGCCTGCCTTGGCTGGCTGGCTGGAACCGAGGTCCCTGCCTGCCTGCCTTGGCTGGCTGGCTGGCGTCATGACCCCTCCTTGCCTGCCTTGGCTGGCTGGCTGGAGTCGTGGCCCTGCCTGCCCGCCTTGGCTGGTTGGCTGGAGTCCTGGCGCCTACCTGCCTGCCTTGGCTGGCTGGCTGGAGCTGTGGCCCCTGCCTGCTTGCCTTGGCTGGCTGGCTGGAGTCGTGACCCCTCCTTGCCTGCCTTGGCTGGCTAGCTGGAACTGGGGCCCCTGCCTGCCCGCCTTGGCTGGCTGGCTGGAGTCATGACCCCTGCCTGCCTGCCTGCCTAGGCTGGCTGGCTGGAGTTGTGGCCCCTGCCTGCCTGCCTTGGCTGGCTGGCTGGAGTCGTGACCCCTGCCTACCTGCCTTGGCTGGCTGGCTGGCTGGAGTCATGACCCCTGCCTACCTGCCTTGGCTGGCTGGCTGGAGTACTGGCGCCTGCCTGCAAGCCTTGGCTGGCTGGCTGGCTGGAGTTGTGGCCCCTGCCTGCCTGCCTACCTTGGCTGGCTGGCTGGAGTCATGACCCCTGCACACCTGCCTGCCTTGGCTGGCTGGCTGGAGTCGTGGCCCTGCCTGCCCGCCTTGGCTGGTTGGCTGGAGTCCTGGCGCCTGCCTGCCTGCCTTGGCTGGTTGGCTGGAGCTGTGGCCCCTGCCTGCTTGCCTTGGCTGGCTGGCTGGAGTCGTGACCCCTCCTTGCCTGCCTTGGCTGGCTAGCTGGAACTGGGACCCCTGCCTGCCCGCCTTGGCTGGCTGGCTGGAGTCTTGGCCCCTGCCTGCCTGCCTTGGTTGGCTGGCTGGCTGGAGTCATGACCCCTTCCTGCCTGCCTTGCCATGGCTGGCTGGCTGGAGTCATGACCCCTTCCTGCCTGCCTTGGCTGGCAGGCGGGAGTCGTGGCGCTGCCTGCTTGCCTTGGCTGGCTGGCTGGAACCGAGGTCCCTGCCTGCCTGCCTTGGCTGGCTGGCTGGAGTCATGACCCCTGCCTGCCTGCCTTGGCTGGCTGGCTGGAGTCGTGACCCCTGCTTGCCTGCCTTGGCTGGCTGGCTGGAGTCGTGACCCCTGCCTGCCTGACTTGCCTGCCTTGGCTGGAGTTGTGGCCCCTGCCTGCCTGCCTTGGCTGGCTGGCTGGAGTCGTGACCCCTGCCTGCCTGCCTTGGCTGGCTGGCTGGAGTCGTGACCCCTGCCTGCCTGCCTTGGCTGGCTGACTGGAGTCATGTCCCCTGCCTGCCTGCCTTGGCTGGCTGGCTGGAGTTGTGGCCCCTGCCTGCCTGCCTTGGCTGGCTGGCTGGAGTCATGACCCCTGCCTACCTGCCTTGGCTGGCTAGCTGGAACTGGGGCCCCTGCCTGCCTGCCTTGGCTGGCTGGCTGGAGTCGTGACCCCTGCCTGCCTGCCTTGGCTGGCTGGCTGGAGTCTTGGCCCCTGCCTGCCTGCCTGCCTAGGCTGGCTGGCTGGAGTTGTGGCCCCTGCCTGCCTGCCTTGGCTGGCTGGCTGGAGTCGTGGCCCCTGCCTACCTGCCTTGGCTGGCTGGCTGGCTGGAGTCATGACCCCTGCCTACCTGCCTTGGCTGGCTGGCTGGCTGGAGTCATGACCCCTGCCTACCTGCCTTGGCTGGCTGGCTGGCTGGAGTCAGGACCCCTGCCTACCTGCCTAGGCTGGCTGGCTGGAGTTGTGGCCCCTGCCTGCCTGCCTTGGCTGGCTGGCTGGCTGGAGTCATGACCCTTTTTCTGCCTGCCTTGGCTGGCAGGCTGGAGTCGTGGCCCCTGCCTGCTTGCCTTGGCTGGCTGGCTGGAACCGAGGTCCCTGCCTGCCCGCCTTGGCTGGCTGGCTGGAGTCTTTGCCCCTGCTTGCCTGCCTTGGCTGGCTGGCTGGAGTCTTTGCCCCTGCTTGCCTGCCTTGGCTGGCTGGCTGGAGTCATGACCCCTGCCTACCTGCCTTGGCTGGCTGGCTGGCTGGAGTCATGACCCCTGCCTGCCTGCCTAGGCTGGCTGGCTGGAGTTGTGGCCCCTGCCTGCCTGCCTTGGCTGGCTGGCTGGCTGGAGTCATGACCCCTGCCTACCTGCCTTGGCTGGCTGGCTGGCTGGAGTCGTGACCCCTGCCTGCCTGCCTTGGCTGGCTGGCTGGCTGGAGTCATGACCCCTGCCTACCTGCCTTGGCTGGCTGGCTGGAGTTGTGGCCCCTGCCTGCCTGCCTTGGCTGGCTGGCTGGAGTCGTGACCCCTGCCTGCTTGCCTGCCTAGGCTGGCTGGCTGGAGTTGTGGCCCCTGCCTGCCTGCCTTGGCTGGCTGGCTGGCTGGAGTCATGACCCCTTCCTGCCTGCCTTGGCTGGCAGGCTGGAGTCGTGGCCCCTGCTTGCCTGCCTTGGCTGGCTGACTGGAGTCATGTCCCCTGCCTGCCTTGCCATGACTGGCTGGCTGGAGTTGTGGCCCCTGCCTGCCTGCCTTGGCTGGCTGGCTGGAACTGGGGCCCCTGCCTGCCTGCCTTGGCTGGCTGGCTGGAGTCGTGACCCCTGCCTGCCTGCCTTGGCTGGCTGGCTGGAGTCTTGGCCCCTGCCTGCCTGCCTGCCTAGGCTGGCTGGCTGGAGTTGTGGCCCCTGCCTACCTGCCTTGGCTGGCTGGCTGGCTGGAGTCGTGGCCCCTGCCTGCCTGCCTTGGCTGGCTGGCTGGAGTCTTGGCCCCTGCCTGCTTGCCTTTGTTGGCTGGCTGGCTTGCATCACAGCTGGTGTTCTGTTGTCAGGTTTCCCTGAGCTTTTTAGAGCTTTTGTTAGGGTGGTGGCTGATGGCATCATAAAGCCTTGGCTATGTATGCCTTAGAATGTCCCTTGAGAATTAAACCATGGCTGCACTGGAGAATTGGGTGACTTTGTCCTGACAGTTGCCCTATGTGTCACCACTGGGATTCTGCAGGCCTCTATTTCCAGGCCATTTCTCTATATTGTTTTTACTGTTGATTCCAATAAAGATCTGTTAGCTGTATCAATGAGTTTGTGGATGATGCTAAGCTGGGAGGAGTTTTGACCTCCTTGAGGATAGAGAGGCCTTGCCTTGAGATCTGGACAAAATGAGGGTGGTTCCCATCTGTACAAAGAAGGGCGAGCGCTGGGTTCTGCTCCTGGGATGGGGTGCCCTGGCTCTGTGTGCAGACATCAGGGGTGAAGTTCTGGAGCGCAGCCTGGCCAAAAGGGATCTGGTTTGACGGCAAATTGCATCTGAGGCGGCCGTGCGCCTGGCACTCAGAAGGGTCAACCGTGCCCTGGGGTGCGTCAGGCCCAGCACTGGCAGGCGAGGGAAGCGGCCGTCCCGCTCTGCTCTGCGCTGTGCGGCCTCGCCTGCAGCGCTGGGTGCAGGTTGGGGTGCCACTCCATAGGATGCGAGGAGAGAGTGTCCAAAGGAGGGCTCCAGAGATGGAGGAGGATCTGAGGGCACAGTGTTTGAGGAGCAGCTGAGCACCGTGGCTGTGCTCAGCCCAGAGCAGAGCAGGTTGAGGGCAGCCCTCATGGCGGCTGCAGCTCCTGACAGGGAGCGGAGGGCAGCGCTGAGCTGTGCTGCCTGGTGACAGCGACAGGGCCCGAGGGAACGGCATGGAGCTGTGGCAGGGGGCCCCAGGGGCGGCTGGGGGTCAGGGAAAGGGCCTGCACCAGAGAGCGGTGGGCATGGAATGGGCTGCCCCAATGGGCAGTGGGCACGGCCCCAAGATGCTGCAGATGAAGGACTGTCTGATTTAGGTGTCCTCTGCGGAGTGAGGGGTTGGACTTGCTGATCCTTGGGGGACCCTTCCAACTGCACATATCCATACCATCCTAGGATCATAGAATTGCCTGCGTTGGAAAGGACCTCAATGATGATGTAGTTTCAACCCCCCTGCTGTGTGCGGGATCGTCAACCACCAGACCAGGCTGCCCAGAGCCACATCCGGCCTGGCCTTGAATGCTTCCAGGGAGGGGGCATCCACAACCTCCTTGGGCAACCTGTGCATCACCACCCTCTGTGTGAAAAGCTTCCTTTTAATATCTAATGGAAACGTGCCCTGTCTCAGTTTAAGACCATTCCCCTTTGTCCTATCGCTATCCACCCTCATAAACAGTCTTTCCCACACGTGTTTATACCCTCCCTTCAAGTATTGGAAGGACACGATGAGGTCCTAGTTGTCCCACATACATAGTTAGCATTAAAACAGCATGATCCTTACTTTTTTTCATGCCATCATTTCCAATGAATCAGAAATGTTCTCTGTTGTGACAAATGTCTGCAGAGAATACACGAAACCTTTATTTCCACGTGTGTTAAAGGCCTACTAAGTTATCTGCACAAAATGTCAGTGTTTCATTTTCAAACCTGAAGAAATTTCTGAGGAGAAAGGTTTGGTGTAAAATAAATTCAGGTCCCTTCATGTTGGATGAAGATAATAGAAAATATTGTACAAACTGATTTCCGTTTTTGATTGCTTGCAGGCAACCTTGTCATCTCTCTTCAGCATCTCTAATGACAAGACAACAGTAGGTGAGTAATAGTCCAGTAACAGAGTAGCACTCTATAATTAAATGAATAATATCTTATTGTTTGGTTACTTTCTGAGGTGTATGTTTTGGTCACTGTGGTCAAAGCTTCCTCCATCTAAGCATTCTCAGGATCCTAGCTGACTGTGTCAAAGAAAATGTCAAGCACGGAGTTAATGACTGGATCATAAGCAATTGTTATAATTCCAAATTTGGCATGAGAGGTTCAAGAAACCTGTAGCTGTGGTAACTAGGGACATGATTCAGGGAGTGTGGTATTGGACTAAATGATCTTAGAGGTCTTTTCCAACTTTAATGATTCTGTAACTCTTTGAAATTTTTTAACAATTGATTTCTTTAGCCTGATGTTCTTTTCACATAATTCAAATATTAGGAAAACAACATAATTACTTCTAAGATGCCTTGTGCTGTCTGCTCAGTCACAGTGCTCAACGCTGTTTCATTGATTCAGTTATATCTCCACATAGATACAAGTCACTACATGATCTCTGTGGCTGGAGATTGTGTTCTGCACTGAAAGATACTATTGTGCCTGTAGTGCAGGTGGATCTCTTGTTTTTATTTACTGTCAGACTGAGTATGAGTGTTCTTTGAGGTATGTGTGTATGAGTGGACAAGCAAAATGAGCAGAGCTCTAGGCACAAACCAGACATCTTCAACTTGGCTTGCTGCTAGTACTCTCTACAATAGAAAAACAATAATATATTTGCCTGAAAATTGTGCATACAGTAGAGAATAATATTTTATTCATAATAACTCAAATCTGTTTGCTCTGATGATGAAGACAAAGGCAAGGAAGGTATGAAAAGCAGAAATTACACCTCTCTTCTTGTTTAACTTCAAATCTTGGTGGCTTTGCCTTACCTTATCTGAACTGAAGGGCCTAGAAAACTCAGGAAGCATTCCCAATTCACTGTCTGTGTCCTCACCGTGTGAGTTCCCTGCCAAATATTGTGGCCCATTTGGCAAGCAGTTTTCTGGTTCTCCTATCAGGGCAATTCACACAGGCAGGTAGGACACATAGAGGTGGCTGGTCAGACAGACATTTCTAGGGCTTACCCACAGTGCAGGACAGCGTGCTCCTGAGTATGTTTAGTGCACACATGAGATTCTCCCTGAACATTGGGAATGGCACCAAGCAGGATCAAAAGACGTTTGATTGTGGGGGGTGTTTGTTTGACCTCTATCCTTTTTCAATAATCTGAGCAAGTAGCCAGAAACCTCTCATTCCTAATCAAGGAAGAAGCAGTAGCCTGTGAGTTCCAGATATCTGCACTGGTGTATAGACTCTGTATATGCTTAATTAATTATTATCAGAAATAGCACCATCTACAAGCATATGCAGAATTTCTCATTACATGGGAGATTCAATAAAGCTGCCATTATTTCTTGCAAATATCTTTTTTAGTGTGTCTCATAGCATGGCGCCAGAAGTGAAATTAATTTCACTGCTTAGCTTCTTTGCTGTGGCTGATGATGACTTCAGGCATGGCTGTGAGCAATACTTCATTTCCAGATGAAATGTGTATACATGGGTTATTTGTGAAAAATTGAGGTTTTCCAGAGATGCATGGAAAACTATATGAAATAGATAAAGGAGGGAAAGTAATCAGAGTGCCATACTGAATTTATAACATATGGCAAAGGATGTTTTTTGACTGTAAAGTCTCAAACACTTTTGAAAAGTAATAGGTACCTCAGAGATATATAGCGTTTCTTATTACATCAACTGGCAATAAAACTAAAATCAGAATGAAGAACATGTATGTGAAAACTTGGCATATGCACAGATGAACTTCTCAAATACTGAGAAACGATAAGTTAGTAACGATGAAACTACCAAGCTTGTACTGCCGTATAACTGGACTGTGTTACTGATCAGCTAACATGCAAAGAAAGCCTAGGACAGAAACAGCTGAAATAACAGATTATTCACTCAAGGTCAAGTATGGACATAAACATAAAATGAAACAAACCAAAGAAGGTTTTGTGCATAGAAAAATAAGTAATATAGGTGTTACAAGAAAGCATTTAATAGTTTCTTTTCCCATGATCTTGCTTCCAGAAAGAAATCACCGAACAAAAATGAATATATAGTGTTAGAACCATTCCCCTCCACAGCAAGTGGATGGTGAAGGTAAAATCTTTTTTTGGTGGGTTTGTCTTCCCTAACATCTGCAAATCTTAAGCTCTGTGTACAAGCACTGTTTCAGCCATGTGGCTTAGCCTGTTGCACAGCGAACGTTAAGAGTAACAGTAGGATGAATTTACAAGAGCAATCTTGCTGGCAAACTGGCACAATGGTACTTGTAGGCAGGAGTTTTGAGTGACATGTGCTAACAGATCTGATCAAATATAGGTCCCACAGACAGCAGCTCCAGAGCACAGTTGGCACCACGTGGAGCCCCTTCCCTTTATTTTAGAGACAGGAAATGGAATGAAGATCTTCAAACAATGCAACCTAACAGTAAGTAACTTAGTATATTTTACTAAAGACTATACTTCACATGTGCAGGAATGGTTTTTAATACAACTGATGTCTAGAAGATGCCACCTGAAAATCAGGTCTGAGTTGAAATTGCCTTCACTGAATGGCAATTCCATTCAATAAGAAAAAATACATATATTGTTAGCCATGTGGAGATGCTCAATCTTAAATGAAGGCATATAACTAATAAAATGGGTGAGCAAAATGGTAGCTATTAAAAAACAGAAAAACCATGTATGTGTATTGTTCAAATCTAAGATAAAATCACATGATGTGGAAGAGAAATAGAACTGCCCCATTATTAAACTGTTAATTGAATGTGTTCAGTTTCCTGTAGAAAAAGAGATGTGTACTGGTTCCATACATCAAGTATACTACTCCTGCATTTGTATAGTTCATATTCATGTTAACTATTTATTGACACAAAAACATGTAGGAGTGTTTGTAGGTTAAGGAAACTTGAAAAATGTTTCCTGAATGCAGCTACATGTGCATTTCCACTATTTGTAAAGTTTTTGAAGGAAAAAAGTGTATATACAAAAAGAAGAGGAGAAAGTTGCTGTAAAAACCCTTTCTCTGCTAGTAAAGGAAGAAGGGCACACCATGTGTGTGATCTGAAGCACAAGCTGAATCCACATGGATCCAATTCCATGGATCCAATTTCCACATGGATCCAATTTCTCATAGCATTACTGAAGAGAAATCACCAAAGTCAAGGCGGTTCCTTCACCTGTTGATTCCTGAGCCAGCAGGGTGGAACAGAGGCACACAATGAAAGCCTCAGCTCAGTGTCTGGGAAGCATCTCAGGAAGCTGAGTCACAGTGACATATGCAGAGGAGATCCTCACAAGGTGGTCACCAAAACCAAGTGTGGAGCATCGCTGCATGTATGCTTATGCTCCAACCTGGAGTGTGACACTTGGATTACTTGGGATTCAAAGTCCTTGGCTGCCCAACTGAGTCAGCTGCCTTGTCTTCAAAGCACAGACTCCAAAGCTACTGCCTGCCTGCTCTTGGTGGCCTATGAGTCTGTTCAGATGCTGGTGTGCAACCTGTGAAGAGAGAGTCCATCTCTTACATTCTGGTGCAAAGGAAATGTCAGAAATCAACTTTAACCTCTGCTGTTAGAAATAAATATGCAGCCTGTGTAGCTGCTACATTGCCAGATCCATGAGACCTAGTGTACACTGGCAACTAAAGCATGGGCATTTGGGGATAAGTAGTTTCGTACACAATTAGTCAAAGCCCAGAGAAGTTTTACAGCTATTACAGCTTGGATTTTCTGGATTATATTCTTGATTTAAGTACTTGTATCATTTTGGATGCCTTTCTGCTCTTTAACTACTACCCTTTAACCACTCCAGCTACATCTGCGCACTCTCTCAGAGGTTAGGCAAGGGAAGCACCCAGAGCCCTGTGTGGTTCTGACCTGTGCCCTATATCGTATGGAGGCTGGTGAGACTCAAGCATTTCCAGTGCTTCCCACCCTGCAGTACCTCCACATTTGGATGACATTACCACACAGGAGCCTCCCTGCCAAAATGTTCTGCCTAGCGTGCTTCCCTAGAAAACTTTACTGTGAGGAGAAACCCCTGCCCCATCTGCTGTGAGATGACAGTGACATTTTAATACCACATTTAAAAATATGATGCAGGCTTCAGAGCCAGGCTACGGAGTCATGCAACTTTATTACTTGTTTAATTTGAAAACAACCTAGAAAAAAAAATCAGTTCTACTCACTTGTGGCTTCCCCATCTGGAGGGCATTGAGCTCATCTCACTGAGAGAGCTGTCACAAGCATATTGGGTGGATCAGATCCCTGTTAATGTCAGTGGGACGTGCACACTATCACTCATTGATTCTATGGGAGTTTTTAGTACAAGCATCGAGGAAGGACTATGCTCTTCCACTAACTGACATCGCCATATAAATTAGGTTCTCCCAGTGTTTTGAATTTATGAGCTAATTAAAAACAAAACGTACATGTACTCCTCAGTTATACAACTTATTTGCAGTCTCACAATCTTTTCTAGTTCTAGGTGCAGCTATAGCAACATGCATTTCAAGCACAATTAGAAAACCAAATGACTGAGCAAAGTGAGAAAAGAGGAAGACATAATTCAACATGGCTAATGGAGAGAGCCTCACACAGAGAGCTTGTGCCACTTAGCAGGGCCAGGGCCCTCATGGTCCCAGAGGAGTTCTGCTGTGGCTCAGTGCTGTGCACCAGGACCTTCAGTTCTGTGCACCACGGCACTCGGTGCTTCATGACATCTGCACCATAATGCTGGGGGCTTCGTGGAAATTCAAATGAACTTCCTTTCAGCTGACCTTGGGTACCTTCCAAACATAGATCTGTGCCCAGCTGGAGATCTAGACTCTTTTATGGTCAAATAAAACTTGTAGAGAAAAATCATCTCACTCTTTTTTCTTTTTTTTTTTAATTAAAGAGATGAATTGCATTCAGAAATGCTTTTGTTCCCCTTGCACTGTGAAGGAAATTGGTATTGTTTGCTTGATGGGCAACTTATTTAACAAACAATTCTCATCCTTGATACATGAGCTTTCAAGGTAGGCAAACAGTCAAATGGTACGCCAACTTTGCCAAATCGTGCAACTGCTCCACCCAACAGCCAGATTGTTAGTGCTGGCCTGCAAAGTAATATATCATTCTAAGAACTTCCCTCACCGTGATTTAGAATGAGGATTGAACTCAGCTCTCCCACCCCTCAAGAGAGCAGACTGACTGCCAGTCTCTCTTGTAGAAGCTGTTCTGTTTTATATGAATAATTAACTAGATATTGCAGAAGAGATTTGGACCTGACTTGCTGACATCCCAGATGAGAAAGCTAACCAGAAGGCTGGAGAATTACTGGTCTGTGCTTCCCATTCCTCTTCTTGGCCAGTGAATGCTTAATTATTTCTACAAAGAGATTTATGTAGTTCAAGGAAAAGAAAGTCTAATTTTGGGATGGGAGATGTTAATCTATGTCTTTATTCTAAATCAAGTCAAAAGAGAATTTGTTAGCTGGTCTCAGTCATCAGATAAGCTCTTGCACTGGGAACCACTTAGTCTGTCTGTGCGTGCAAGAAAGCACAAATAAAGGCCTTTCTCCTTTATTTATTGTGGTAGCAAGAAGTCTCACTGCTTGCTTGCAAAAGAGCTGAGAGACTTCCTCACGACCAAAGCTTTTCCAAAGTGCATGAAGGAAGTAAGAGTGCTAGTTCTGGGAGAGGGAATCCAGAGTTCCAAATCTCTGTTGGCCGTCTCCTTGTTCCTCTGACTCCATAGTTTGATTACAGGGACCAAGAAAATTATATCTGAGCCTCAAAATGCTACTGTCATGTTTATTACCTGATGTGGACTTGAATTCTTAGCTGAATAGATGGCTACACCCATACTGTCCAGGCTCAGGTTTCTTCCTTTTGTGACATATAGGATTGTGCTGCATGCAGCGGTGGTATGCCAGTATGGTATGCCATTTGTTTCTACTGTTTTTTCCAAGGAAGTCATGAAAATGTTGTGCCCCTCTCCATGCTGTTGTATGGACATATGTGGGCAGTTAGGAGCTGGGCTCTCACATAAAATAAGGTTAACCTGAACCATGCAGCAGGCAGAAAAAAGTAGTCCAATGCATGGTCGTGCTGTGCACAGATACTCTGATGTGATATTTTAAGAAAGAAGTGTCCTCCAGAGCCTTCACTGTGCTTTGTGGGAAGACCAGGAGAAAAAAATATTTCTGATGATATCCTGATGTGTTCTAAAGCAAGTTATTGATGACACCAAGCTGAGTGGTGCAGTTGACACAATGGAAGGAAGGGATGCCGTTCAGAGGGGTCTCAACGGACGTGAAAGGTGGGCCTGGGTGAACCTAATGAAGTTCAACACAGCAAAGTACAAGGTTTTGCATTTGCACCAGAGGAATCCCAGCCATTTATACAGACTGGAAGGAGCAGTCCTGGAGAGCAGCCCTGCAGAGAAGGACTGGGGGGTCCTGATGGATGAAAAGCTTAACATGAGCCAGCAGTGTGCTCTTGCAGCATGGAAAGCAAATGGTATCCTGGGTTCCATCAGAGGAGGGGTGGCCAGCAGGGACAGGGACGTGATTGTCCCTGTCTACTCTGCTCTTGTGAGGCTCCATCTGCAGTACTGTGTCCAGGTCTGGAGCCCTCAGTACCAGAAAGACAGAGAGCTGTTGGAGAGGGTCCAGAGGAGGCCCACAAAGATGATCAGGGGACTGGAGCACCTCCCCTATGAGGACAGGCTGAGGGAGCTGGGCTTGTTCAGCCTGGAGAAGTGAAAGCTGTAGGGTGACCTCATTGCAGCCTTCCAATACCTAAAGGGAGCCTACAAACAGGAGATGAGTCAACTCTTTATGAGGGTAAATAGTGGCAGGACAAGGGGAAATGATTTTAAGTTGAAGGAAGGAAGATTTAGGTTGGATGTCAGGGGGAGGTTCTTTACTATGAGAGTGGTGAGGTGCTGGAACAGGCTGCCCAGAGAGGTTGTGGATGCTCCATCCCTAGAGGTGTTCAAGGCCAGATTGGATGGGGCCCTGGGCAGCCTGGTCTAGTATTAGATATGGAGGTTGGTGGCCCTGCACGTGGCAGTGGGGTTGGAGCTTCATGCTCCTTGAGGTCCCTTCCAACCCAAGCAGTTCTATGATTCTATGATGAAGAAGTCTGTTCTTTGCAGTCCAGAAAGAATGGAAATTCCCACTGAAACCTCTATGTTAACTAAAAAAGACCTAAGAGGTGATTATAAAAAAAAAAAAAAGAAAGGAATTCCATTCCCTTAGAAATTTGTTCATGCCAACAAAAATACGGGATGCAGGTGAAGACATGGCCCTTGAGATATCTCACAACAAAGAGTAGCACCTGTCTGCCTAGAAATGTCACTGCAGTGTGTGACTGTGTGGCAGAGCAAGGTGACCAGCAGTCTGTCAGGACATGCAGAAAATCCATTCTCTGGTGTTAATGGCTCCTGCAAGAGATTAAATCCATTGTCAACAACTCACAGCAATTTGCTTAGGTGAACAGAATCAGCAGTGTTAGGTGTTTAGGTGAACACTTCAGCAGTGTTAGTGAAAGCTAGGGAGGGGTTGTATTTGTTTGTTAAAAAAAAAAAGAAGAAGAAGAAGAAAGAAAGAAGGAAATCCACCCTACAAGTGTTGAAGTGCTGAAATATATCAGGTAGCTTGGAAACATCTGAGTCTTCTCCAGTTACTTCTGGTAGCTTTGATTCAATGTGATCTTTGAAGTTTTCTCTCCCTTCTAACCTCTACGGGCAGTAAGGCAGTAACTGCTGTCCTCCGCTAGGAGAAAGTGTTAAGGCGAACCCTGGAATATCTTTGGGAGTGAGCACAGGGATATCTGCTGGATTGAATCAATTGCGAAGAACAATCTCTCTTCAGCACAAAGGCTAAACCCACAGATAACACTGTAAAATCTGAACACCCGGCTGGCTGGGATAGTGCCGCACCGTCTGTGTTCTTCTGAGACTGAGTATCTCCTGCATGGTGTTTCGTTATTGATTTTATTTGTTAACTGGAGGTTTTTTTCTCACCTCTCATCGTCTGCACCTCTGAAAGCTGCTCCCTCTTGTGGCCCGGTGAGATTTATGGCACAGGTTATGAACTATGCTGTGCTTGACCCTTGACACAGTAAGGGGAGCAAGACGAGGGTTTCTGAACTGGAAAGGAGACTAGTTAGTTTATAAACTTGATTTGTTTCTGATTATTTTCAATATTGCAAGGTACCCACACACACCTTCCTTTGGGGCAGGAGATACATTAAGGTTACAAAATAAATATCTGCAAATCCTTCCGGGGAAAAATGTAAGATCATCGTCTTGAGTCATGATTCTCCTCTCTAGGAAACAAAAGGCGGTACTCCATTTCTCATCAATATAATAACAGCACTTGGCTCTTACATGTATTGCTTTTCTCTGTAGAAAATAACCTTATGATTATTTACTAAGAAAGTCAGTATCATGACGCCTCAGGCATGCTGGAGTGAAGGGGCTGCTCAACATCATAGTGGTTTCTTTTGATTGCTAATTTTGCATGCTGTCTTAGTGTGTATAACCAAAGCACTTGGACATTCTGATTTCCAAAGGACTTGATGTCAATAAACTGAGGATGAATTTTTATTCTAGCTATTGTTAGCATTTATGTCATCAGATGCTGCTGCTTCATGGAGTATGTTAGAAGGTTTTTCTGAACTTTTACTTTTTTCCATATACCACTGTCCAATAGTAGGTAACTTAAAGACAAAGAAGTGTGCTCTCACAAATACTTGCAGAAATATTTTTTTGGGATGCTTGTGCTAAAACAATTCCGCTTTTGCCCACAGTGACATTTTGTCTCTGCAACTATCAGCACACTTCAAAGAGCAATATAGCAAATAATATGGGATTCCTTCTCTGCATCTTGCTCTTTCTTTTCCTACAGGGCTCTGACTGCTATGTTTGGGAGGAGGTTAAAAAATTTGGGCATCTGTACTCTCCACCCAACATACACTGGGAGTGGTGAGAAGCAATCAGCTATAATAAAGCCTCTCCACTAGAGGATCTCTTGTTGGGTATCTCCCGTCCTGTCAATCACACACTGTAGTTGATCACTATCAGTCACAGCAGGTGCAGTGCCTTGTTTCAGGAAGCAAGTAGCCCCTAGCCCCACTAGGGGCTATGACCATAATTCTCCATCATGCTGACATCAAGTGGGAGGGCTACACCAGTCTTTTAAGCCCTTCTCTGTCATACTCAGTGCCCTGGCCCTGGCCTTGCTCCCTCTTTGTTCTTGGGATCTGGGCCAATGCCTACTGATGTCAGCAAGAGAGTTGGGCACATGAGATGTCAACCCACATTCCCACAGGCACTTGCACTGGCTTGTGCTGCCCTCCATTTCCACATGCTCTCTGGGACCTTCTGATCTCTTTCCACACTCATTACTATTATTTTTTTTCCCCAAGCCCAAAGCCTTATTGCTTCATTCTTTCACTTTGACAGCCTACAGTTGCCAGGCCTTTTACTTTATCACCCTCCAATCTTCCCATTCTTCCCATCTGAATCACTCAGAGCCACATGCTCTGTCTCTGGCCAGGCCCTTTTCATCTCCTGTCAGTACCTTTATTTGCTTTTTCTCATCAAATTCTAGTCTTCTCTCTCATTCAAGTCTAGTGCTGCTTAGCTTCTGCGTGCATTTCTCCTTGTTGCTTTTCATCTCTTCATGCCCATCAGCCTACCCACATTGTGCATCTTACCACCCTCCCCACATCAGGTTCTCATTCACAGCTTCTGTCTGCTCTTTCCCTCCAGAGCATTCTCCAAGCCTGTTCACGTGCAGCTCATCAAAGAAACCAATGAATAGTACTCTGCTCTCCTCTTCAGCCCCAGAAACACACACAAACACACACATGCATATAAATGTATATTTAAACAAAAAGGAAAGTCTCAAAGCTTCTGAAGGTCTAACAAGGCAAGTTTCTTAATTTTTAAAATGCCATTATAATTTCACATCAATGTGTCTTCCAAGCTTTACAGTCTGTCTGATATATAATTCTGTAAGCACTTCACCTGGAAATAATTGTTTGCAGGACCTTCCCCACTCTCCCCAGGATTGCAGGTGAGCTCTGCAGGATAGGGACAGTATCTTTGATTTGCCTGCAAAGGAACATGCACAGTTGTGATGCACAACAAATGTGATGTGTTATAATACTTTAGCAATAGTGATGTCAGTTGATTATGACTAATTGTAACAAAATAAATGATAACAAGTAATAAAGCAACATAAAAATAATAATAATTAATCTATTTTAATAATGGACTATCTTCCTGCCACTTGAGAGTGATAGCTTATATTTTGCCTACTGTTTTTTAAACATTTTAACTTTAAACTGTGAAAATTAATTCTAATTATACCTGTACCACATATTTACACTTCCTGAAACAGTATACCTGTTCCTGTTTATTGTGTTAAAAGCAGTTATGAACTGGAGTGCAAGGAAGAGGCAAAGGTTCACACAAGGATATGAGTTATTCTGAGTCATCTGTGAAACCTATCGTTTTCCCACTCACTTAAAAAGCAAACAACAAAAACTGAGTTCTTTATGCTTTTTGTGCAGTGTGATGAGGGCTTCTTGTGTCATTTTGTGTAGCATCACATGCTGAGATATTTGCTGTCCTCGGATAACCTAAAGCAAAACAATACTGTTAGATGTGGAATTGCAAATTGCATTTCATATCTACTATGGTAGGAATCTTGTAATGGCTACAAAAAGGTCTGAAGCATTTTTCTTCTGGGTACTTGACTAGATTTAAAATGAATGAATGTGGCAGAGATCTGATGTGCTCTTTTAAAATGCCTTTTGCTAATTCCTCGTGTCTCCCTTGACTTTGCCATAACAACTGACATTTATAGAAGCCTGTTGCACAACTTGAAATGCAGAGTATATATATGTATATATATATATATATATATAAAGTTATTTTGGAGATATTCATTTTCACAGTAACATGCATACAGAGAAGAACAGGACACTTTGCCTTTACCACCACCACTGTCAGTGCACTCCTGTCTGCTTTCCTGCTGCTGTAGTGACACGTCTCACATACCTGTGCTGCCACAGCAATTCTGATGACAGGACGGACTGCTCACCACCATGAGTCTATTGGGGAGCCTGCTGTAAGGCCTCTGATTTTGCTCAGATCACTAGATGAGGTATACTGATGACTCCAGCCTGTAGTTTTCTAGACCAATCACTCTCCCATATGAGGAAGGGCTAAGTAACTTGGGTCTGTTCAGCCTGGGGAAGACTGAGAGGGGATCTGATTAATGTTTATGTCTGTAGGGTGGTCAGAGGCAAATGGATGAGGCCAGGATCTTCTCAGTGGTGCACAGAGATAGGACAAGGAGGAATGGCCTAAAACGGTACTAACGTGCAGAAGAACTACTTTGAGGTAAGGGTGATGGAATACTGGAACAAGTTGCCCAGAGAGGTTGTGAACTCTCCTTCTATGGAGGTATTCAGGACCCACCTTGACTCCTATCTATGCAACTTACTGTAGGGTATCTGCTTTAGCAGGGTGATTGCTCTTGATGATCTCTTGAAGTCCCTTCCAACCCCTCTGATTCTGTGATTCTGTGATACATCTCTCTCTAAAACACTGGAGTCACCTGAGGAGTTTTTCTTTAGATGAACAAGAGAGAAAATTGGCCCTTGATCTACCCTACTCCTGATAGTGGGTTTCACTGCAAGTCTTCGGAATTTCGAGGGAAAAGCAACTCAGCTAAGACTGCAAGAAGACACAAAGTGAACAAATTAAAACAAAAGGTGAGCAAGGCTTCTAGCTACTCTTACCTTAGCATTGTGTTAGAAACATGCAAAAAGCAATGAATGGAAAGCTGGGTTCCAGAAGTGTTTAGAAAATGAACAGTATACCACTTGCAGTAATAAATGTTGTCAGTTGTTTCCCCAGACACAGAAAATACCACTGAGCATATAAGAAATCTCTCCTTTGAAGCCATAGTAACAAACACAGGAATACACGTGCTTTTCCCAAGCTGCTTAAGTATACTTTCAGACAATAGCTCATTAAGAAAATTATTATAATTTATTAGGTTTTACGAACACTTGAAACAATTGTATAAATAAAAAAAAAATTCAAATCCATAGTGCTCATTAGTAGTATAATTATTACAAGAATGTCACTTCACTGTAGTTTATTTTTTTTACCATGTGCGTTCATAGACACACATGTAAGTAAACGTTAGGCCTTCCTCTGAGAGGTGGCTCTCAGGATTTGCCCGGAGCCCCTCTTTGCACGGAAGTGGAGCACTGCAGCTGCTCCGATACCACTAAATTCAGTATTTTCAACTGCTTTTTGTCTGATCTGATTACGCCTCCCAAGCTGGAAACCTCCCTGGTTACACAGCGCAGCACCTTCCATTTGCAAAAGACCACACTGAAGGCCCACCCCTAATTTGTTGTCTCATTTAGCCTGAAGGGAAAGTCCTCCCAGCTAGAGAGCAGGAGCAACGCTGTTTCTCTTCAGAGAAACAACTCAACGGTGCTGTGGCATATACTGTACACTTAATCTAAGACATATTTTGCTAAAAACCTCAAGTTATATTAAACATATGGCAGAAGATCATTATTTTAAGTATTTAAGTCAAACCAGATTTCCAGTTGGAGGTGGATCTATCATGATCTGGCAACATTTTCTTCAAGTGCTCAATTTTAACAAGTGTAAAAAAGAATTAAAATCTAGGCTAAATGTGCTGAAGTGCTGCTATGGTCTCATGAGGGCTCCTTGGTTGTCTTTTATTACTGTTCTGCTACTAAAGTGACAGGAGATTGGGATGGATTTTAGTGGAATTTGCCTTCATCTCGTGACTATACTAAATGAACCCAGCCAGAAGTGGCACTTGAACTCATAAAATTACTGCTGTAAAGCAATGTTTTTTAAAAAAACAAACAAACAAAAAAGCAAAAAAAAAAGAACCCCTCCCCCCCCCCCCCCAAAAAAAAAACTACAAAAAAAACCCAAAACAAAACAAAAAAAACATAACCAACCAAAAAAACAAATTAAAAAAAAAAAAAAAAAAAAACACCAAACCCACACTTCTTTGGTATAAGCTGGGTTATCCTAAGTATCAATAAAAATATTTGGAAGTGAGGATCTACAAGGTCATTGCAGTCATTTCATGTTCCACAGGCTGAACTACATGCTGCCATTATGTTTTGGGCTTCAGCTTTGATTTAATTGAAATGGTCCTATCACTCATCATCTGCAGTGGAGATAGATGAGCTTTTTTGCCCTGTAATGGTGCTTGTCTCCCACCTCTGTATCTGATTACTGCACAGCTGATGGCTGGACAGGGAGTATAAAGGAGGGAACTCAGACACTCACTCATTCTATCCACAGCACTCCCACTTTGCTCTCAAGTACCCATCATGAAAAGAGACAAAAAAATGCATGAGATGGCCTGCTCACATTTTGATAACATAAAACTGATTAGGATAGCTAAGCTTCCATAACATAACTTGGATAAAATGGATACAGTCTGAAAGGATAATTGTGAAAAAAAAACCAAAACAAACAACCAAAACAAGTGAAGGACAAATAAACAAGCAGACTCAAGCTTGTTGAAACAGGTGCTGTTTCCAAGGGACAGCATAAACAATCCTGATTTTGAAAACTTGGTTTCCAGATTTGTATTGTACACAGTACTGGAGAATATGATACCAGTATGTGACAGCTATACTTAAAAATAAGAGGCATCCATCATGGCCAAAATGCAGACATATATTGCAGTACAAGGCCCAGGGTGTTATGATCTGTGTTTGAATTTGGGTAGGATTGAATTATACATATTAAATTTACCTCTCATTGTAGATTTTAACTCGTTCCAAATCCAGATAGTGTACATTTAATTCTAACTCAACTTTCTCAAAATGCAAAATGTGTTTTCTTCCAGGGAATCTTAAGTTACACAAACTGCAAGAGATTGACTTTGTGAGTTATTCAGAGCTATCTCATGAGCTGTCTGCTTCCAAGAAGGTCTAACTTTTCTTTCTCTTTCCATTTTGAATGCTTACTCAAAAAATTCAGCCTTGAGAAAAGAAGACTGAGAGGGGACCTGATCCAGGTCTATAAATATCTGAGGTGTGGGGGGCAGAATGGTGAGGCCGGACTCTTTTCAGTGGTGAGTGGAGACAGGACAAGGGGAAACGGCCGGAAACTGCAGCACTGGAAGTTCTGCACCAACGTGCGCAAGAACTTCTTTACAGTGAGGTGACGGAGCAGTGGAACAGGCTGCCCAGGGAGGTGGTGGAGTCTCCTTCTCTGGAGATGTTCAAGACTTGCCTGGATGCCTACCTGTGCGACCTGCTGTAGGGAACCTGCTTTGGCAGGGGGTTGGACTCGATGATCTCTGGAGGTCCCTTCCAACCCCTACAATTCTGTGATTCTGTGATTCTGTGTGAAATGTTTTGAAAAAAGTAAACTGCTAATATTCCCAATGCTTATATTACAGTATTTCTTATTTTATTAGTAATGGTAATGTTACAGTCCCAGATATTTGTTTGAAAATGCTGGCTTAATATTTTTGAGGTTAGCATACTTAAATAAATATTTAAATAAATAATGTAAAAATATCGAAAGTTCATAGTGGTTGTCTGATTTCAGGTACCAAAATTCAAAGTCTACAGTGAATTAATTCCATGTTGTTTGTTGTTCCCATATATCAATATATGCCATGCAAAACTTGGGGAACAACATTCTTTTTTTCAGCTTTTGGGGTAAAAATTCTATTGTTTGATCTAAGGTCTTTTGCTACCCTGTTTGCATCCAGTTTGGAAAAATATGTAGTGGAAAAAGATGAATGACGCCTCTTTTGGGGAGTAAGGTATCCATCACATTTTATGCTCTGTTTCCTGCATAAGAAGATGATTATTATTCCATCTTTCCTCTTCAGACATGTCTAAAATCTTCATCCTGTAACTTGCTGAGAGATTATTAGCAGTGTGCACGGATGGCGTGTTGCGTTGCAGGTGTCTGTATTTATTATGAAATAATAATTACAAATTTTAAAATGGCAATCAGCACTTTGTCTATATCAGCTTTCAGCCTGGCCTCTGAGTAACCTGAATCTCCAAACCCCACAGCTGTCTTCCCCCCCAGTATGAGATCTCAGCTAGGGGCCAGGATCTGCTCTCATTTTCCACAGTGCTATTTCTTTATGCCAGTGGGGTTACTGTAAGTCTAGGATACATGAGAATGTATTTTGGCACGAAGAGTCTCTGTGAACTGGGAGGAGGAAGGCATGTGCTTACTGATAAGCAGGATTGCCTGGGTGCTTCTGCACAGGGGATCTGCAGAATGGGACAGGCATGGGGATCGCTGGTGGGCTCCAGCTGTGCTGCTGTCAGCCTCTGGGTGACATCAGTGCCACGATGGCTGGAAGAGTTTCAGTTTTCCATGGGTGGGCAAAGAGCTGACTGTAGAGAATAGGAAAATGTCTTTTGATGGATCTTTGCACCTGATTTTTATTTTATGCCCTGCCTGAAACTATGCATGGGTCAGAGGCTCAGAGGAGTGGGTCTGGTGGTACAGGAGGCTGAGCTACATAGCCAGCTCTGCAGTGTACAACAAGCAGCTTCCCTCAAAAAATGTCGTTTTATTTCTATTTGCAGAAAAAACAGCATAATTGCACACTGCATGTGTTTGATGTTAGTTGATCATTTTCTTGCTTTTAGTGATGCTGCAGGGATTTCCACTTGTGCCAATATATAAATTTGGATTTAGAAAAGATTTGCTTTCTGTTTTCCTCCATCTTTGCAAAAGTAGAAAATCTTCCTGCCCCTCTATTTCACTGTATGAAACACACGGAAAGTAAACTAGCTTCAGACATATCCCAGTGAGAGAACCACAACCAGGAGAAAAGGGGAAGAAACTGTCATTCCTCTAGAGCCCAATGAATTTGGAGCAGTAAGGCTATTTTCAAACTCTGATGGTTCCTATTTAAATGGGATTTTAAAAAATGTATTCTGAAATTATTATTTTTGTTTCTTAATGATGTATCAAAAAACCCAAGAAGACTCTTCAAAATATTATTTCTATGCACTCTTCACCTTTGCAGTATAAGCTGTATCTAGTTTCATTCACGATTGTCCACTACGTAATTCTTCTGCGATATATCCTGAAGCTGGGGTTTTGTATAAATCTTTCACAATTCACTGTTTCTTCAAAATGCATGCTAAAAATCATGATTGCATTATGTTTTCTTTAGAAATTACAGAATTCCTTAATTTGCCTGTTTTTTAAGGATTCAGTCTTATCATCAGAATATTTGGATTAGCTTATGATTTAGCAGGACAAAGTCCTTAATTATTATTAAAAATATTTCCTCTCCTCTCCTCTCCTCTCCTCTCCTCTCCTCTCCTCTCCTCTCCTCTCCTCTCCTCTCCTCTCCTCTCCTCTCCTCTCCTCTCCTCTCCTCTCCTCTCCTCTCCTCTCCTCTCCTCTCCTCTCCTCCCCTCTCCTCTTCCTTCCCTTCCCTTCCCTTCCCTTCCCTTCCCTTCCCTTCCCTTCCCTTCCCTTCCCTTCCCTTCCCTTCCCTTCCCTTCCCTTCCCTTCCCTTCCCTTCCCTTCCCTTCCCTTCCCTTCCCTTCCCTTCCCTTCCCTTCCCTTCCCTTCCCTTCCCTTCCCTTCCCTTCCCTTCCCTTCCCTTCCCTTCCTTTCCCTTCCCTTCCCTTCCCTTCCAATTCTAAATTGCCTGAATTCTCATTAATACTCATTTATGTTAAGAATAACTCCAGTATGTACTTACAATTTGTGAAAATGAAATTTAGCATACTGTCCATGTTAAGGAGATACTTTCCACAATTTACAGCAAGGGATCTAATTTTTAGAAGTATTAAGCATGAGGGCAAAAAAAAAAAAAAAAATAGAGGAAAGAGAAAAAGAGATGGTAGGTTCAAGCAAACGCAAATCTGTTTGACATAAATACAACAGCCTCTCAGAGCTCTGACAGTGACAGCAGAAGTCTGCCAGCATTCCCTGTTACCAGCGTGCTCATCAATCAACATCACATTGTGCTTGGTGTTGCACAGTGCCAGAACAGTGCTTGACTGAAGAGCCTGCAACAGAACCTGGAGGCTAGACAAAGTAAGCACAAAGTAAGATAAATTTAAACAAAATCACAGAAGAGTAGCTAATTACATCAGAGCTACATCTGTATTTGCCAGAATTCTAGGGAGGACACGTGGGGATTCTTGTAATTTCCTGCCGCTTTATGATTCTTGTTCTAGCTTTGTGTCCTCAGCAGTGATTCCCACATTGAGATTTATGGATCACTGGGGAACTGCGAGGGCATGGTAAGTTGTATACAGAACAACAGTATTCTGTAGCAAAAAATACTGAAGTAAAACTTTGATGACAGTAGAGTCATTCCTTATCATTGATGGGATGTAACAGTCTGTTGGCCTAAAAACTTCAGAAACTTTTATGCTTTTTCCATTGTTTGTTGTTTTTTCAGCCCACTAATAGAGAAGATGACTACAGTGACCTTTCGGAGCGTTTTGTTTTCCATTTTAGAAAGGTTTTCCACATGAAAAACATTGTCTCACTTTTATTAATTTGTGGACCCTGTCTAATTTTGGCAATTCATTTCATAGTTCTTGAGCACCGTACATCATATGTAGGCTGTTCTCAAGCAGTGTATATAATATGTAGTCTGAGATGCTAATAATAAAACTTGAGCTTTGTGACATGACAGATCTCTGAAGAGCAAAAATGGATCCTAACTTGATAATCTTGGCTGTGCAGTAACATGCTGACATGCTGGGTATGAAGAAAATTTTCTGCAGAATCGCCTGTGTATTTCCAAGCAGTCTGGATCGGAAGCTGAAACTCTGGTCCTTTCAGTCCATATATATGTTAATGTTACAAATTTGAGGCTTCTGTAAACAGAGAATATTTTTCTCCTTCCCCTTTGTGTGTATGTGTATTTAAGCCTGTCTTTCTTAAGCCAGGCCTGGGCTCCCATTGCTGAGGAGCCACTGAAGAAAATGAAGACTTTTGAGCTTTGAGACTGCACTGAAAGCCAGCTAGATCAAGGAGGAAATACCTGTAATCAACATACTGATTTTAATTATGGAATGTTTGTTTTTCAGAGAAAGTCTCAAGAAATAAAAGAGTCTTAATCTCTGTTTCTGTTGCTTCAAATCAAAAGATTTGTCTTCTGAATCTGGAATGTAAGATTCCCTCTCAGGGAATCAAACAGTTTTGGAGTTCAGCAATAGAGGGGTCTTGAGTGACCCTTTGGAACCACAGATTCAAAGTTCAAAAAGGCAATTCTGTACCACAAAGGAACAGGAAAAAAACAAAATGCAGTATGTGTAGCATATGACCATCAACACCACAGCTAAACAAGGAAGAAAACTGTAGAAAATGAAAAGAGAAAAGAAATCTCATGCCAAACAGGGAACAATGCCACTGATGTGGCAGCTGGCATAGGAACAGAAGATGTTCGTTGATTCTCAAATCCTGCTCTGAAATACACCAGCAAAGGAAACATATTCATTACTGTCAGAGCCTGGGGACTCCTCAAATGAAGGAGAAAGCACACACATATGCACACAAAAGAAACTACAAATGCAAAATGAAGACTGATAAAATGTACTGGCAGCTTGTCTACATGCAGCATGCAAATGATGCTTGGGGATGCAAGTGATGTCAAAGACTGGATTCCCAGGAGAGAGATGTCAGTGAGGCACTGACCCACAGTTCAGTGTACCTGGTGAGGAACAGCTCCCAGCCATGCAAAACACAACATGGGCACACTGCTAGGAACACACTGGCTCTTGCTGCTGCCACCCAGCACAATGACACTGGTGCATAGAACATAGTATGACACACTATGAGAGTCATTGCGCCGGGACAGAGACTCTCTGGAGAGATGGGGGCTGGGGGCATGGTGCCTGCCAGACACCACAGTGTCAGCTAATCTGAGGGGAGGAAAAAACAGCTGAGAAGCTATAAAGTGTGACAGCAGATGGCATTATTTGTAGGATCAAAGAGCTAACAATCTTCACTGAGGCCCTGGAAACTGTAGGGAAGAAAAGACACAGGCTCAGACTCTGTGTTGACCCCAAGGAGCTGAGCAGGAACATTAAAACAAAACATTTCCACTTGCTCGCAAGTAACAACAACATATGTGCTGGAGAGTGAGAGCCAAATTCCTGAGCAGATGTATGGCATTGGCAGGGCTTTGGCAGATTCTCCTGAACACAAAAGCTGGATGTTCTGTCTTCTCAGCAAACTGCTTGGCAGATGATGCTGTGCTGAGTTGCCTGTTGGCACGTGTTGAGCACCGAAAATCGTTCTGCTGGTATTGCCCAAGGACTGAAAGCCTGCCTCCTCGAAACAGCTAGCACTCTTTCACAGTTTCACACTTGGTATTATTGGAAAAGGTCTTTCTTGGAGAACTGAGGGCAAGAAGGGACTCAGAAGACCATGACTGCCCCCACCATGTTTTCAGTCATGCAGGGGACCCTATCTGATGAAGGATCCTTCTGCAAGCGAGTTGTGGGGATGCAAGCACGCCAGAGTGAGAAACAGAAATACTGTGCTGAAGGAAGCTAGAGAAAGCTCTGTTCTCCTCTTTCCCTCAGCTGTCATGCTGGAATGATGACAAAAAAGAAACACGAATGGCATTTTCCCTGACTACTGCAAGAGTTACCAATATCGAGAGAAAAATGCCAGCTGGTGTAAACTGGCCCAAAGCAGTTTTGCTGACTCACACCCACTAAGACTTTGCCATACCAGTATTTTAAATGAGGCATTAATTAGATAATGGCAATTCGGTCAGAAAACTGAAAGATGTGTTTGGCACTTGTGGCTGCCCCTGGCTCTGATCTCCAATATTCCCCAGGGGCCTGGGATCTCTGAGTGACAGTGACGTGTGAATGTCAGTGCCTTCTTTTCTGTTAGCCAGCCCTTCCTCCTGCCTTTGCAAACCCATTTGGACAGAGGCCATGCTGGGTATGGTCTGTACCCACAAAGCAAGGCACGAACAGACCCAGAAGCTCCTCCGCAGCCTACAGAGCCCAGACCTGGTGAGATGGGACCACCAGGATGGGGGTGGCCACCATTTCCATGCCAAGGCTGTCCCAGTTGGCAGCTGGGGCCACCAAATGAGTGCCAATTAGTGCCCGTTGTGCAAGTGGTTCCTGCAGCGTGGACACCTGCCTGCTAGGAGCAGCACTGAAATCATCCATGCGTCTCACAGAGGTCACCGAGCAGCCCCTCGATGCTAATAACTTTTGGTCACTACCAACTTGGACCGCAATCGAACCATTGACCTAGAGGTGAAAGGGTGTATATCCCATTACCGATCTGCTAAACCATCCAGTCTCCCTATTACTGCAATTTTAATTAACTGAGCCAACGACATGAAAGCTGAAGGGAGGGGGAGTGGGCAAGGAAAAAAAAACTCATTGGCTTTTACACCAGATTTGTTTCTTTTGAGTGGATTCTACGTTTTGTTAAGCAGTCTGCATGGCCCATGAGATGCACCCTGATCTGCTGTCTGTGCAGTAAGCCAGCAAAAGGGGAAACGCTGCTGCTGCCCCTTGCCAGGGCAAGTTGAGCTGTTCCAGACATCAAGAAGGCCTGAATTTTACTCTAGTTATGATCATTCCCCATAGTAAAATACAGTATGTATATATGTGTATGCACGTGAATGGGTATGGGTATGTCCAGATATTTAGGTTGCTCCAAAAGTAATGCCTCCTGTTTATTTCCATGAAAACTACAACAGATGCAAAAAACACAATAACATCACTTCATAGAGGAAATTCTCAGCTACGAAACACTATTTTTTCAACACATTCATCACCATCAGCTATGCATTTTTTGTCAGTGATGAACAAGAGCCTGCATACAACACTGTAAAAATCTGCACCAGTGGAGGTGACCCACTGTTTCACAGCTGTTATGATGGCATCATTACTAGGAAAATGTTGCTCACACCGTCTTTCCATCAGTCCAAACAGATGGAAGTCAAAAGGCTCCAAATCTGGACCACACCATGGGAGTACTAGCACAACTCAGCCATGATTGGTAGTGTGCTCCATGGTTTTCGAACTGGTGTGGGTCCCATTGCTATTGTGTTGCAAGAGAAAAGTCGTTTTCTTCTCTGGTCTGACTCTGGAAGTTTGAGCCCTCAGCTTAGTCAGTGTCACGGTGTAGTGGTCAGAACTGATGGTCTATCGGGTTCCAGGAACTCCAGAAGACCAAGCTTTTCCTATCCCAAAAGACAGTGCATGTCTTTTTACTCACTGATGGCTGCATCCTGAATTTTTTCTTCGATCGGGAATTCACACATCACCACTCCTTGGTCTGCCATTTTGACTTGCAGTTCATAGTGGTGACACCACATCTCATCACTGGTAATGATGCATTCCAGGAAACTGTGACCTTCAGCCTCATATTGGTTCAATAGGTCCTGACAAACTTGCCTATGGTGTTCCTGTGTGAGCATCTGTGGGACCTTTCCGGCAAAAGTTCACAAGCTTCTGGTGCATAAATATAACACACACAGCTTTCCTTTAGATGCTGCTACCATCACACAAATGATGATGTACCGTCCCTTGATTCAGAAACAAGGGAAGCTGATTACTGCTTTGACCTCTGTGCAACTCTGCAAACTCATCCTCTGTGTGGGAGCCCCCATGCTGGCAGTGCTCTTTCTGCACTCATGTGCTTCATTACACAGACACCTACGTTTCAAACGACATCTCGTCTGCTGCCAGCCCCAGAGTGTTCCATGCTTGTTCTTGCATGTGTGTTTGATAAGTCACGGCATGACTATTATTTTATTTGTTTGTGATGATTACCCACTGTGGTCTATTCCCGCAACAAAAACGACAGAGTCCCTGAAATGCAGCAGCTCCTCAGGGTCCAGCATCCTGTGAAAACCCCACTCCTCACAGGCTGTTCCTGTCTCCAGCAGTGCAAGCACAGGGGGAAGGCAATCACAGCTTGACTCCAGATCCCAGCTGTCTGCAAAAGCCACTCTTTGCTCGGGGGCCTCACACACAGCACAGGCCAAACCTCAGCACAAGGCTTCCCAGCAGCAGGGAGAGATGCAGCACAAAGCCTGTGCAAGCCCCCGTGTGCAGGAACCTCTTTGATGCTCCTTTGCCTTGTTATTTCAATTGTTTTGCATATGCAAAACAAGTCTGGAAACAGAAAATGAAGAAGACTACAGCTAAACTGTGCTTTTAATTGTACCTGTTGTTAGCACAGAAAGTAAAATATTACATAAACCTACAGTATATATATGTGCCCTTAAGACTCTTTCCATACCTCTCCTGTGCCCCTCGAACTCTCCACATAAATTGTTCTTTGATACTCTCCATAGCAGCCTCTTCCCATGACTGCTGCTCTGCTTTCCCACTCCAACTCCTCTCACCCTGTTGCTGAAGGAGGCAGTGAACTGCTGCAGTGAGGGATCTGAAGAGCCACAGCAGCTTTGTGGTTCAGAACAGGAAGGAGGGGCTGAGCTGTACTGGGAACATAGACAGCATCATCACTCCCTGTGATCTAACATTCAGTTCCTGCAGGACTGACATTGCAGCATCAGAATGCTCTCAGGAAAGACAAAACATGCAATATGGGAGACAGTGCTGCATTTCTAGATCAGTGTCCATGTTACCCTATGGAGCCAGTGCCTTATGCTGCTGTGCCCACTCTCCTCCTGTTGTGCACAGCCTAACTGTGTGTGCACCCAGGCCAATGGCTAGGAGGCAGAAAGGGAAAAGTCCTCATTTTGCCTCTCAAGCTGGCACTAAAGGTATGAGCACTCCTCTGCCCCACTGTAAAGAGATCTGATGCTTAACCCCATGCACTTCTCATCAGCTCCAGCTCGTGGCTGTGGCACTTCTCCATGGATCAGAAGAGGAAACACAGCCTCACAGAGAATAGAAGGTTGTCCTTACTTGTCTATTCTAAGAAGAAGTCTCGTTCATGTTCAGGGAATATTGATGTGTGAACTAGCTGGAAACTCCACAAACTCAGGGAAAAGCTCAGAACTGGATGCAGGCCTACCTAACCCCATGATTGCTTTCTGAGCAATGAAAATGATGGTTTAGGCAATGCTCAGTACTAAAGTGAGCAGCCAATGAGTCATTAATAACTTTAACTTTCATGTTTTTAGGCTTAAAGCTTTGAAGGTCACAACCTGTTGACATGGGTGAGACAGTTCACTCACTTCAGAGCTCTTTCTCAGGCTGCCTGCAAGCTCAGCATGACAAATATTTTTACCTCATACTTGCTTTTAATAATTTTTTTTTCATACCTGTCATGACTAAAAATACAGAGCACATTGCTTGCACGAGAGGTGAATGCCACAGCCAATTCCATAAGCTCAGGAGTGGAGAACCACCCCATGTTGGGCTTGTAACAAACACATGAGTATCTCAGTCGGGCACAGTGTGGGTGTTTTGTATGCTAATCTGCAAAGGCCTGTCAAAGAGTATTAATCTCCACTTTTGTGATAATGTGCTTCCCTGTACCTCTACACAGCTGGTTATTGGGAAACACTATAGCCCTGGTCCCCATGCATGAGACAGTGTTATAGCCCAGAGCTCCATCTGACATATCACAATAAACTTTGCAGTTGGCAGATGCTCTGCTCCAGGAGGGAATGCACCTGGCTCAGAAGCCTGCTTGCAGCAGTGGCACAGCCTCCTCTGCCCCAGTGCTAGACACAGCTGGATGGGTCAGCTGGATGGGCACAGCTGTGCTAAGGAATTCAACTTCAACTGTAGCAGAGCATAGGATGGGAGACTTAGCACTAGGGATCTGACAGGTATGCTCATGCTTCTGAGAGTTTCAGCCAACAGGCTTTCTCAGAATATGTATAATGGCAAATACTTTTGTAAAATGGCCATGTTTGTGCGTCCTTGCTGCTCCTCCACCTTCCTCAACTGATGGGTGGATTTCTACATGAGACACTTTCAGTCCTTTCCCACCCTTGTATTTGAGAATCGTGGTTTTTAGACATCCCCCAGAAGCCTCTGATATCTGCTGTAAAGTGACTTGAACTCATATACTATATCCTATACTTTAATGCTCATCAGACTGGGACTTTACCTGCTGCTAAACACTGCACATGACCTCCAGTCATTTCAACATCCAGCAACCAAGGACACCATCAGATTCCCACCCCTGAGAGCCAGGCTCTCTCTGAACACCAGAAGACCGTGACACCACGGTCAACCAGAAGAGAGATGAAGTCCTTGGCTAACATGGTCCTAGACTGTAGGCAAGACCACATATGATGTCATCTACCTGAAGATGTCTCACCACAGCGCCAGTAAAGGTCGAGGAAAGCACTGGATGCTGACTGAGCATCTGAAGTGGAGCTGGAGCAGAAAAGGAGAAGTCCCAAGGCACTGGAGAGACAGACTTCCTGCTGCTGACCACATTTCAAACAGGATGTGAATTCTAACCATACAGCTTGGATTTTGGAAGTTTTTTTGCTTCCCACACACTGGAGATTTGAAAATCATTGTCTGCTTTTAAGTAAGGAGAGGAAGATCATGGCACTATTGCAATGAAGACCACTAAGAAGGTGGAGAAGAAGAGGTCCTGCAGCCCTCATCCATTCCAACCCCAGGTGTTAATAAGGTCTCTTGCTGCTCCCTCTTGAGGTTTTGTTTCTGTTTGATTCTGGGCTTGACACCAGTTCCTGAGCACTTTCCCACGCCTCGCAACCAGGCCTGTCCCTGGGATGGAAAAATGTCTCAGTTCTAGCACCACCATACCCATGACATGATGACCCCTTCCAGCCCCCAGTGCCTTGCTCTGAGTTTGCCACTCTCAGGCTACATAGCAGCAAAACTGTGGAAGCACAGCCACTGACCCAGACATTTCATTTCCCAGAGGGAATGCCATTGCTACAGCACAGGCTTGTGTCCCTGCCCAGCATGTAATCACCAGTCATGCGTTAAATTTCAGCTAATGCATCAAGGGTTACCAAACCAAATTTTAGCTGAGAGAGTAGCGAGGAATCCCCCGTTTCCAGGACAGCAAGCTCATTTCCCAGGGTAGCAGGTTCTTGCACAGATCACTGCCCTTGTCCTGGAGTCAAGCCCTTGTGTAAGTATACTTAATTGGGTTCCCCTCAGCTTGAATGACAACAATACCTTTTGTTTGTCTGCACTGTTGTGGCTCACTGTCACATCAGTCTGTGAGACTGTTACCTGCTCACCGGCACAGCATATCTAGCATTATGAAGCATACTTCACCCTGCTTCCATACTGCACCCATACTTCACCACCTCTTCTCTATGGCTGGGTGTTTTTCTCCGTCTGACTTGGGACGGTCTGTCCCTCCTGACCCAAGGAACATGCAGACGTGTCATACAGCCACAACACAATCTTATCAGCAAACAGGTTCCCTCCTGGTGCTTTACTCAGTGCTCTTATGTATTTCTGGTTTTCACTTTCCACGCATGAGTACATAGATCAGAGCAGCACCAGCAAAAAAGGCTTGGGCGACCAGCTTTGGATTGTTTAAAGATATGAAATGTGCTGGCACTACTGTACTGTAAGTAAGGAGGAGGAAACGCACATTATCTGCCTTTCTACAGCTCCCATTTTCTTGTTTATGGAGTTCTGGTTTCCTTGGGTGAAGCTGGACCACCCAAGGATGCAGTCACACTCTGGAGTGTGGAGGAGGATGAACATCTGCTGGCAAATACAGAAGGGTGGGAAGGAGGGGCAGCAGCAATAGGAGTCAGTAAAAGCTTGCAGTTGCAGGCTGCAGACAGCCAGGCAGTTCAGTGAATGTCTGCAGAACTGGCAAATCTTTGCATCTAAAGCATGAGCAGCAGTGGTGAACTATATCTACAGTTAGTTCTACATGCCCACATGCTTGAACTGTTTGCATTTTGTCACACCATCAATTAAAAAAAAAATACACAAATTCTCTTCACCCATCTTAGATAGGTATATATGTATAGGGAATAGCGTTCCATATGCATCCCTTAGGCCCCTGAAAATGCCCTCTGTCGTGCAGTAGTGGCATGGTGCTCATGGAGTGCTTTATGGCATGACATTGATGGCTTGCTGGGATTCCAGGCCCCTACATTTTGAACATCTTCATGTCTGCAGATATTTTAAAAACAGATTTACATCCCCTCTGTAAACAAGAGGGATTTTGTTTTAAAGATCTTTGGTGAAGAACTTGATCTCCATGCAGCTGACTAGCTTTCATTAGAATCTCTAGGAATGAAAGCCCAAGTGCAAAGGCTGCAGGGGAAAATGGTCAGTACTTCGAAGCCTATGGGCTGAGGGCATAGGCAAGACCCTGGAAAACAAAATTTGAGATCAGGAGATGCCAACAGTAATGTTTAATTGTCTGCCAAGCAAAACACACAGTGCGGTGACACCACAATCATTGAGGATTTCTGTACAGTTTGCCAAAGTACTGTTCTCAGTTGTGCTCTCCCTGAAAAGCAGTGAGCCTCAGAAACACTCAGCATCCCGTCAGACACCAGTGTTCTGCTATGACAGGGACAACACTCCTCCAGGTAAGACATGATGTGCCTTTCCCAGATCGGAGAGGTCAGATGGCTGCTCCACTACGTACGTGGGATTTCCACTGAATGCAGATTCTGGAAAGAGATTATGGTGGAGGAAATCCTTGTCATTGCTATAGTTTCCCCTTCCCTGCTGCTGTATAACATGTCTTCATAAATGATAAATTATTGCTAAATGCCATTGTCTGCAGATCTAGGGAGTTAGCTTCATACATGTATGCCTTCCCAGCTCCTTCTAGGCAGTGCTTCCTCCAAGATTCCCCTAGAGAATATGATTTCATACTTAATTCAGACAGCAATATAAAGACCTTTTAACATTTGATCACACCTCTAAAAGTAGAGCCTCGTCACGACAGTACGTCGCCTTTCACAGCAGTATCTCAAAGAATGACACAAAAAGCAGTTCAGCTCTTATTTGCAGTGCAGTGTGCCATTTCTGTGATCACATCTAATGATAACAGCTTATAGAAATTGTTTCAGAAATAGTGTAGACAGTGACAGAAAGAGAACTTTTTTTAGCTGATCAGAGCATCAGAAGATGTGTACATCAGTTAGCACGCAGCTTTTGTAACATTACAGACATCACTCTGTTTTATCAGTCTTGAGTGTTTGGTCTGGAAAAAGAATAATTAGGAAAAATAAATAATCTCAAAAGAAAGAGGATAGCCTCTGTGTGGAAACAGTGGTACAGTGGTACATCCCTATGATCCATGTACAGCTTGTATTGCTTTATCTTTAAGGTTGGGTTAATTTCCTGTTCAGGACAGACTGGTCCCTCACTGAAGTAAGAACTGTGTCAACTTCAGCAGGAATGTTTTCAGAGTCCCCACCTGGGAAGACAATGGTTTTGAGTGGGAAAATAAACATACTGTCCTTCGGTTGGTTCACTTACTATTTTCTCTGCAGACAATGCTAATTGTTCTGTCAGTTGGGATGAGTATTATAGGAGCACAGATTGTGTGTAGGACAGTGAAGATGCCATGTCAACACACAAGGAAAAAAAAATGAAAGACAAATGTGCCCGGGGTATTTCTTGTAGAATAAAAATTTTAACTATCTTTAACACAGGAAGTTAAATTTTATCACACAGATGATGCTCACATCTCCAAATATGGTGCTCTTGCTATCTTTCTCTCAAGTCACTCACTTCCTACCTGTTTGAAAAATTATCATTTAATTCCACCTCCCCAGAATATCTTTTTGGATGTTACAACCCAGAGAGGTTTAGGGGAATTGCAGCAGTGCACACTTTTGAAGTAAATGGCCATATATTGTATATATGACAAAATACAGGAAACCACAGTGCCACTGTTCATATACATTTTGTGCATGCAGATTAGTGTCATAGATGTGAAACACAGTGTTCAAGGCACTGGCATGCTCTCTCTCAGTAGATCATAGTTGCAGCTGTTTAAGGAGCTACCTTTGCTCCTGCAGCTATTAAACCAGCTGCAGAAATTATGACTTGCTATCTCTTGCGTTCCACCACTTAAACGGCTCATTATGACTTTCACCAAAAAAAAGCCCATGGTTTTACAGTGAGAGCAAATACTTATGATGTTAGGCAGCACTGAGCTGCTGCCTGCTTCTAGGGAGATCTGTCCACCTCTCCTGGAATCCCATCCCTCTAAATTGCAGAGGTTGGCTCTTAGTTCATGTCAGAACAATGCCCACAGTAATGGAAACCTCCAGGCATGACCAAGGCCGACAGCACAAAAGCTGCACTAAATATCAATGACAATGTCACATATAGATGAAACAGCAGCAACTGCCATCATGTGAGGCACTGGGCACACACTGTTTGACATCCAGCACTCTACAGATTTCGTAATTTGTCCCATTGCTCCTGCCACCATATTTGCGTGTATCTCACACTTTTCAGAACCAAAAATCTACTTAATAAATATTTGAATATAAACATTTCAAAGCATTTCAATAACATTTCAAATAGTCAACACTCTACATAGATTGCTCCGAAAGTAATGCCTCCTGTTTGTTTCCATGGAAATTATAACAGCTACAAAGAACACAAAAACACTATCTGAGAGAGCAAATTCTCAGCTACAAAGTGCTGTTTTTCAACACAGCACCATTAGCAATGTGTTTTTGCCAGCAGCGAACAAGCACCTGCATGCCACGCTCCTAAAAATTTACATCCACTGTCACCACTGCTAAAGTGCACTACACAGAGTTTAGCCTCTGCTACCATACCACCTACATCCATCTCTGATGTCTTGAGCCAATATAGTACAATAGGAGGCATTAGTAGTGGAACAGCTCTTGTAATGCATTCATTGGTAAAAATATGTTGATGAAACTCCGTACAGCTCTATATGCTTACATCTAAGCTTGAATTCCATCTCCAAAACTTTTTTTTTTTTTTTTTTGACAGCAAAAAATTTACAGTGCTGAAGTCTGATAGCTTACTCTATCTGTGAGCGCTCCATAAAGTTGGATATATGCAGCACACATCTACCAACTCTCCACACACACATCTGACAGATACAGAAATAGGACTGTGCATTCTGTATTGCTGCTTCAAATTACTGGATGATTATGTAATTTATATTATTATTGTGTGGGGGTTTTGTTCTGCTGCAGCATGGTTCCCCTTGCAGGATTTTTCTTTTAAATACTGATTACAGTGCCAAGGGATGTGAATAGCAGTATTGGAAATAAAAACTAATTAGTACACAATATCATAAAGACATACCTTCAGTCCTAACCACAATTATTTGCTGTACTCTTTTTTGTTTCATTCATGCTCCATAGCTGTCAGGGTCAGTTTTGAACAGGATTTGCAGTGAGGTCTGTCAACCAATAACTGCTGCAGCCTCTCTTCTTTTGCTAACCAGTGCTGGCTACAAGTGAGGCAATGTTGACACATGGGAAATGTATGAGGTTGGGACTCTTTGAAGTAGAGAGATGGAGCTGAGAACTGGGACAGAGAGCTTTGTAATGTTGTGTCTTCATCAAGGTGATCAAAACCTTAAGACTGTGATGGCAATAAATCCAAGATGGAGGTTTGGTTGTGTTTTCTCAATTCCATCACCCACAGGGAATAAAAAAGTGATGGAACAGTTTATCAGCTGGAGCAGCTACTGCAGAAAACTTGTATATTTTGTGTTTTGCTCCATTTCTTCACTGTCATTGTCCATTTTCTCTTTTTCATCTTCTAAACTATTTCTATCCTGCTTTTGGCCTTTTTCCAGTATGTTCCACTGACTTCTCACCTGCTGTCATCAAAACATTTCAGCAGTCTTCAACCTGAGATGCTATCAATAATTTTTGTTACTCAGATTTCACTTTTTTTTTTTCCTGCAAGGGAAAGCACAGAACATCTCACACCAAAGTAACCATTTGTGTCTTCTCGTTACTTAATGAAATAGAAAACTGCTGCTGAAAATTCTGAATGAGCTCAAGAAAATCTGGTTTTAATACAGCTATGCTATTTTTTTTTTTCCTTTTTGCATAATACTATTTCAAGATCACTTCTGAGAGAGCAAAATAATAGCAATAATTAACAGAGTAAACATTTATTAGCCTTCTATTGCACTTATCTTACTTCTTTACTATTCACTAAGCTTCAAGATTTTATTTCTGATAACCAACCTTGACTTTAACATAGACTTTCTGCATCACAGTTTTACATTCAAGAGACCACACTGTTTAAAACGGCAGGCAAGTAAATAAAAAATTGAAAGTAATATATGAAGATACAGCTTGCTATTTTACCTTCTCTTGTTGGCATCAGAAAAAAAGTATGAGTGTCCTGCTAGAGGGAGGGTATGGGACAGGCTTCAGAGACCATGCATTTACATTTCATCATCACGGTAGTGGTGGGCTGTCTCACCATTGTGCGTTGGCACCAAGCTGCCCTATCATGAATGTCTACTTCGTTTTCACACCAAATTAATTCCGTTGACAGACATGACATACTTTTGCTGCCGGGTTATTGTCAGTTCTTGCTGATGGACTGATATATGATTGAAAGAGATTGCAAAAGTGCTGCATTTTTGTTATAAGGTCTCGTTGAGAGCTGTCTAAAGCAAGAGAATGGAATTCTCCCTGTTAGATGCACATACAAACCTGTCTTGGAGTTCACATCTCTGTGATACTTAGACCCAAGATTAGGAAAACTGCTATTTATTGGGGATTGGTGCCGCACTCTCGTGCTTTTTACTAGGATTTCTGACCTGTCTCTGACATCTGTCTGCACACAGCTTGTACCCCCTCCCCCTTTCCCCAGAGTCTCTCACCCATGAAGGCTGTGCCATTGCAGCACTTGTTCTGAGCACTCATCCGCCTCAAGCTGCCCTGCTGTTCTGTGCCAGGCCTGAAACCCAGCTGCAGCTCTGACTGGGCTTTTTGGGGAGTGCAGTTACATCTCTGCAGGTTTTACAGAGAGGTTTTCTCATTCGTCCACATAGGTATATCTCTCATCCTGGTTTGTGACTGTTCACATTTCGAAAGCTGCAGTGTTTTCCCCGTGGAGATGGTGAACATAGAGGTCCCCTGTAAAGATGCTTTTCCTTTAGGCCCTCTCAGCTTCCCTTGTCACTTATTCCTCACAGCTCCTGTTTCCCTACAGTGCTAGACCAGCAGCCCAGTCTCTGTGTCTCTTTGTCTCAGCCTGTCTGCACCCTGATAATCTGTCTCTTTCCTGCTGTTGGAGCCTTTGTAGGTCACCATTGGAAGTGGGAGATGCCAGCAGGGGTGGACTGATCCCTCCCTGAGCAGGAGAGTTGCAGGAAACATTGCTACCATCTCACCACTGGCAGCACCTGCAGCCTGAACACCCCACTATGGAGCTGTGTGCTGCAGCCATCAGTGTGCCCAGCACAGTGCACTGACAACTAGACCCCGGGGGCCTGAGTTCTAATGAAGAGCCAGGGCCATGCAAGGGCTCTGCTGGGGATAGTGATAGGTTCCCACCACAGCAACATGAAGGAGTCCCTCTGGGAGCTCACGGCATTGCACAGTTGACCTGTTGATGGCCACCCTGCTTCACTCAGAGGGGTGATGCTATGGTGCTTCTCCTTTATAGACAAACAGCAGCATGCAGGAGGGATTTGGGTTTCTCCCTAGAGCCAGATTTCTGCTTCCCATAGCCCACCATTGCCTACAACTCTCTCTTCCCAAGCACTGCCATCTCCCGAGCCGGCATTTTGCCTTCTGTCCCAGCCAGGCAGCAGAGTCCTTACTTAAAGGCACGCACAACCCCAAGTGAACATGCAAACCAACAAAGAACACAAACGTAAAATAAAATTAAAAGAGAAACAACAACAACAACAAAATCCACCCAAGCATCATCATCACCGAGAGCACTGCAGCACCAAGAGGACAGTGGCAGCAGGGCGGGATGCCCGGCAGGCAGATGAAGCACCGGCACCCTCGTTCCCGGTCCCCGCATACTGCCGCTGCTGCCAACCTTCCGCGGGCGCGGAGCGGTGCGGGGCCCCCTCAGCTCCCCAGCGTGGGGCAGCAAGAGCGGGAAGACGGGGCTTTTTGGACACGGGTCGTCGGGCTTGCTTTTTTTGTTTCTTCTTTTTCTTTTCTAGGGGAAAAGAGTTCGGCGGTCACCGGCCGGCACCCGGGGAGGACAGGGCTGGTTTCGGCAAAGCAGAGCACGTTTGCCATTTCTATTAAAGTGTTAGTAAAGTTAGCGCAGCTCCGATGGCATCTGAAACGCCAAACAGGGGACTGGTTTCAAGCCCGTTCCTCACTGGAGCGGGATACACTAGTATGTTTCTTATTTTTATTTTCCTTATAGCCTGTTAAATTGACTAATAAAGTCAACACAGAGTTCTCTGTGTGGCTTCAAAAAACTCAGTAATTTTGTTAGAAAACGTTGAAATCCAACCCCAAAGTATTCAGCCCAAATATTTAGTTAAAGTAACCCTGTGGGTTAATAAACTAAACAAAGGCAAACCATGCAAAACTGCAGCAATGAAAACCAGGCTTAAATAAACGAAGGAAAGTTTATAAGAACCCTTTAGCTGGAAAAAAACAGCGAAGAAAAACTGCATGAAAGTTTAATATGAAGCATGTGATACGCGGGGGGCTCGGCTTACAGGTACAGAGCTTCGCCTCGAACTGTCGTTGCCCTCCGCACAATTTCGGAGATTATTTTTGTTCTAAGCTGCATTTCCCTCAAAAGCTCACAGCGGAGGTTTCTGCTGGAGAAACCCTCTGCGGATATGGGCAGGTTGAGGGGAGAGGAGCTCCTGTGCTGTGCTGTGTCTCCCTCTCCCTGACAGAGCTTCAGCTGACTGCTAATTTCGGTGTCCAAACTTGTTTAGTTATTTCAGCTCCAGTAATGTGGTTGCAAAATATTTACCTTTCACACAAGAATCTGGATTATTTTGATTAGAGACCGATGCGCTCTTCAAAATGTTTGCTTATGTGCAAGCGTTCTTCCAAGTGGGGCACAACAGAAGAGCTCTCTTGTAAGCCACGACATTTACACTAGTTAATAACAGCTGAAAGAAAGAGAGAAAGAGCGAAAGAGCGAAAGAGCGAAAGAGCGAAAGAGAGAAAGAAAGAGAGAAAGAGAGAAAGAGCGAAAGAAAGAAAGAAAGAGCGAAAGAAAGAAAGAAAGAAAGAAAGAAAGAAAGAAAGAAAGAAAGAAAGAAAGAAAGAAAGAAAGAAAGAAAGAAAGAAACTAAGAGAAAATTTAAAAAGTTTTTAGAAGTTTGGTTTCAAGATAGAGTGAGTCTTTAAAAAAAAATTAAAAAGAAATAATTTAAAAAGGGACACTTTAATGCAGGCAGTTCAAATGTGTACACTAAATTACAGCAAACCATCAAACAGCCTTCAGCGCGTTGGCAGTTTGGTAATAATTATAATCGCTGCTGTTCTGCAATTTAGATCATCACGAAAGAAACCTTCACGACAATTGTTTTTTTATCAAATAAAGGGCATGGGACTAGTGACATGTTTTTCTCTACGGAATAATGGGTTTCCAAAATTATTTTCTTTTGCATTATATCCCCAAAGAAGGAGTCGGGGAGGAGAGCGCTGGAAAAACAAGCCCAAAAATAACAAGAGATTGTTTAAACTTCTCTTAGTTGCTTTTCATTTTCAAGAAAAGCTGAATAAACAGCGTCGGCCCCGCCTGACAGCGCAGAAAGCAGGTTTGCAATGAAAGAGGCATGCGGAGGGAAAGGAGGAGGGTTTTTTCCTTCCCTTTTCGAGTACTTAACTTTCCCCTTTTCAGAAACGAGCTGCGTGCAACCCAGGGAGCACTCTATTTACCGTGTACAGAAGAAACAAGTCAGATTTAAAATTAACCTCGAGTCACGCTGGGAATGGTCCGGGCAAAATGTTGGGGGAATTCCTTCACCCCCACCCTTCGCTCCCCCCTCTGATATTTCTGTCTAATTCCCCCGCTACCCCATCACCCCTTGTGCTGCCGAGGAAGGGATCGGTCCATTTCGGCGACAAGCCCCGACGGAATGATTTTCTTTAGAAAGAAATAGAAGAAGAGAAGGGGTGGACTAAGCAACTTGGGGCAACAAAGCTTTACAAGGGAAGAAGAAAGACTTGGGTAAAACACGACACATTTATCTATCAATTGCTAGACAAGACAAAGAAGGCTTAACAACAGTTTGAAAAGAGTGGCCTGTGAATGGTTACTATTCAATTTGTATTTTATTCCCCGCTGGTCATGGAACTGAGATCAGAAGAAAAAGTGAAAACACATGGCCGAGGTCAGTAGGATCAGAGAACCACCACATACAGCAAAGGGAAGGAAAAGCAATGGGAACTTGTGTGAAGAAATGGATTATATAAACAGAGCTTACCATCGCCTGCACCCCATTATCCTATAATTTACACTGCATGGGAGCATAGAAATATATTAAACTAGTGATAGGTTTCACCGTTGCTTTATGCCAATCAATTCCATTATATACTTTCAGACATGTTTAGAATTCTTGGACTAATGTGTTTATTTTAAATATCACAGGGAAATTATGACATCACCAGCAAATAATGCTGGGGAAGGTTGCCTTCCTTTTGAAGTACACTGCGCCGAAACATGATTTTAATTACATAATCACTTTGAAACCGTAATTATATAATAAACGAGGGGGGATTAAGCGGGAAGTATATAGTGCATTAAAAATTGCTTAGGCCCTGGAAAAACAAACCCAACGCACAATGAGAAACGCTTTGCTCGCGGGGACTGCGTGATAAATCCGGACTGTCGCGATTGTTTTCCTTTCATCCGGGGCGACAAAAAGATGCCCCGTCCGACTGCCGCCGGCGCGGGCTCCCCGCACCGCAGGATGAACACCTGGTGCGGGCTCCATCTCACCGCCGGCCCCGCCGCTCCTCCGCGCCCGCGGTGCGGACCCCGCCGGCACCTGGAAGGCGCCCGCCGCGGCCCCATTCATCTCCGGCCGCACAAAGCGGCCAGGCAGCGACAAATCTGTTTTTAAGCGGGGAATTAGCGGACGCTGCCTGCGGGGCTCGGGGCTCCCCTCCTCCCCGTCACCACCGGCAGCTCCACGGAGTTCTCCGCGGAGCCCACGCGGTTCCTCGCGGGGGTTTGCGTTTCCACGTGCGACCTGCAGCCCCAGCTGGTCCGCTGCAGGCTGAGCCGTCCCGCTCCGCTTTCCTCCGGAGAGGAGGTTTTTTTTGGATTTTTGGTTTGGTTTTCTGTTTTGCTTTTTACTTTCTTTCTTTATTTTTTTTTTTTTTTTTTCATCTTTTAAATATCGTTACCATTTAAGCCCTGTATTAGAGCGGTGACGGCAGCGGCAGCCGTCCGTCCCAGCGGGCTGCACCCAGCTCTGCCCCCTTGCCGCTCCCGCAGCCACAGCGCGCTTCGGGGGTGCCGTGCCCATCCGTGCCGGGGAGGGGCGCTGGCCGCCGGGATCCCATCGACACCAACAGCAGCCTCGAGGGGAGCGGATGGCGGCACGCACGTCCTCCCCACCAGGACATCTTGTTTTCTGGCAGATGGAGGGCCGTGGGCCACCCCACACGTCTTCAGGCTGCTCAGAAGGGCAGTGGCTCTGGTTTCTCCCCCCACGAGACCCAGAGGTCATTTCCACTGGGGTGTGCTTCTGCCAATTCCACTGCACAGAGAGGGCCCAGAAAAGTTCTCCAAAGGGATGTCGAGCAAGAGGTAAGCGCAGGTGCTCTGTTTGGTCAGAACTGCTGCAACTCCAGCACGCAGTCATAAAGCTAGCCTGGAAAGCCAAAAGGTGAGAAACTACCTGATAGCACCATGGAAAGCCAAAACCACACATGGGAGCCCCACCACTCTCCAGCATCCCTGGCACACCAGCTGCAAGCCCCCGGGTCACCGCCAGCCAAGTGGGTTGCACACCCATGAAGATGCAAACTGAGAGACTGTCCCAGAGAGGGTTGTTTCCCCAAATGCTAGCTGTGCAGTGATGGGTTCTCAGGGATATCACTTTTTCATATGAAAATGTTTCTTTTTCCTCCAGATGTCTCATTAATTAATGTGGAAGGATGTGCTGTCTGTTAAACGTGTGAGGGAGATCATGGTTCCTCACACGTCTGCAGGAGTCCCCGAGGACCAAGTGCCAGATGGCAATGATGAGGCTCTGACAAGCACGTGTGGCTGTGTAAACAGGCTTCATTGAAAGTCTTACAAGGAACTATCACAAGGTAAGAGAAACTCTTTGTAGAGGCAGGAAGAGAAGATGGAGGCAGGTTCGCTGCAGAAGCCAGTGTCTAGTCAGTGACCAGCACCCAATAGACCACTGAAACACAGGGTCAGAAACCTGACGGCTTTCTGTGCTCGTCACAGTGTAGCCTCAAGCTCTGGCATTGCCAGAAGTCGTCTTATGGAGGACAGCTAGAGTACGGTGTGACATACGGACTGTCTGCCAGAAAGTGCAGAGAATAAGAGCTGAATCTGGAGAATCAGGAGGTGACACCTGCAACCTACAGATATGACAAGGCAAAGGAAGCATTCAGAAACAAAAAGGCAACAAATGAAGCAGTAAGAGGGCTTGAAGCAGCCACAGGGAATTTTTTTTTGCACTTCAGTTTAATGCAACTTACTTGGCTGGGTATTCCTGTTTTGATTTATTATAGGTTTATATCTGGTTCATTTAATTTTGACAGGAAGTGTTTAACACATAGTGAAATAATGTGCTCTGAGATTACACGTCCTTCCACAACTTTTTATTTGACTTGAGAAAAAAGAAGTGCATTTGCTATAGCAAGAGTAATAAGTGTCTAATGAAAAACTCACAGAAACATCTATTGTGACCGTCCTCTCTAAAGGCTCCTCTTATCCACCACGTCTCTCTTTTTTTGTCTGATTTCAGTATCAGCCAGAGCATGCCCAAGGCTCTTTCTCTGGTTTTCCTTTCTAAGGAAAACAAAGGTCTAAGAGAAGGCACATCCCCTGCACATCAGTCCTAACTCAGCCCAGCTCCACCTTCACAGTAAGCAGGCAGTGAGACAAATTCAGAGAGCAAACATACATGATCAGCCAAAGGGAGGGCTCCCAGTCAGTGCTGAGGCAAGAATATTTGTCCAAAAACCTTGGCAGAGTCACAGGATGAAGGATCTATGCAAGTGTCCATTTTTTCCTTCTCAGAAGACAGCACATTTAAAAGCATCCACATGATAGTAAAAGCTGCTTGCCATGCTTTATAAAGAACAGGGAAGCAGGTCCACTTCCCTGATTGGGCATCTAGACCATCCGCTCATAAACCTGCCAGAGAAGACAGTTTTCTCCCTTTCATTACAGATCTGCTACCAGAGACAAGTCTGTCCATTACAAAGCTCTTTGGTATAAAAGCAAAGGTAGAACTGCTGATAGTGAGAACTCGTCTAAAACAAAATTATCCTAATGTGAGCCAGTACTAAAAATACCATTTTACTGAAAATAGGCCTTCCATAGGCACTTGTATTCCGATATATTTCTTTTCACCTCACAGGATCTTGGAGAGGATTTGAGGTAAGCTGAGAGAAGCATTTCAGGTCATCATATGGAAATGCACAGTGAGGCCTTCCCAAAGTTTTTGTTTCACTGGTGCCACTGTAAGCAGTAAGCAACCTCTGCAGACGAGGCTCAGGAACAATGCATCTCACTTCTGGGAGCAGGCATCCTTCTGCTTGGGATTTTGTAAATAAGAAGAATGAAGAAAAGGAACTGATTGTCCTTTGATTGAAGCCACACTTCTCTGAAGCTTAGACATATGGTTATTTCTTTGCCTTCCAAAGCGATTGATGGCAAAGAAATGGACATTTCACTATAGTGGAAGAATCTGATTTTCTCTGAGTCCAAGGAATTTAAGTAAGAATTGTTCCACTATTCATTAAGAATATAACAGAATGAGACTCTGCCCAAACGTGACTAAAGTAACTACCCACCAGAGAAATACATTTTGTGAGCCCTAGAGGACTTTTAGGAGAGACCTGTAACCCACACACACAGGCAGCTGATTCTTCCAGTGTACCAGTGGATCTAGAACTCCGTATGGCTCAAAGCCCAGACTGATCAAATGTGATGGTTTCCAAAAACTCTGAACAAATTTAAAATAGCTTGTGCACTTGCAAGTTTTAAATACACAGAGGCACAGGTTTGCTGCACAGAAAGTATTCAGCTCCTTACTGAAGTTCTTTTCTTGGTCTAATCTCAACAACATCTTTAGGATTATGTGCATGTAAACTTGTGTATACTTTTTATCATCTACCACATAATCTTGCAGCATGTGACCTTCTTCAGTCTGTGGCACTGAAGAGAACCTTCCACAGGAGCTGGGGCTACCCAAACCCTGCACAGAGTCTTGCATCACTCATGACAGCTTTTCTCTGTCTTCTTTCACGGGTGCTTTGAAACTGTCCACAGAAGCATATAGCTCTGTGGATCACAAGCTGATCAGGAGAATGAATAGATCAGTGCAAGCCTGTCTGTTACTGAAATTCAGTCTGGGATCACTGCGTACACTTGCATGAGTAACTGAGATCATGATGAAGAATCTTTTAGATTCCCCTTTATAAGAGCATTTTGTTCCAGAGTAATAAGCCTACCATGTAAGGCAGGGCTTTCTGCCTTTGAAACCATTTCAGAGACACTGCTGTTTCTTATCAGAGGTTCTACGTAAGCTAAAGGTAAGTTTATTTCTAGCTCAGCCTCTATCAGTTTCTTTTCTGCATTGGCTTCAGTCAGCCCAGTGTCAATGCCATCTGTTGTGCGTTATATAATTCAAATTACTGGGGACCTCCTGGCCTGAATCAGCACAATTACTAGTTCTGTCCTGGATTTAGAAGACCCCCTCAAGGTTAGAAAAGGTTCTGTTGAAGTATCACCTCCATCTCTCACAGAAGACAAACCAACATGCAGCACTTGAAGCAGATCATGTTGCTGATATCTTGAAGATAAATAGTACTTACTGCACCAGTATCACACAGCAGGGCAAAATCATAGCAGAGGACAAACAGCGAAAACAAATGTATTTAAACATAACCATATGTTCTGTGATTCCACAGGACTAAGTCTTCAAAGTAATAATATTATTTGTAAAACACCTCCCTTGGCAAATTATGCTGGGCCGCGCAAATGCTGCAATAAAAACATGATTTGAAGTGTTGTGTAAAATAATGCAAATAAAAATCCAAATGAGAAGAGCAAATAAAGGAGCCTAGAATGGAGAAAAAACATGGTTACCAGTGAAGTATACAGGATTGAGAGGGATCTGCTTAGAAAACAGTTTAGGAAGGAAATAGTGCGCACCCATCTGGAAAAGCAGTGGGTTGACTGAGGAGAAGCAAGGTGATGAGTGCTACCAGTTTCAAGCAGGAAGGCAGGCTGTAAGATAGCTTCCTTCTACTGAAGAGAGGCAGTCTGTGTAAAGAAACATAGAAAGCTGGCAGTGACCAAAGTCCATGTCCTCAAGAGTAGTATCCCTAAGGATCTGAGTGTCACCTCTGAGTTTGAGTCTCCTTCCTTCAAGAATCTGCTTGTCTGTGCAGATAGGGCTGTATGTGGCGTAGGGATCCTCAGGGCAGAACACAGAGCCTTGCAGGACTGGCCATGGCCACGTATTATTGGCCTTAGCAGGTCTCGTTGGTGAGCTGGAGGACCCACCTGTCAGACAGTGCTGGCTATATCTTCCTTTTTATCTGCCAATCATGTAGAAGAAGCTAGCTATACTGAATACTTGATTAATTGTTGTAATCACCGTTAGGACAAATGACTTCATTGTTGTGGATAGTGTACCAGGACACTCAGCGAGCAATTTTTAATTGCATCTACACCATTCAAAGAAGTCTGTTTCAACTGCTTGATGCCTGGCAATGTGGCATTTTAATGACATAGTAATGGTAGTTTTCACAATTTCCCACTTGCCGACTCATCTTCCCAACTCATACCAAGGAGAATGTAAAAAGGCTTCGTAATTCCTGCCCTATAAAATGGTACATCAACGCAGTGTTTTGCCATTGGCCCTAGAATCATACATCTTTCTCTTAAAATTTCATGTGATGTTTATGAGGCAACAAATAAAGTTAATGTCCTTTGAATAAAAATGTTTTGATTTTAGCACCATACAAATGCTGGTGTATATTATTCTGCAGATTTCTTGATGTTTCATTGTGCTCTCTGACACTTGGAAGATATCCACAACAGTAACAGATCAGCTCATGTGTTCAGATTTATAAAGCTTCGATGTAAAAAGAGATGGCTTTGTGATTTTGTTTCCTTGGTGTGGAGCTGCTTTTTTTTCCCCCTTTTTTTTTTTCTCTTTCTTTTTCTTTTTTCATTTTCCTTTTTTTCCCCCTTTTCCTTTTTATTTCCACTCCTGGAATTTACTGATGATGTGAAAGAATCACGGTTGTTGAAAGTTAGGACAGGGCTCACTTTTAATTCAGGCTAAGTCATTTCTAATCATGTGAAAGAAATGAAATAGGGAAAGGAGGAGGGTAATGGGAAAGTTGGTGATGGGTTGCATGAGTGAAAGGATAAGACAAGGAAGCAGAAGAGCAGAAAAGTTGTAAGTACAGGGAAAAAAAAAAAAGAAAACAAAAACAAAAGAAAGCAAAACAGAAGAAAGCAAAACAGAAACTAGCCTCTTCTGGAGAACCCACAATTAAGTCACCAAATCCCAAGCATCCACATTCTCCCACAGGCATCAGAAAAGCTATGAAAGCCTTGGAAAATGTACATCCAAGTTCTTGCAGTAGCATAGCCCATGCAAAAGAATGACAGAATGGCAATATACTCACTTTCCGAGCTCTGTGGTCAAGGCCTGTGCTGGGGGTTTAAAGTATCCAGCCCCATTAATCTTTCAAGTTGGAAGGAGTCAGCTTCAATTCGAAGAAAAAAGGGAGTCACATTTTTGATAAAACAAAAATACTGTGGAGCCAAGCACTCAAAACATAGGAGAGAAGGAAGCCTGTGCAAATTAATTCTCCCTGTTTGTGTATGTGTAAGATAAGATGGCCCAACAGCATGCTAACATGCTATTTTTTCCTCTGCAGGAGTACTGCACCATTCAAAATAAGAAATCATGTGTGTGGGGTGTAAAATGGACTTGTTTACTGAACAAAGCCGTTGTGTTGAGGGTCGTTGACTCATCTTGCAGAAATAGTGAAAGGAATAAGGCAGAAGAGCTACAAAGATGTACTCACAGAGTAGTTTAAAAAGCTTGTGCCAGTTCTTCATCTCTGTGGTAAATGGCCAAAAGTGAGAAAAGATGTGATCACACAGAGCCATGCCTAAATCACTGTAGTCCTCTTTCTTTTTCTGTCTCTTTCTCGTTTTGCCACACGTTCAAGCAATTGTTGGATTTATGAGAAAGGAATGATATTTCACAGCTCTTTTTCTATTTTCATTTGTCCCTCTTTTATATGCTTTTACTTTTCTGTGTGTTGAACGCCATGGTTCAGCTAGTGGTGAGTTATTTATTTCCATGAAAATACAGTGAAAACAGTGGCTTGAACACACAAGACTCCAGGGGAATACAAGAGATAGGTACAAGGGTTACAGACATGAAGCACATACTGAGGACAAATTCACAATTTTGTTTCAGATATTGAGGGACATTTTTCTCTTGTTGTGTTTGAAATTGTGGTAAACTCAGGTTTATGAAGGAAACTTGAGCAGGTCATTTTGTGCAAGTGCTCTGCCTGGAAGGTCTTCTAGGAATGGTTTACTTGTACATTTGAGTGTTCAACCTTTGCCAAGGATCTACAGGCTTCTCTAGCAATTAGACATCCCTGACATTCTGCAAATCACAACTCTCCTTTCCTTTATTGTCATTATAATGCTTGGTTCATTGACCCCTTCATCTCTCACTGTTGTTCCTTGGCTTGGGCTGGAAGGGACAATAAAGCTCACCCAGTTCCAACCCCCTACTGCTGTCTGGTTGCAACTTACCTAATCAGGCTTCTCAGGGCTCCATACAACCTGGCCTCCAATGCTACCAAGGATGGTGCATCTACATCTTCTCTGGGCAACCTGTTGAGTACTTCACCATCATCTGAGTAAAAAAATATCCTCCCAGTCCAACTCTGAGGGACACCACTCATCACCATCCTTCACCTGGACATACAGCAGTTGGTCAAACAACACTCTGGCTGCAATCATCCAACCAATTCTTTATTACTGAATTGCCCTCCCTCCAAAAAGATATCTTTTCAATTTAGAGATAAAAATGCGATGCCAGGATACTTGTAATCAACATGTTGCCTGTATCTTTCACTCAAATTAAAGTGACTGCCAAGTTCAGGTTATCATGGAAGCTAAGATATCCAACACCAGCTGAGATCTGCAGAAGTAAGAAACCTGTGGTGGCCTCAGGGCTTTTGCTCCCTAACATCTTACTTCTCTGAAGCCTGGAAATAAGAACAGCAAACACTTTATCCCACTGCAGAGATCTTGCTTGGAGCACACAAATACTTCTTTGACATCTATACTTTCAAATATTACATATTTTTAGCTTGTTTGTTCTTCAATACATTGAAATGATGGCACAGAGAAACACTTTATCATCTTACATATGTAAGAGTTCAAGGGTGACAGGAGAAGGCACTATAAATCATTTGAAGTTCTAAGTCATTTTGTGGGATTGCAATTTAAAAGTGAACATTTCTATTCAGTCGAGTTTAATTTACATGTATTCAGACAGGCATCCTTGGTGGAACATGCTGTACAGTTAGTTATAGTCAGTTCTACAGTTAGCTATTAGAGGCTTTGAACATCTATTTTCAAATGAGATTTCAGCTTGCTTTCATTTCTACACAGACTGCCTCAATTTCTCTCAGACAAGCAAGTTCTTTCTAACAAAAACTACCTGTGTGGATAGTTGCTTCTCCCTCCAACAGTGCAGTGCAGTTGTTTGCATCGAGGTCTTTGCTATCTGCTTGTGTGCCTATACAACTGAAGGGCAGCTTCTGAAAATGATGGTGTTTTCTTCCTAAAAAATTTCTTCGTACATCCCATTGCTTTGCAATTATCACTAGAACACCAATCCTTTTCTGATATCATGAAGTCTGCTTAAATCAGAGGACAGGTTGTGAAATTAACATGGTAGAGCACAGGATCACATCTCCTTCATGTCCAGGGCTGAGAAGAGAATTCAACTTACATTCTTATTCTAGCTACATTAGCACATTAGATTTCAGAATCTTCTTATGATTTGCACAAGGCTGAACAATGGCTTTCCCTTTGGTTTAAACTAGCATTTTTTTTCAAATATATCTATTATATTATACTATATCTATTATATTATGACAATTGTTGAAGTGAAGAAAACTGCTTCTGAAATATTTTCTCATTATTATATGAGTGCCCCCAAAAATTAGGCAGATGATACAAACCTCAGTGAAAAATATGTTGTAAAGCAAAGTAGTTTTAATGTAGCTAACAGGGAATGTTACACAATCTACGATTAGAATGCTATTTGAAAGAATATTAATGAGTACTGTACTCACCATTGTATTGTATTGTATTGTATTGTATTGTATTGTATTGTATTGTATTGTATTCTACTCTACTCTACTCTACTCTACTCTACTCTACTCTACTCTACTCTACTCTACTCTACTCTAGTCCACTCTAGTCTACTCTATTCTATTCATTAGTTTATTTAATAAATAAGACAGGGTGTAAGTATCAATTTAGAAATGCAAGCCAGGGGTCCTCATACTTTCATTTTACTGTAACACTAACTTCGGGATTATAAAGGAAATGATCGGGCCAGGACAACCTGAAAGTCGCACAGGAAAAGTTAGAAGTTATTCTATTTAAGTGCTTAACTAGAGAGAAGCAGGATTTCATTGTCTAGTCTGTCTGTCCATTAAATACTGAGATGGCCTTTGATGTGAATTTCCTCTCTTTTGATTTATAAATACCTTTCTCCAAAGACATAAAGGATGAAAAATTTCATTTGGAATTGCATGCTTCATCTTTGTGGTTGGAGTACTGCTGGTTGCAGCATAAGCTTTGAAAGTGCCAGCGTTGATTTCTTTACATAAAAAATGATGTTTTGAGGGCATAGAGTTCCAGCATGAATATTTTTGGGGGGTGCTTTAGGTTGTGGACCCTGGAGTTAACAGAAATTATTTCACAGTGATTTTAGGAGTAATCTTAATTTGTACTGCCTGTTCAAAATACTCCTCAGAGCCAAGGCATGGAGAGAATATTTTTAATATTCTGTAATTATAAAGGGAAGCAAGGAGTTCAAATCCTGCTGATTAATTCCACACATTAATCATCAGCAAAAATTATCAGAATTCAAAATTGGTAATCGCTACAGAGATAATTACGGGTGGATTTAATGCCTTTGTAACTAACTACATTACATTCCACAGTTACATTACAGTTTATCCCTGACACAAATTGTTTGCATGTTTAACCCAAGGAATAGTCAAAAATCCTCTAAGTAATTTGCAGTTCATACCAAAGCCCTCCATGAAGCTACAGACGATTTTTAGGGCAAGACTTCGTTAGGCAGAGCCAAGGGACAGCAGAAGAAACAGTGCACAAAGTAAGTACAAAGATTCACATGAAGAGATCTGATCTCACATTTCTGAGATCTCACACACTGAGATATTGATTCATTTGACTGGGACTATTTTCTCCTGGAATTTCTTATTCACTAGGAAACATTTTTCGGTTGTTAAAAGCTCACTAAGCTAGGAGATCTTGTTGAGTAAGTATGCAAGCTGTGAGTTGTGTTTATAAAGATCCTTTGGAATCAGCAGCTTTTGGTGTCAGTGGGATTTAGATGGTTAATCTTCCTTTCAAAAATCTGCTAACTCCGCAAGTGTTTTTAACAGGAAAATGTATCAGCATTTTTCTCTGTTAAGGACTATATGTGGGTTATTTGGAAAGAATAGCTTATTGAGGTATGAGGCAATCTATCCTGACTCTTGCACTGTCTGCAGTGCTGTCATCTAAGCAGCATCAACGATGATGACTTTAATATAATTTTAGAGATGTTTTCACTAATAGCCAGAGGCCCCACTTATCTGTCTAGCCTGTACATGGAGTTGTCATTGGATCCAGTGGTAGTCTTGCTCAGCAGGTTTCAAGAACAGCATTTGCATAAAATGATGATATAATCATGACATTGCTTTTTCAAGCAAGTGCCCTAAGCTGAAATGGATGGCATAAAGTTCTTCAGAGCGCTTTGGTATTTACAATTCAATAGTGTGGCTGAAAATGGTTTCTAACAATCAACTGTTTACAGCTGTGGTGATGGTACAGTGGTGGCTGGAATGTCATAACACTTGAGTGATTTTATATTCAGAGGCAGTTGAAAGATGCAGTTGCTTCGGGGAAAAGCAAAACAAAACAGCACAAGAACAACAAAGCAGAAATTGTGAGATATACCTTTTTCAAGACTGGAAATCTTGGACTACTTTCTTGATCATTTCTCAGCAATAGCTCTTAAGAACACACTGGATGTTTTTTCTATTCAGAGTTGTTTTCTGAAGTGCAATTAATTCGGCTTTGTTCATGTAGGTTTAACACTGAGACTCTTAAAATTGGCTACACCTCATAAGTTTAAAATCATAATTCAAAAACAGGCATTCTGACTTCAACAGAAAAATTACAGCCTACTCAAATTCAGAGAAGTGACCATGGATTTAGTGCAGTCTTTCTATCTGCCCAGCTGGAGTTGTGTTTATTACATCAGTCATATCTGTTGTGCCCTAGCAAGCCTCGACATTAGCAGGACATCATCGTGCAGATTGATGTACACAGTTCAACCGAAAAGAGTCTCCTGCTCTTCAGCACCAGCGACCAAATCCTAGGGAGTGAAGGTGGGCTGAGAACTGCAGCAGCTCTGTGACTTGCTTGTCCTCAGACCACCAGGCACCTCTCTAATTTCGGAGCAGAGCAAAACAAACTTAGGAAGTCAAGGAATCTAGTCCTGCTAAATGTTGTCCACATTACTTCTTTGGAATACTCTCCATGCTTTAATTATCTTCAGTCTTCTAACAGATTTCTTTCAGCATTTGCTCCAGCTCTGTGTGTGTGTAAAATTCTGTAAATAATTACATGTGTTGATTACAATAAAAAAATATATTTTGGATTGTGCTGTAAATAGTTATCCTTCTGTGGTTTGACTGAGAAAGTTATGCTATTCTTAGGTGGACTGAACAATCAACACATGAAGAAATGTGTCACACATAAGTGATGCTTTTCTTCTTTACAACCACCAGCATCAATTTGCTTATTACAATGTACAGATGGAATTTACGTATCAGTTTCATGTTATGTTGTGTATGTACGTATTAGTTTCATGTGTAAAGTTAAAGACACAGAGCCAAATCCTGGTGTCTTGGGCAAAAATCGCACAATTTTCATGGCTGTGATAGAAATGAAGAATTAGCAGATCTTTGGAGGAGCTTACCTTCCTGTTGGCTCTTGCAGTGTTCTTACCACTTAGTACCTGTTCAGAATGGGTTGGTACTTAGAAGAATAATTGCTAACAGCATTATTCCTTGCAGGAAGTAGAGAGTGTCTTCTCCCAGTAAAGATCATGACTGGATAAACAGCTACAGAAGAAAGATTCGAGGACATTTTTCGTATTCCTCCCTCTCAGCATTGTACACAAAGTTTCAGGCATGGACAGAAAAGCAATATTTCTGATTCTCAGACCTAAAGTGAGCTGAGAACAGAGAAGCAAGTCCCACTATGGAAATCACCTGAGAAGAAAACGTCATCTAAATTTTAAGGAAATTTTCTAAGATGCAAAGGCTATGTCAATATACCAAGACAGTAAGCTTTCACATTAGAAACTATCGGATCTATTTGTATGCATTATATATCCATATATAATGAAACTGCAGCTATTTGAAATGCTCATATCTGATACGTATATATATATTTCAGCTGGGCCTAGAACTGGGAAATAGGAAAGGTTTATTCAATCTTATTTGGAATTTTTGAATGATTCAGATTCTGTGTGTGTGTACCTCTGTGTTTTCTATGTGTTTTTATTTATGGTGGTTGTTGTTATTGTTTGCCTTAAGTGGATATCTATATACCTCCCACACTCTTGCTATTAAATCTCAGATTTGATCCATTTACTTAGAAATGCAGAAGGAAATCAGGAGATGCTGGCTACAGCGACTAGGCCTACAGTTAGCTCAAATGAATATGGAGAGAGAAGAATGGAGTCATGGACTTAGTCAAATCAAATATTTTTGGTCAAAACACAGATGGCAAATGGTTCTTCTCACAGATGAGTCTCCTCCTCCCCCTCCATGACTATTTCCTTCTCTCCCTCTCTCATTTTTCCAAAGAACTTCGTGCTGCTCAGTAGTGCCAGAGAACAGCAGGCTTCACATAGCATTAAGGACATACAGTGCATGCTGACAGACAGACTGGTTTCTTGGGCATACAGCCTCACCTGCCTATCATCAGCTTCACTTGGCAGGATTTGTTTTACTAGCATGAAAGCAAACTAAGTAAAAAGGCTGTTTTTTGTCATCCAAGGTCATGCATAGTAAGTCTTAAATTAGTGTCTGATAAAGGGAGTTCACTCACCATATGACAACTCCTCTAATAAAAATACTATCCTTCCCAAGATTTTTATCAGTTGTAAATGGATGACTGCTCTAACAATACAAAGTTACATAAATAATTGGGCAGTGATGTATATATAGTCTAGGTGTTATCAATACAGATATTGGAAATCTCTGAAGCTGGAAGGAAAGGGAGATGTGGATTTGTCATCACGCAATGTGTTGATAATGTGCTTGACTGAGATTCATGAACTCATATTGCTTCAGAGATCATCTGAGTGATATGGACAAACACAGTCAGCTGCAAAGGGAAATAGGCTATGAGAAGAAAAATCCCCCACAGCAAACAGCTCCCCTGGGCTGCTGTCAATTCTATCAATAAATCAAGGCAAAGAAACAATATGCTTCCAATCTAAACTCTACCTGAGATGACCACAGGCTCAATGACACTCAGAGCTAGATCTTGTTGAGCAAACTCAGATGGTCTGGCTCAGAATGGAAGCTGGAACATGTGGTTGACAGCTTCAGTGGCTGTTTTCACTTCTGCAATGCCCTGTATTTCTCAATACCAAATATACATTCCTGAGTGTCTCCTCAAGTCTGCTCACCTCTCCAGCACTTGTTGATCTGTGTGTCCATTTAGCAGTGTACAGCAGGTTCTGATTTTAATTTGCGTCTGCAGAGGAAGGAGTACATAGCCCAAGTTATAAATTTTTCAGATTAAGAAACTGGGTTCTGAGTGCTTCTGGACTGCTTTTGTGCAAAGCATGGAGATAGCCCGTAATCTGCTTCAGAAAGAACTTGCATTTATTTTACATGCTTGCCATGCCATCCACTAAACTTTTTTTCCCTCCTGCATTTCCAATTTTATTTTACTTATCAAGCTTTTATTTTTCCCACATTTTAAAATTTAAGTACAATCACAGTGTCTGGATAATTTATTTTAATTATCTGGTTTTCTGTTTGCAATTATTTACAGCTCTTAACCAACTAAAGATGAATATTGTATAGCCAGAATTCTGCAACCTCCCTGTTTCCAGGCATCCTGGTCTGTCACAATGTACAATGTATTCATGACGAGGAAGACCAATGTCAGCCCACTTTTTTTTTTTAACTCTTCTAAATGCTCCAGTGATCCTTGGATAAAAATTTGAATCCACTCAAGTCCTTGGTTAAATTTGTGTTTCAAATTTCAGTGACAGTGTAAGCAATATCACCAATAGAAGAAGAATAGGCAATCAACATACTTACAGAATACTTTGGGAAGATCTTTTCTTTTGTATTATAAAAATATTTGCACTCATTATAACACCAGGTTAGGAACACCGCACCCGTGAGACAGTTCTGTTAGCACACCTGATTAATTTTTCCAGGTTTCATTACTATGGCTTCAGCTTCATCAGAATTACTACATGCTTACATATTTAGCAAAACACCACCATATGTCTCCACATTACCATCAGCTACTACTGGGTGCTACAAATACACAGCAGGAAAAATTTTAGAACTTTTTTTACATTTGAGATTGGTGCCCATGGTTAAAGCTCCCTAGTTTGTACCTCGCAAATCCCATCAGAATCTAGAAATATTGAGCACAACAGCTCAGACTGAATTTATCACTCCTAGAGGTGCACATTCAAATAAAAAACAGAGCGTAACCTAGGCTCTTGATCCTGATTTGAACTTAGTCCAATTGCTGTGGCTAGGCATGTATTTGTTCAACAGTAGAGATGCTAAATTAAGACTAGTTTAAGAAAAATGACTAAACCAGTTGAAAATAATAATAATAATGAAAAAGTGGAATGTTTTACAAGCTGAAGAATCCTGGATTCAATTGTCACACCTACAGGAAAAAACATCCCCATTGATACATTGCTACACGTATTTCCAAAAGTGTGTTTTCTGCTTTCTGATGTCAATGTGTGCAGCTATGTAGTGTTTGTAAGGCTGGCTTTGCACAAAGCCTTCCTGGAGATCTGCCTCTGCAGATTGAGCGGGCGTGCAAGGACATTTCAAAGACTCTTTGATCAGTGGAGAATCCAGTTAAGGAAGAAATGGTCCCATCAAGACCAACAGCTTTACTTTCAGCTGTTTCAGCATACTTTTTTCTCTGTTGACCACTATACTGGGTTCTCCAGTCAGTTCCAAATCTTCCTATCATTAGTTTATTACTTTGATGATCCGTAATCATATGCCAATAGCAGATCCTTTATCCTGTGTAAGAGCATTTCCATTGGAGAGCAAGGGACATCCCAGTTAACATGCAGGTCAGGCCTCTTTCATCCCCGGTTGCTGCAGCTTGGTGTGTGTGGGGACTGGGAGCCACAGGAGTCATCGCTCTTCCCCACTGTACAGAGAGGATTTCAGGGTCCTCCCCACTGCTCCTATTCACAACAGGCATTTCTATCTCTCCTCCTGAGGGTCACATACTTTACATTTTCCCTGTACAAATAACTGCTTAGGCCCTTCTTTCAAAGAGCCTTTATTAAACCACCAACTATTTGCTGTCGAGACATTTAGGATGAAATCATCGTGTTAAACAAATAAACGCAGCTTCATACAGATCTCTGCTCTGGGAGCAGAGTAAGAAAATAATTTCTGTCTGCTCTCCACAAAAGCGGCTGGAAAGGCCGAAAGAAAAATATTATTTTTACTTCATTGTGTGAAATATCGTTTTGGAGGATCTGACGCGTTAAGCGTTTGAAGAGTTTTTGCTGGCAGGTTTCAAGGGTCCCCTGGGTTGACCCCCTGGGATTGTTTTCTTCATTAATAAACTTAGCATGATGTGTGTTAAAAGGAACATTCTGTTTGCTTTGTAAATAAGGGATGTCAAACAAGAAGCAGAAGCCTTGCAGACAGTAGGTGAGATGTTCTTCAAGGGCAAGGGGGATGCTCACATGGAAAAATAAAAGCCATGGAAAACTCAGAAATAGTATGACCAACTTATCCAAGCCAAGGCTTTGCTGGGGAAATGATGCTGCCTGCGAACCCCAATGAGGGAGTTTCTTTTCTGATCCCATCTGCCCCAAGACAGACTCACTTGCAGCCTTCTGGGAGATGCTGGATGATGCAGGTACTTGCATTACCCTTTGCAAGGTACAGCCCCTGGGAGGACTGGAAAGGGCTTCTGCACTGACAGTATCTAATCTGCCACACTCTGATGCTGCTGTGGAAATTACTTTGGAAAAGCTTCTGACCAGATTTAAGGAAGTAATTTGCAAGAAAGTAATCTTCCTTCTATAAGTCCTGGGGTTTTCTCTTCTATCAAAAGCAGGAGAAAAAATAACCTGCTGTTGAGTACTGTTTGTTTTCTGTTGCCTGCCTCCCTGTATATTTCACCACTCATCTCTCCCAGTGCTCCTAAACCCATTCATTTCCCATCTGTTGCTTGTCCCCCTTGAAAAACCCTCATAAGCTCTGTAAAATATCTTAGCTCCCATCATCTGAGATGCACCAGGAACAACATTGTCTGGAATGGAACAGATCACTTTAGGACCTGACTGCACACAGAGCTGCAGGCAAGCAAGGTACATGCTGCTAGGCATGGGATGGATAAAGTTCCTCAGTTGGCTTTGTTCTGCCTGCAATGTGCCATCATTGCTCTGTCTGTCACCACAGAAGAAAAAATATTCCCAAATTGCTTAAAACCTGTTTAAGTTAAGAAGAGAATAGTCAAGCATACCTCTAAAAAGATGAGGCAGGATCAATTCTGTAATTTAAACTATCTAGGGAAGGAAATACATAGATGTCCAGTAGTCCTTAGATGTAATTAGAGCTGGCAGAATCCCATTGTGCAAAGCCGTTCACTCCAACAAGAAGAGATGTGGTTTTCCCAGTTAAGCCTCAGGCCAACTTTAGAAAGAATTCTTAAGCAAACATTATATTAGCAATATTACCTTTTTCTTAAGCTGTATTGCATGTATGTTACTAAAATATTTATCTTATGTAGGTCACATACTGTGCAGTTAGAAAGTTGTCCAATTCCACTGGAAAACGTATTGGCCTCACTAAGCAGATTTTGGAGTTACGTTAATAAATACAAGAACAAATGTTTAATTTCTCTAAAACAAATATATAATTTCAGATATTTTTGTTACAAAAATGGTGTAATGCAAATAATTCCTCAATGAAATGGATCAACTGCAGAATCATGAGTCCCTATAAAGGATCATGGTGACAAATAGAAGGATTTTCAGATAATTTAATTGTCCAACAAACATAAACAAGGGGGGAGATGTCAGTCACAAATGGAAAAGGAAGAACTGTTATTTAAATGAATTATAAGTGGACTTAGAACAGTGAAAACAAGATTAAAAGTCTGTTTAGACTTTAGAAATTTGGCTGTGTGTATCTCATTCCATGGGCAGTCTCTGACTGGAGCCCTGACTTGCACTGTGCCAACTTAGAGCTGCCGTCATGCTTAACGATTTTGATTTGTACTATGGACAAGATTCATTAAGAGTTCATCACATTTGTCTCTCGTGTCATGTATGGTTTTTCTATACATAAGTGTTGTTTTGGATTCTTCATCTGAATTCTTCTTTGCTCTTCCTTTACTACCAGTAAGTTTACATTTGATTTGCAAAATATGCTAGATCTGTCAGAGCAATCAGGTGTACAGTCTGTCTGAGCTACATTGGTGCAGCCAATTATTTATACGACTTGACATTTTACACAAAGTTACCCTTTCAACATGCCTAATGATATAGAGAACAATGTTCAGATTTAGGTGATCGGTCGGAATACAGGTAAAGTCATACCTCAGTAGTTGTGTGATATTACTGGTTTCCAAATGTTTTTTTTCTATACAAAAAATATCCATCATACTGGTAGCCTGATGACGACATGTAATGGAACCCAAGAAAGGCATGAATGTGGAGACCGAAGCAATCCACCTGAAAGGCAAAAGACTGATTATGGTACCAGAGTATAAAAAGAATACTGTTGGCACAAAATGATGTTGGAAGATGCAGGTTCCTGTCTAAGTTATGCCAAGTCAGAAGTACCTAAAAAGACAAAACATGGAAGCATCCTTAAATGATGCCCAAATATTTTAAAATAAATTATGTTATGTTCTGATACTCACAAGAAACAAAGCCAAAATGTACTGACAAGCAATGAATCCTGAAACACTGACATACAAAGTTTTAATGGTAAAAAGCCATGATCTTGAGTTTTTTCCTGCTTCAAACAGCAGACATCAATCTTGGCTACCATAAGGATCTTTGTTGAGAAAGCTTGAAGGAATTTTGTGTTGACAATGGTAGGAACAGCCTTGCTACCCATGTGAAACATGTTCAACACATAGTGTCTGAACAGTTCACAAGATTAAGGTGCAAAACACTTCTGAAACGATTGAACATGTTATTTGGAAAGGAATTCAGTATTCATATGTAGTTGAAATGAAGCATGCAGTGTCAAGTACCTAAAGAGCATACCCAACAGATATTTGTATGACCTCTTTTTAAAAGGAAGATGGTTCCAAGAACCTCTCTAAGTAGCTTGTTCTCTGTCCTTGGAGCCAAGAATTATCTAAGTTGTCTTCTTTGCTCAAGTTAATGCATTTGTTCTCATTGTGATCCCAGTGGACATGGGAAGCAATTGATCACTGTCCTCTTCATAGCAACATTTTACATATTGGGAAATTGTTATCCCTTCCTCCCCATCCCCTTGAGCCTCATGCTTAGTCTTCTCTTTTCTAGACTAAACAAACCCAATTCTTTCAACCTTTTCTTGTAGGTCATGTTTTCTAAACCTCTGATCGTTCTCGCTGCTCTCCTTTGCACTCTCTCCAATTTGTCTATATCTTTCTTGAGGCATGGTTCCCAAACAGGGTATAGTATACCAGCTGAGGCTTTACCTATGTGGCCAGAAACAGAACATTTCCTACTACTTTCACCTGTGACACATTCCAGACGTTGCACCAAAGAATACCATACACTTATACCCTATCTTCACATTGATGAGTCAAGCTGACTGTCTGTGACCTCCATCCACATGGAAAAGTAAGTGCTGCTCACCTCACATACACACTGCAAAGAGTATGCTGCTAACAGTGCTCAGGGAAGCAACTGCAACCTCAATCCCACCAGCCTGTTGCCCTGCTTGTGTGCATTCCCGCATCCACGTGTGGATCAAATGCAGGTTACATACACATTTTCTTTGAACTAACAGTCAGTTTTTCAGGCGACTCAACAGTATGGACTGCTTTGTCTCTTACATTATCTTCTGAGACCTTATGCGTGGATTCTCTCAGCTTCATCAGGTCTAAATTTTGTAACTTACCATTATTGTTCCACTGCTCTACTTTTTTAATTCCATCTACTCAATCTTCTTTTTAATCTTAGAATTGATTTTGTCTACCTGCAGCTTCTCAACTGCTTTTTCCCTAGAACCAGTGGGTCTCTCCCAGTAATTCTCTCCCACCTTCTAGCATTTTCTGAAGATGACTTGACAGTTCCAAAATATCTGAAAACATGATAATTTTTTTGATTTTGCAACTGGCAAGCAAGTCAGTAGTAGGAACTGTTCTTTAGGCATTTCTATACTGGAGAGTTTGATGTTTATGTACTTACAACCTCTTCCTTGCCATTCAGCAAGACGTTTTGTAGTGCACTTCTGCTATATTTTCCCTTTTCTATATTTTTTAGCACTAGACACAATCAGTGCCTCATGCATCTCTCTGAATAATATTCAATATTTTATATAATTCAGTAACTATGTAATTATATGTACAGTATTTTAATTCTTATTTCAAAACATGCTAAAACTTGCGTTTTCAATCTTAAAATAAATATAAGGTATATAAAAATAATTTTACATTTTTACATTATTTATTATAAGTAGAAAACACACAATCAATCTACAAAATACAGCTCCCATTTTTAGAAACCATTCTTCCTATTCTTCCTTAGGCATATAATCTCTGAATTGCTTGCAATGTGCCACTGCATCTCTGCTAATCTCTGTTGATCCTAGTGGTCTACTAAAGCTGAAACTTGTCTTCATGCACTCCCTAAATTCCTGGTATTTGCCAGGAGATATATCAGCAAAGTATTTTGCTATCTTCCTTCATTTGTCTCTTCTTAGATTCAATTTCACCCATTCACCACCCACTTTTGAGCTTTTTCCTGGATCTCTATTTCTATTTTTTGCTCAAGTGAGGATTCTGTCAACAGTTTCCTCAAAGCCAGTGCAAGCTCTGGCCCTGCAGAAAGCTTGTCACCAGAGGGATCCCATTTCTGCCCAGTAATTTCCCTTTGTAGCATACTGTCTAAGGAAGCCAAAATCCTTCTGTCAACACCCTCTGTGAGGCCAAGCATTCTCCTTCAGCCTGGGCAATTTCGACTTTGGGATCTTGTTTGGAGACTCTATTCTTAACTTACTCTTCTAATTTTCAAGCTTATCTCCTTCCTGGAGACCTCAAAATACATTGTGGAGCTTTTCCACCAGTGGGTGATACCATGGGGGCAAAGTGGTACATAATTAAAGCTGTGTGACCTGGAGAATTGAGAGCTAGAAATAAAAGACTAGAAATAAGACCCTATTTGAGTCAGAATCCTGCAATCCCTTCTGAACTTTGGAACTTCTGCAGAAGTCCATTGGGTCTCCTAATGCTCCTGTTTTATACTTCTGGCAAGGACAGTCAATGTATTTTGCCCTGAGTCACTCAGCAGAAAACTTCCATCACTTCTAAGTATTGTCAGGATAGCTTCTGTTAATTTACATGTCTAAAGCTCTTAGGTTACTGCCCCTTTATGTTTATTGGTTGTTTTATATGAGAAATTTAAAAATATTGCTACTGTGCTATTTCTTTGAGGTAATGGGCTTTATAATTACAAACTCTGTTCATCAGCTGGTTCAGTGCCCTTAGAGGTCGATCATTCATTCATTTCTTTGACTTCAGTAATATAAAAGCTATATATATGTATTTCAGAGAGAAATTCAAGTTTCAGAATCTTTTGCTTCTAAACAATTTACGAAAGACATTTTCTTTATTTTCTTTCTTTACTGATAATGCACTCTTTCCCTTGATGAGTTTTTTGCACAGCCTATTTTGAAACCTTGCTATTTGAAACAGCTTGCTGATGTTTTCTTAAATTACATCCTCTTGTGAGTCCATAAAATCCTGAAGTTATTACAAATAAATAAATGGAGTTACTCTTCATGATGTAAACCAGCTTTGAATGAAGTCATTGAGTGGAAGTTTGACTTGGATTGCTTCTGAAAAGCTGCTCAGACCCAGGGCAACGTTCTGCTTTTCCTCTCTCTGTTGTAGAAATTGGTGAGCAGCTGTTCTAAGTCAACTCAGTGGAGCAAACCCCTGTTGCTTAATGTCTTGTTTTAATTTCCAGCAGGAAACTGAGTATCAGAAAGTCCATACTCTCCACTTCCCTTTCTTTCTCTCACTTTTTCCATGTAAGATTCTCCTGAGTGAGTTGCACAGTCAAGTGCTGGTGAAAGAAGTGAGAGATGACAAGTTTCTCTTCTCTCTTGTGTTCGGCATCCTGTCTTACCCAGTGAGACAGCAGGGCACCTCAATCTTTCATGAGATTGGTGGAGTTGTCACCAGTATCCAATGACCAAAGCTTCCCTGGGTGGGGCAACAAATTTCATGGCACTATCACCAGGAGTAGATGGCACAGTGCAGATTTGGCCACAAGGTGCTGGGCATGAGCGAAAAATTCTGTGGAATTACATAAGTTCTTCACTTGCTTCCCTCTCTTTCTTCCCTCTGTGGTGTACTGCAAGCTCTACAGATCTACATAATTACTCTAGCCAGGTTTATGCTATGAAGAAGAAAACTGGGCCTTCCACTTGCAAAGTTACAAGTCGAATTCTATGCTGCGTCAGAGAACTTCTCTTCCAGAGATCTATACCCAAAACCTTTGTCCAGCAATTGTGGATTTAGGAAACATTTTATCACAAAATGAACATTTCTTTCAAGAGTCTTTGGATCAGTAATCATTTTGATGGTTAAGACTTCCCAGATTTAGGGCACTTTTCATGAGTACCCACAGTAACTAAAGTACTAAAACATACAGAATTCATTCTGTACAACAAGCAAGCAAGCAAGATTCTCAAAACTTGTTGTGTTGTTTTTTGGTTTTTTTAACAGTATCATTAACTGTACTTATAACGAAGCAGTGTGACTAATAGTGCAAGCATTCAGTGTCAGCAGCCTGTCTCATAATATTGCACAGTAATGGCTGACAGGCTGCTTTCACTATTCCTGACAGAGGGCCAGGCTCAGACACCAGAGTTGTATACCACCTTTTAAATGACGTTGTTATGTGAAAATCCCTGTTCAAACACCAGGACTATTTGTGGAGTGAGGTATTGCCTAGACTCTTGACCAAAATTAATAAGTATCTGCCCATAATCTCCACAGGAACCAACTTGGAGATGGGAAAAAGGCAGAGAAGGCAAGAAGACTCTTGGGAGATACAACAGAAGCCATTGTAACGTAGCTAGAATTTAAAAGGTTGATTTTAATAGGTGCAAGTCAATATAGGGATGCTGTTAAGCATTTATGGCTGAGTCCTGTGTGCTATTCACTCCTTCTCAGTGGATGAGCTGGCTGCTAGACCTGCTGCCCAGTGCCCTGTGCCGGAGGGCTCACCACAGCAAGTGCCCACCTGGTGCTTTGCCAGCCAGTAGGCTCTAGTGCTGCTCAGAGAGTGAAACTGTGGTCCCTCTCCACTTTCCATTTTCTCTGACCACATTCAGCAGAAAAAGAAACCATTTTTAGATAGTTCTTTATACCCAGAAGTGCTATGGTGGCCTGTGATGTTGTGGGGCACCCAGGCCCTCCTAGCCAGGCTGGGCCTGCCATAGGCTGGAGGAGAGGTGTGCTGTGGGTGCAACCAAAGAGCCAGCTGGGCAAACAGCCCCGGCCACATCAGTGCTTAGCATAGAAATATTTCATTTCCAGACACTGGGGGGTGAGACAGGGAATGGAAAAGGCTTGTTGAAAAAAAGGAAACTGTTCACAGAAAGCTGATATTTAAACAAGTTTCAGCCACACACACACATTTTCTGTCAATAAACATTTTCAAAAAATACTTGATCATCCCTAGTAGAGTCTGTGACCCATAGTGAGCTGTTTTATTACTCCAAGTACCTCTGAACCAGTTAAACCTGCTGTTTTCTCTTCCTCCACATAAGGTAGAGATTTGTTCATCTCATGGGATGCTCAGTCAGCCCTTGGCTCCCCACACTGACAGCCAAGTTACAGTTTCAGCTCCGCAAAACAGTGTTTATGTAAGAGCTCATAGAGAGAAACAACACCTATAAACAGAGAAAAAATAATTGTATTTGTTTGTGTTATAGGAGCCCTCAGCACTCCAACTCTGCCTTGGGCCCCAGTACATAGCGCAGGGTAAGATCATAGCTGCAGTTCGAAATCACTTGTGATCTAATTGAGATAAGATGTAACTCACTGGTAACAAACAGTTGAGAAGGGATCAAGGATTGTGAAAGCAATCTCCTCTTGAAAGGAGAAGGAAAGGATAGATTTTCTCAAATCGACCAGTTTGAGTATCTATTGAAAAGTCTCACTGCGTACCACAAAAACAAATAATTGAAGGTTGTAATAAACCTCAAGAACAGGCAAAACCACATATAACTTGAGCTTTTTCTTTTTTTTTTCACATGAGCATTTCATGTTTGCACCTTTAATGGACAAGTAAGCTAGCATGATGCATATAGGTCTATATGTTGGCATGCGATATATACTGCGGTTGTCTACCCAAGGTTTTAGCTGTAGAGCCAGTCTCCAGAAGGCCAAGTCTTGGCAATGAGTATTTTTCTTTTAAAAAAGCCTTGATAACACCTGAATTGTGTATAGTCTTGGGCATCAGCACCCTGAACCTGTAAACATGGTGCTGAGAAGAAACAGAACAGAGGTGTGAATAACCCTCCTTTACCTAAAGGAGTAACCAAATCCTAAAATTAGCCCTAACCTTCCATGTCTTGGTATGAACTGCTTCCACATAAACTGTCTTCTTGTAAGTACCCAGGTAGTGTGCTTATCTCAAAGTTCTAGTGACACCCTTAATCTCACATATGCCAGCTCCCATTGTTTTTCTAACCAATTAGCCAAATTTCTGGATTCTGGAAGGAGTAACTGCACATTTCTGTTTTTAATCCAGCAAAATAACTTTCCTTTAACAACTATAGGAAGAAGTCATTAGGAATATAGGCGTACAGGACGTTGTAAATCAATCAGAATTATAGCTGGCGCGGAGACACATGCTAAAGGGTGTAATGTCCTCCCCTGGCGATGTTTAAGGATGTCATGATGTAATACACACAGAAACACTGACATGCACACAAGGACTAGCTTCAGTAGCTGTTCAGAAACAGCCTGTAAAAGGAAAATGCATTGCAGAAGGTGACAATGATCCAAACTACAACACTCCTCTCTGGATCTATCTATCTTCATGAGAAAACAAGATTGCAGCACTGAGATGGTCACTATTTTCTTTGAGGGAATTTTATTTTAAAAAAAAAAAAAAAATTTAAAGTTACACAGTGATTAGTGGCAAAAAAGGCAAAATAATTAAAGTAAAAAAATCATTAATCACGTAGTCAGAAAGTGTTAGTTGAGGAAGTGGGAACCTGAAAAAGTCAATTTTTCAGTAAATCCTTGACTGGAAATTTCCATTTAGGAATGAGCGTACTCAAATCCCAAAGCTTTTGTATAGCATAGTCCTGAAAAGTTGTAAATATATAAATTAAGAAGGTGTTCACAAAACTTTGCAGCTGCTACAGCCAAGTGCTCTGTTATTTCAATCTGTTACAACCAGCTGTAGTTAAATTATCCATCAGTTAGAGTGCCAGCCTCCATTTCTAATGATTTCAGCATTACTTCTAGAACTGCATAGCTCTAAATGGCCCTGAATTCTTTACTCTAGCCTGGTCTAATTCCTCAAAACAATGGAAACCTTCAAAAAGAGTACTGGTTAATACATCTAAAAGATAAAAAAAGATGTTCAAGATGTTGATTAAGACAGACTGTAAGTCTGACAAGCTATGGACGTGAAGCACAAACTGTTTGTGATGAGTTAACTCCTTGGATCACAGTATTCCAAAACAAGGATGTTAACTCAATTTCTATGTTAAACTAATTATAACTTGCCAATACACTATTTTTTCAAATATTTATACATAAATACTATATATTTCTTCATTTCCTGCCCTGTCCCACATGAATGGAAATGAGTAAACTGAGGCCTGTAGTGTGTAATGAAAATGTGAAATGAAGGCTATGAAGACAGTGAGGTATTGTACCAGTTTTACGTAATTATTTAACGCTTTGTGAAAATTGATTCAGACAAGGAACACTTAATTTTCAACTGCTCATTTAATTTAACTTGAAGAGTGTTAGCTGTGAGTAAGACAGACACATACTTGGAAAAATCATAGCACAGAGCAGGACAGTGAAAAACTGTCCCGCCTTTGGCTGTGAGCTTTGCAGCAACTTTCTTGGCCTCTTCATTTACCACTGAAATCTTTTTTTGTTTGGAAGAATAGTGTCATTCTCCATCAGCAGGAATGCAAGATGATAAAATGTGGTCGCACTGTGAATCTGCAGTTCTCTGTACACATTTTGATCTCTACTTGCATGTCAGATCCCATGTGGCTAAGTAGGATTCACAGGTTTGCAAACCTAGCGTTAAGGGAATGCAGCTACTCCCATAGCTGCTGGTAGAAAATATACTCAGTAAATACGAGCCTGAGGTCTAAAACAGAATCAGGAAACTTGAGGCTGCTACAGTAATATATATTTTGATGAAATTTTTCCATGTATTTTTCTAATTCACATTTTATTATAATAATGGAGAATCCGAATGCAAGTAAACGAATCTGAACCTGATTCACCCAGTGAATCATTCTTACCAGGATTTGATAATCCAGAAAAAAATGTTGCAGAAGAGTTTTATTTTGTTGTTGTTGTTCTGTTTTGTTTTTAAGTTTTCTCAGGAATTTTTAAGGTCTCAGATGAATCCTGCTTGGAGAAGATGGAATGGGCAGTCGACTTCTAACCAAATAGACCTTTCTCCATCGGCCCTTCAAAGGTCACTCTGGATGAAATCATTGCCTTTGGGACATGCACCAGAAAGCTAGTGAAGAAGCGCATGGGGAATACAAGGAAACATCATTATTTTATGATGAATAGGTTGTGGGCTTTAAAGATACGAGTAAAGTAAACTGGGCTCTTTCTGCAGGGCAAGGAGAGCAAGACTAGCATGAAAGGTGTTAGTTTAATGCCTCTGGCATGTGGCCAACACAAAGGCTATGAGGTCACATCGTTTTGGAAGGTGCAGGGTGAGAACCAGTGTGGGAGGTGAGGCAGCCATTATGCACATCAGCATAAGACATGGTCTCCCACCAGCTGCTCTAATCTATGGAAGCTGTGACTGTGCAAGCTGCCCTCAAGACTTAAGGAATACAAAATGAGCTGTACGCTCTGTATGTCTCTGTGAAGCTATGTATTCTGTTCACTTCCCTTTCAGAGCCTCTGGTTTTTCATCTATACATTAAAGGCTGCTTCAAGTAGATGAATAAGCCTAAGCTTCACTTGTTTAGTGGCAGCTGATTGCCTTTTTGGCTACAGACTGGTTATCAGCCAGCTTCGCACATTATTTGTTCACAGAATCACAGAACGACTGAGGCTGAAATTAGCTTTTAGGGGCCACCTGGCTCAGCCCCTACTCAAACTGGGACATCCAGAGCAGAGTGCTCAGGATCATGTCCACGTGTCTTCAGAAGATTTCCAAGGAGGAGACTCTGCAGCTTCTCTCAGCAGCCTGTGCCAGTGTTCTGTCTCTGGCACTTATCTGACCCTTCAAAGACAGTCAAGGGAATATGTGTCTTTTTCATGCAACTAATGGAACCTTAAATAAACCACTGCTGTATGTTAATCTCTATACTTTTTTCCTAGTTGTTGGGGTCTATAGGTATGAGCTACCTACTCACCAGGTGGCATGCAAAAGGACACCTACACCTGCAGTTTTCTCCTGTAATTCAAGAAAATTTGTGTAGGTAAGTGTACAACAGGAAGCAGAAAACATGCAGATCCATCCACAGTGAGGCGCATTCTTTGCTCTTGACATAGATGTCTGCAGTATAAAGAGGAATCAGATATTGTACAGAAGGGCTCACACAGTCTTCTAACAGAGTTCTATGGCCAGAGCAGAAAAAAATGCTACAACATATCCATTCAGATATGTTCACTGGTCCCGCACTAAGATGTTTGTCAGCCCAAATGTTGATGCTTTCCTGAGTGGGTACAGTGAGCAGGACAGTGTTGGTTTTCCCAAACAGAAGAGCTGGATCAGGGGGGAGCCAGACTTCAAGCCTGGCAGTCACACTCCCAGTATAGAGAAGATAAAAGCAGCGAAGGAGAGTTACACCACAACCACAGCATCTCAACTGTTACATAGTACTTGAACACAATGTGTTTCTGGTTAGTTTAAGGAAGGACAAACAAGATTTAATATCTGGCAATGAACACAGGAGTTTTTTTCTTTGCCTATGAATGATATTTGTATTTGTTCAGATTTCTGTAGCTTCCACTCTCCCCATTCCCCGCCCTAATTTCCCATATTCCATATTTCCAAAAGCATGAGTTGTTGAGCTAATGAATTAAAACATTCTGAGGTTTGGTTTTGGCTCTGTGGGTATCTGTACTCTTTTACTGCCATAATCCAACGTGACAACTTTATTGTCCTAACAAACATTTGCACCTTATTGTAAAACTGTGGTAAATAAATAAATAAATAGGATTGCTTTCGTTAACAGCTTTCCCCAGAAAATATCAAATTCTACCTACTTACATTTGTTTTCTTCACAGTGTTTCCCTTTACATAGAATAGCACTATACTTGCCTGTCACTCTACAGGCAAGTCTGTAGGCAAAATGGACTAGAGTAGGTCTTAAAGATCAGCTTCTGCAACAAGCTGGATCAGAAGGAGTCCATTCCTTTTGACAGTTTTCATCTGATGCTTATGAGCCTGAGATATACAAGGCATGCCTGTGAACTCACCTCCTGCCCTAAGAAGCTTGCAGCTCCAAAAGGCAAATACACCTGTACAAACCAGATAAAAGTCCTACCTATGCTAAATCAATGTACAAAAATCAGTACAAATAAGGGATTGATTTCTATGTTAGAAATGACTTAAATTTTTCTATACAACATCAGTCATGTTCAGTACGAGGCTGTTGCTCTACATGAATGCCTGTCCAAAAATACCCACACCCTTGATCTACTGCTAAGTAAATAAACTGTAATGACTCCAAAATAAAATATGAAACACTCCATTATCCAAGGCTTGCAAAACAATGTTTTAATGATGCATATGGTCTTTATTTGATCCATAATGGTTCTTTGCTGTACAGTGACAAGAGTTAAACCTCCCGGTGGAATAACAATTTTGTGTAACCCATCCTGCTCACAGTGAAACAATCAAGCCTTCTCTCCCAGTATCTGTTTAAAGGCTGTATTCAAGAGCAACCCTTGAATACCAGTGGAATGACAGAATAGTGAAATACAGATTCAATTCTGGAAAAAAAAATAAGTAAAAAACATATTTTTGGAGAAAAACAATAATGCATTGGGGCATAAGTAAATTGCCTACTGTAGAATACTCCCTTAGGAGAGAAAGTGCCCTCTTGTCATCTGTCTATACTGGGGAAGGAAGAGCCCTGCTGCAGTTGCTGTAGTGAGTCAGAGGCTGTCAGTGATCTCCCTGCGGAAATACCTTCCTCTCTTTCTTCCCTCTTTTCCTCCTTAAGCACGGCAGAAGAGCAGAGGTCACCATGGCTTGCTTCTCTTGCTGCCCTCCTCAGTCCTGCTGGGGCAGAAGCTACCTGCCCCCAGACAGGCATGGCTCTTCGTCTGTGTCAGCAATTCTCTTCTGCCTGTGCTGCCAAGAAGTCATGGGCTGCCTTTCAGTTGAGAATGAGATGATGGGCAGTGCCAGTGTCTCTCTCCTCTTTCAGACCAGTTGTATCCTTGCAGCTCTGTGCTTAAGAGACTAGCTAAAAATATAAATGCATTTTAACATATTAAACACTCTCTCAAATTCCCATTATTTTCTACATTTGTGAAACTCCATGTCATTAAATGGCAGAGGTATGATCTGTTCTGACAATATTAGATGCTATTATTTACAGTCATCCGTGCTGGGTTTATGATATTCTGTGATAACCAGCAGACCATGTTAGGCACTAATGGAATCAATCTGATCTTAATTTGATTTCTTATGACATTTTGTTTAAATGATTATACAAATACAGCAGGCATCTGTTAGGAGCATCTTTGGCACGGTTCAGAGAAATCTTATTTCACTCAGCTTTCAGCCCTGATTTAAATTAATTACTGCTTAGGGAAGGGCAGGAACAGACACAGGTATATACGATGTGTGTGTTACATATGTCTTTCTTCTCTCTTGGAAGGGAGTGGTGTAGAGTGCACCTGCCCACCCTTCTTCTTCTGCCCCAGCCTAAATAAATACACTTCACAGCCACAGCGGCTTGACACAGTGAGGCAACATGTAATCCTCAGAGGAGGCAAATCTCCTCTCTAACTCCCAGCTGACATAAACGTGCCTCATGCACCACTCCACCAGAGAGACTGCAGTGTCCATCCTCAGCCCCAGGCACAGACCCCCACCTGCAGCACACAGGAGATTGGGTACAGGGACTGTGGGGAGCAGTCAGAGGCTGGTTGCATTTTTCAGCAGGGAAGCAATTTGGCAGATCTGCATATAATGCTGAAATCCCTGATTAAGTTTCACAGGGGCAAGGGATGTCAAATCCTGTTCTTCACTGTGCTGATGGGAACAGGCGTGGCGCGCAGTTCAGAGAGCAGAAGTTAGATAGCTGTATATGAAAGTCATAAGAGAAATTATTCACAGTGCTTTGCACCTCTTGTTAGAAGGGAAAGACAGAAGTGAAACATGAGGGGATCATTACATTTATCAACTGCAAATAGAAAGAATATCATGTATTTTAATCAAAAGTAATATCTCTATGATCTACTTTGAATCTGACTAGGTCTCTTATGTAGTTGATCTTCATTTCCTGATGGAGAAGACAGAGAGGAATCTTCTTGCCCTTTTTTGCAGCCATTTCCCAGGTGGAAGTTTACTATTGAGATGTACAGCTAACATACTTAAATGCATTGGAAGAGTTTAAGGCTTCCATTCGTCTTCATTAAAACCAGTTTGAGTTTGATAGCTGACTCAAGGGTAGTTTTTCCTATCACGAGCAAAAAGGCAGATCTTCAGCTGACTTAGGTAGTGATTTCAGACAAATTCCATCAGTTTGGGTTATGAAAAGTGAGGTTAGTAGCACATGCATCTCTACAAAGTAGTCTGACAACTCTTTGTAGGAAAAAAAAAAGAAAAGAAAGCAACTCTGTGAAGGTCTAGGATAGTACTGTAAATGGATTTGGTTGAATTCTCATCTAAGAATCAGAGTAGAGAAACCTGCATATATCTGTGCCACTACTTTTATACACAGGGAGTCAGTGCAGGGTTATCCCTCTGGATAAGTATGATGAGGAGGAGAGCGGGACTAAGACTGGCTGGGAGAGGAACTGGGAGAATGGGTCTTGTCTCCTTCCCTTGTGGCTGATAAATGCATGAAAGCAGTGGGATGAGTGTTGCTGAAAGCAGCAGAGGAGACAGCATGAGTATCCATTAGGTCAGAGTGCACTTCAAAATTCACCCCATGGACTGTGGTTGTGTTGAGCTGCTGCTGTGGGTGATGGTGAGGAGAAGACAGAAGGCTGCACCTGAGTGGGGGAGATGCCCTCACACGCAGCACACTGTGCTGCAGTTCTCTGTTCAATCCTTAGCAAAATGAAAAGAGTGCACCACTCTGTGTCTGGCTCACAAACAGCCTGTGGATGTGTGAGGATGAGAGCAAGAACTAAATAAACACTACATCCAAAATTTCAGGAATTTTTAATATTTTTGAGAGTCAGCAATGGGATATATTTTATAAGGGCAGGTAGGAACAGGGCAAGGGAAAATGGCTTTAAACTGAAAGAGAGTAGATTTAGACTAGATATTAGGAAGAAATTCTTTATTGTAAGGGCAGTGAGACACTGGAACAAGTTGCCCAGAGATGCTGTGGCTGTCTCCCTCTGGAAGCATTCAAGACCAGGCTGGATGTGTCTGTGAGCAACCTGGTCTAGCAGGGGGGAGGTGTCCCTGCCTGTAGCATGGGGTTGGTACTAGATGATGTCCCTTCCAACCCAAAACATTCCATGATTCTATGATTCCATGACATTAGATTTTTCTTCTTCAACAGCTCTATCTGAGGGCACTGTGGTCCAGAAATGAGCACTGTACAATCCTGCCATCATTCACACATAGTAGAGGCCTTTCCAACTACAGATTTCTCTGTTCCAACTCTCCCGTTCCTGTTATTTCTCAGCAAATAACAATGATTATGTCTTATGGGACCTCATGTGAAGCAAAAGTGGAGTGAAGGCATCTTGAAGAGGTCCAGAATTAAAGGGATATAAATTCTGTCTCTAGTTGGAAGGGCACTGTCGGACAGGACATCTCACACCACTTTGAAAGTTTATCATCTCCATCTTCTCTTCCAAATAGATAAGATATATTGACACAGGCTTCCATTGATAAATGCTGTCAGATCTACTGATGACACAGCTACATGGGAATTAGGTATCTTTGCTCATGATGTTACTGCTGCTGTTCGTACTTTTGCACTAAAGGCCAAGCCAGTGTTTATGGCTATAAGCCAAAAAATCTCACTACAAAAACAAGAAAATGTGATTAATCCCCAAAAAATCAATTCATGTGCTTCAAGTTAAGCAAAATATTTTGCAGAATTGGATCTGATTCTGCAGGCCAAACCTCCAGGTTTCAGTCCCAGATATGTTATTGATTCATCCTTTAAACAAAATTCAGGTTTTTATTTCAATTGCTCTGCAGCAGAGCTGTATAAGAAGCCAAAACACCTTCCCAGGGATTATGCCAAGCAGTAGTTTTGAACAGGTTTGGGGCAGTATTCAATGAACTGTAACTAATCATTTTCATCTTATCGCCTACAGAGTCATTGCATTGGAATGATGTTTGGCTAATTTTCCAAAGGACACATTTACTACGGATTGTTCTGCAGAGCTGCCAAGAGTGACAGTGAGCCAAAACATACTCTGTCAAGGGAAGTGTTTGGCTGATGAAATTATAAATAAGTCATCAACCAAAAGTCTGTTAAAATGAATTGTCATTAAATGTTTCTCTAAATGCAGTGTTTAATCTCAAACTCCAAAATAGGAACTGCAAGACTGCCTTTCCCTACCTCATTCACAGATCTCCTCTTTGAACACATCATGAGAATATTAAGTTAGTTAATTTAAGCTATATGTGCATGTGAGCACATGCAGAGAAGCAAAGTCTGTGATATGTTTTACATAAAGCAGGCCATTGTGCACTGATTATAATGTGTAAAGAGGAAATATGTTTATACCACAATCTATTCTAAACTCAAATAGGCAGCAGTACACTGTGTTTATAAATATAAATGCAAAACCTATGTTAAAATAATGTTACGGGTCTGGATTCTAACCACAAAAGCCAGGAAATTCAGAAGAAAAGTTGAAAGTTTGGGCCTGATTCTGATTTTGCACTCTACCCATGTAAGTCCAGTGTCTTCAAAAATGGCTTGTACTAGAAAAAAAAACCATAACCTTTTGTTTGAGGCACTCCTAAGAGGCCTTAGATATGGCAATACTTATGCAAAGCATTATCATATATAGGTCTAGGTTTAGATAGAAGGAAAGCATGTAGGCAGCTGTTGCCCCAGATCTTCTCTTAATCTGATGAAGTGTATGCATATGTATGTGAGTATATGCAGGAGGGGAAGGAGAGAAGCACACTCTTGGCAACATTCTTTTGTCCTCCAGGGCACATGCAGGCTTCACGCAAAGCTTGGAGCAAGCTAAATATTATCAGTCTTTACAAAGTGTTTATACAATTAATAGTTCTCATGATGCATAATTCACAGCTTCATACAACTACATTTTAAAGAGCCTACAAAAAAGGAGTACAGCCAGGGATGTCCCCACTGAGATGTACAACTGAAATATTAATTAAGAAACATCAGCAAGTGATGCTGACGGGGAAATCACCTAACCCTGCACAGTCATGTGTTGTTCATAGTGCACAGCCACGACAAGGGCTGGTGAAAGCAAGCACAAGGCTTATTCCACCTATAGCACGAAGGGCCACAGTAATGAAAAGTGGTTGAGCTGGGGGACAGCTCTGACAGACTGAACACATATTTGCTCTGGTCTAGTGGCAGAGGAGAGCTACCTCTCCGCCATGATTCTAACATCAGAGCAGTGTAGAAAGATCACTGCTGCTACGGTTTTTTTCATTTGAGGCTATGTTCCTCAAAATTCCAGGTGCGTTTCTTCTAGTAAAACTGGTTTTGAATATCTAGTTTTCCATAATGATAAAACCAGTTTTAAGAACTGCGGCACGCTGTGAGGATATCACTGTGCTGAACAGAACAAAACCTTCTTTGAAGAATAACACTCAGTGAGTGTATACCAGCTGACATGTTTTGGAGCTTCTGGGTGGCTGTAAAGCAATCTTGCATTTATCCAGCCAGGTGGTAAAAACAAGTCACCAGATCATAGTGGGACATTTCTCAGTAGACATCAGCCCAAGATTAGGTGGAGTAACTCAAAGGTCACAATGAGCTTCCTAAAAGAAACCTCAAAGAGGAATTTAAGTAGAATTCAGGAATTTGGGAGCTGAGTAGACAGTGAGCTACTCATGAAAGCACACTGCTTGGACTCTCAAGCATTTGCCAAAATACACAGGCAAGTGCAGTACAAATCCCTCAATCTCTGCTTCCTTGGTGGATGGTAAAGTCAACCTTGACTGTCCTGAATATGCCAAGAAGAGAGAGTTTTGACACCTATTTTTTCTATGATAGCTCATGAACCTTCTTGAGAAAGAAAGAGATGGATCACATATCATCCTTAGAAAGGGTCCACACTCGTGTCGTCCTGCAACCAATGCCTTGCTACACACTGCACCAGTTGGAGAAGCTCTCCCATTGGAGTTTTCTTCTGGGTTGGAAGGAAAATATAGCAAGAGAGGAAGGAGACAGCATCCATTCCTGTGTCTTAATAACAACTCTCTGCTTGCAACAATAAAAATCAGGTGAAGTGGAGGAAGGACCTTGTCTCACAATTCTCAAAACAATTCTACTGGAAAATCCAGTGAGCAGAACTGATGAGCTTCAAATCCAGGCTGTCCAGCACACATATTCTGAGAAAAAGGCAGTCTAGTGCACAGATGATGTGAAAGAAAGAAGTAGTAACATGGTGAAACAATTATGAACACTGGTAGAGTCCCAAAACACATCAAGAAAGATGGGATATAGTAAAGGAAACATTTAAATAATAGGTATGTTTGCTTAGATTCATATCACTTTCAAAGGAATTGCAAAAGAGGATCATGTTAATGTTTCTGTTCCCAGTTAATGAAAATTGTGCTTCTGATGTTTTCTGTAGAATCCATCAAATAATATTTAATGAGACACAATTTCAGCTGCAAATACACTGATCATCTTTCTATGAATAACACTGATGCACTTTGTACATTCAAGGATCATTGTTCTACTAGCCAGTCCTAAAGTTCATTACTGTAGAAAATCTGAAAAAAAGGCCACATATCATGTCCTAGTCAATTTTAGTTTATTTAAACTAGTACTGCTCTTTCAGATTAATTTATTCTTAAATGCAGCGGCCTTACAAAAATGATCAAATATTAAAAAAAAGTCTAAAAATCATCAGAAGTGTTTATGGAAGCTGAAGGACTGGAACTGAAGTCTCAGTTGACAAACTCTTGTGAAAGCCATTTATCTACTCAACTGAAGCAGTATTCCACGGGCAAAAAGTGGATGGGAGAAAGCTCAGGATCAGTTCTTACCCCAAGGGTAGCAAATAAAATGCCATGAAACTTGTTCTTCATTAAAAAGCCATAATGAGACACACTGTACAAATAAGTGTGCCAGATGAGCATTACTATATAAGGCTGGATAGAGAACACAAATGCAGGGATAGAAACCCAGCCTCCAGACAAACTCACCAACACAGATCAACACAAAAGCAAATGGAAGGTCTTAAGCAAATTAAGTTGTTCTACAGCAAGCACTTATCAGCAAATTTAATACATTGAGACAAGTTGAGCCTCAATGAAAGAAGTCATCCCAAAGGAATAATATTCTTGTCTTCTTGTGCAGAGAGCATGTTTGCATACACTGTGTCTGTTGCTAATGGGTCCTGGGAGATCTATACATAACTTCTATAACTTCTAGATGAAGTTGTCTCCCTAAACATATACTAAAGTGTTGAGTTTTTATAATACGCTCCTTCTACAAAGAATACAGAAGTAATATCAAGTAATTCTAGATCTAAACTTGGGAAAGGTTTAAACGTTTATTAAAAATTCGTATTTCTCTTAGAAATATTGTCTGACAAGATTTGGCATACATGGTTGGAAACACTCAAGTACGAGAACAGCAAGTCTGATCATCTGCCCATAAGCCCTGGAAACTTCACTGCTGTGCTCGTAACCCTGTGCTGAAATGAGGACTCAAGACCACAGACCACAAGACAGGGAGATGATAACCGGACATCATGTTTCTTATGGTTTTCAGGCTTTATTTGTGCTGATATAAATCCGGAGTAACTCCATTAGGAATAGTTATGTTACACTGTATCAGCCCAAGATTTTCATCTCTGGAGAGTGATCAAGGCTCCTGATGCATGACGTCTTACTTGATAGTACAGAAAATTAAGAAGTGTGTTCAGACTTCTCATTTATTCAGACTTCACCTGACAAAACAGTTAGTAGTGAACTGTATGTGGACAAAATCAGTCCACTTAAAATTTGTAATTAATTGTTTAAGAAATAGTTACATCTAAAGATTAGACTTGTAGGAAGAGAAATATTTATCATTTACCAAAAGCTTGGAGTTTTGAAAGATTTTTATTAATATAACAGCCCCAGAAGAAAACACCTATTTCCTTATCAACTACTTCTTTTTTTCTTCCTTCATAAACACTTCTTAGGCATTTTCCACAACCTATTTGGAGATTAAGGAATTTTTTTTTAGATCAACACTTCAATGGCAAAACAGCTTTGTGATTTCCCTATTGCTCTTCTATGAACACATACTATGGATTATGTTCATTGATAATCTACCTGGTGATCTATCACCAGATGATAACATAGGTTATAATACATTTCCTTGTACTTGTTCTTTTCCTTGTACTTCATCAAGCATTTCAGAGTGCATGAGTGCCAATATGAAGATAACTCCTCTGCAAGAGGAAATAAATGTGACCTGGTGTTAAGTTCATGGCTTCGGTTGGAGATAACTCTGTGCTGCTCAAAGGCTCTGTTAGAGAAGAAATCAATAAATAACAAACTAATCAGAGTTCAGAGCTCTGTCTCTTTTCCTGTAGCCAAAGGAAAAAAAAACAAAAATGCAGTTCTGACCAGCATAATGGAGCTAGACTAAGGGAAGTGGGGAGGTGAAAGACTCCTTAGTTTCCAGGTAAATCTGATGAAGACTTTCACTGTAAGAAAGAAAGAAAAGTACCCATCAGAATTCCAATGTTAGGAGGCTGAGAATGAAGAGGGCAAGTGCTATTTTTCTCTCAAGGGATAAAGCATCTCTCAAAAGAGTGCCTTGCACAAAGGTTCTAACAACATGCCTTACACTTTGCCCAATGGGTTCTCAACTTTTCAAGCCTCCCATGTGCATTCGTGCAGAGCTCTGAAAGCTATGTTTACTCTCAGTGCACATCTAAACGTTGAACCTTGCCCAGTCTGATCACCAGTATGCTACTTGAGGGTTTGGACAGAAGACGCTGTTCTTTCTGTCAGCAGTGAGCAGCTGCTATGTGATGACAGAATCTTTGCTCAGAAACTCCAAAATCCTTTTACATCAAGCAGCACACAATCTAGGAGCTCACTGAGTCTCACTCGCTTAGTTGACTGACACAAATCTCAAGCAGCTCTCAAGCTAGTAAGGTGTTTAAAGTAAATGTAGATACAGGCCACCGTTTTCATGCCTTCAGTTATACTTTTGTACACACCCAGCCATAAATTATCCATGATTTGGAATATTTTTTTTACAAATTAGTGTGGTTCCTTTTTTCCGTCTTTCAAAGAAAGTCTGAAAGGCTCACTTCTATACCCAAAAATGCATCCAAAGCTTGTGGAAGAAAGTCCCTGTCTTCAGGCAACATGGCGCTGTCTTCATTCCCATTTTCCACAGTGGTTTCACTCTTTTCAGTCTTTAATGTGGTCTCTGGCACCTTGAAAGCAAGTAAGCCCATCTCAGCCCCTGAGTGCCAGCAGTGCAATACCCCCAGCCAACATGCCAGTACCCACAGCTGAAAGCTGGGGTCAGGGTTCCAGCAGAGCGGTGTGAGGACATCCAGAATTACATCCCTGTGAAGCCTAGGTTCCAATCCCAAAACCGACAGTGCAGCAGTTAGCCAGAAAGCTTTACCACCAGAGTCAAATAACATCCAAAATATTGGGATTTATGCACATGTCAGAGACTGATTGCAGCTTGTCAGACACTCCAGGCTAAGTGATTTTAGAGCAATTTCTCCAATTACCAGTCTTTTTGTTTGTGTGGACCACCAAGAACAGACACCCAGAAATCTCCCCACTCCATTAAGGATTTGGCATAATATACACACATGCATATACGCATACACACACACACAGAAAAGAAAAGAAAAAGCACTGTAATGCCTGCAATTTCCTATTTCGTTGACTGGATTACTTTTTTGAGACTGGTTAAACAGACGCTGCACTGGGTGGTTAGTGATTATCATTTTTCTGCAGTGTTAGGGTACTTGACATTTTCATTCCTCAGTGACTCCAGTTAAAAACAAATAGGTCTACCTGCAATCCACATCTGATCGCCAGATGGTTTCTGTGCCTACGAAGCTCCCATCTCCAAGTGAATTCAAATGACCTCACACATACATCTTCAAACATTGCTATCTGACCGCAAAAATGCATGGAAAATGCAACATCTGTACATGTCTGCATCTTAAATCCCTGTTGTTTTACAAAATATATTGCTTGTCACCCTGAAGTCTAAAGTCTCTTAATGATCTGCAGAGGGAGATGCAAATAGTAGCCAGTAAGTTTAGAGGTTGCTTGTCACATTAGAAAATTTAATTTCAACAGAAGGTCAAAAGATATCAAACTATCCACTTGGAAGCGAACAAATAGATCCTGTTAAGGAGTCCAAAACTTCCCCAAAACAAAACTGTGTGTGTCCTTAATGCCATATATTGTGCGTGTTATCCATGCAGCTGATATGTCCAGGTATGTAAAATGGCCACAAGACTTTCATGAAGACAGTGCTAATACTGTCCAATTGCTTTTGCCTGTATAACAAAGCACTATTAACAGACTCACACAGCTGGTAAGATCCAGCATTGTTTCAAGGGAATACCTTGTCATATCAAAATCACTGCACATGTAAACCCATTTTCCCAACAAGCCTGTAAACATTGGCCCACTTAAATGGATGGATATGAAAACAGATGGGATATCACAAACATTTTCCAAACTACAACAGACTTCTAGGCCAATTAAACATGGTTAGTTTTGAATGGGAGAGGAAATAGTTTTCTTTGCTGTTGAATGTCAGAAAAAGTTTTTACCTTCAGGGATAAAGGCCCAGTTCATTTTTGGAAACTTGATAAAATTAATCAAACCTGCGTGAACTTTTCACCAAAACAAAACAACAAGAAAAAGTATAAATACATAATGAAATATCGCTGGAAACACAGAAATGGGAAAAAAGAGAGAGAGAGAGAGAGAGAGAGAGAGAGAGATTTTGAGTACAGTACTTGAATAAGAACTTTTCCTCAACATGGCTTAACCAATCAGGGTGGAAAAAATGTTTTCTTGCTACTCAGAACGGAATATGAAGTTGGCAAAAAAAAGGGGTTGTTTTATTATTGCTATGCTCTTTTAAGTTTAAATGCTATAATGAGAAGCCAGCCTTACATACTTTTTCTCTGCAAAGCCAGTATGCAACATTTAAATTTCAGACTGTTCTCCTTTTATTTTAATTTTTTTGCTTACAAAGTAAACCAAAATTCTGATGCTCATGAACTGCTATTTGCCTCCTGGGAAATTCATTAAGATGACTGCTTACTAAGAAGGAAATGCCAGTGCAAGTTATTTGTCTCTTCTGCTGCAGCATGACTTAATTTAAAAGGGAAGAAATCAGGTTTGAAAGCTCTCAGAACAGGGAGTCTCACCAAAGCCTGGCATACCAAGCGTCCTGCATTGACGCATGCTTAGCTCCTTCAAAAGCCTTCATCACACAGCAGTGTCAATAGTGGCCATCAGGAAGAAAAGAAAACACTGGAGAAATTCAGTTAATCTATCCTAGTAGACGAGGTCATGACAGGACCACGTGCATAAATAGTAGAGGTATTATTTTCAGATGTAGATGTCCCAAGAAGGAATGAACCAGCTGGGGAAAGGCCTCCTTCTACATCCCCTGAACAAATGGTTGCATTTGGCTGGGGAGAGAGTGGGCTGGGGTGGCATCCTTTTCTCTCTGTCTGCTCAAAGGAAAATGGGAGCAAACAATTGCAGGAAGGACACCAGGAAAAAGGGAGGACACCAGGAAAATCTCTTCTGTTGTACCTGAGGGGCAGAAAGACAGGGGCAAGGGATAAAGGACGGGGAGAGATGGGTTTTTTCAGTTGTCTTCATTTCATTTTCACTTTCTTCTTCTGTATGAAGAAGAGGTAAATATGAACTCTCAGGCCACAGTTGGTGATGTGTCTTTTGAATACTGACCTCAGAGCGAGCTCCTTCAGCCTGCACACATGGGATCTGCCTGGCTGCCATGAGCTTTAAATCCTTGACAGTGTAAGGATTAACCATATACACTTTAAACCAAACAAATGCAGTCAGAGCAATGTCCTTGAGGGTTTTTTAGTGATTCTGTGGCATCTGACATTTTAAAGCTTTCAGGCTTAGATTCCATCCGTACTCTGGACTGTTCCTTGCACAGCTCCCTGCAACAAAAGCATTTCCTTTCCCTTGAAGCTGCTGTTGCAAACACTTTTTGCATCACTTGTCAGATGTGAAGAGAGGATGATATAATTGAGCCTGCTTTTAAAAAAAATCAAACTGACATAATATTGCTAGTAACTTGACAGCTTTATGTAAAGCCTTCCCCAGAAAATCCAAGCTGATCACACTGCTGAAGACAAGCAGAGGTTAGAGAGAAGGTTTAGGCTCTAGGACTCCTAGACTCAGCCTTTCAGAGGTTGGGCCATATTTAGCTTGCCCTTTGACATGACCCAGCCTCAAACAATAGCTTTGTGGATATGCTAAATGACCACATCTTGCCAGTTGCTGCCAAATTAATGAGCCCATGTCATTTTTAGTTTACAGTTCAGTCATAAAGCAGCCAAGTGGAAAATGAGTCAGGGACCGTTAAGGAGTGTCACGCAAATTTTCAAAGAGTATAGTCCCTAATTCCTCACTCCCCCTTTCAGAAGTCTCTAATCATCGTTCTCCTTCCTCTCTTTCTTTCTTCAGATCCTCTAAAGATTCCCCTCACTGTGCAAAAGAGGCTGATGAGAGAAACTAGGTGCTGGTGACTCAATACAGAGGAGTCCAGGGGTGTAAAATGCAACCTGCACTCACGATGTGCACAAAAAATAAAACAATCTGAGTGACCACCTCTGCTTGCAGGGGGAGCATGTGCAAAGAACAACTTAAGGTGACAGGAGCAAGAGGACAGAAGCTTTCATGTGAAAACTGTTGGGTAAACGGGAATCCTATCCAGAAAAATCAGCACAGTATAATTTTCCACTCACATTATTTACAGGCAAAAAACCCTCTCTCGATGAAACCTGTCTTCCTATCCCCACTACTATCAAATTATTCCTGGTCTGTGGTTTAATCACAAACCTAAAACTCAGTTCAGGGTTGAAGAACTTTCTGCAGCACTAGGATGATCAACATTCTTGTGCAAGTTGTTCTAAATGCTTTAAATCTGGAACCGCACAGATTTTATCAGCTTTCCACTTCGGCTTTGAAATTTTGGACAGCTTTGTTCTTCCCTGACGTGCGGAATCAAACTCTATAACCACAAAGTAGTTATAAAAGCAGGTATGTTTTAATCAGTGCTGCGCAGACACCGGGTGCAAGGGGGATTGTTTCTCCTAACTTGCACACCATCAGGAAAAATCATGCTACAGATATAAGGCAAACTAATACATAATCAGTAGTTTTCCTGGAATTCGGGTACATATTCATTACACCCAGAGAGTTCATTAGAATGCAGACCATCCCCTCTTGCGCGTGCGCAATGGGTCGTGGGATGAAGATTTGTTGTCTCCCTTGCGAAGGCTTCTGACCTTTCTCACTGTAAGCTCCTGACCCTTTGGGGGGGCATTCCCTCAAACTTGTTTCTGCTTGCCCTGTGGACATCTAATCACCTCCCTGCTAGATATCCTTGGGCTGTTCTCAAACCTTATCACTGTGGCCTTCATCCCCCTCATTATCCCAGACCCAGTGTCTGCCATCCCTTATTTTCTGACAAGCTCTACATTCTTGCTTCTATAAATTATCTCTAACTATTCTCCTTCACCCCCCTTATTCTCAGTTACTGTGAAGCCTTCTTGTCTTTTTACTTTCACTTATGGGGCCCTTCTCACCTTCCATTCCCCATTTCTTTCACCTCCCACATGTGATTTACCTCCACTAGGTGGTTTGCCAGCATATTTCCTCATTTTAATTGTCTTCTTCTTCCCATATCTGCCAGCTCTGTTTCTCAGCAGCTCTGGACCTTGCCCTTATGCTCCACCTGGGTTTCTATCTTGGAAATGTCTCGGGTCCCCCAGACTTGACTGATAAATTCTCTTGTCAGTGGCTGCTCCAGGCTATGCAAGACTTCTTCACTAGCATCAGGAATTAATGTTCATGTAATTTTCAGACACACTCCCTTGGTCTCAGTTCAACTCATATTTGTCTTTTTAAAGTCCATCTCAGATGTACCTCAGGCTCTCTCATGCAATCTGTTTCTTGCTATCCCCCTTTTTGCTCTTTCTAGTGTCCAGTACTCTGTTTCATGTGTCCATCCAGAAGCTAAAGTGTATTCCTTGCAAGTTTTTCTAGGATTTATCAGTTGGAGAAAAAAAAAAGAGTGTATTTATTTCATGCTGCATTTGCATCCTTTTATTCCAAGAGTAGAGAAAAAAATTGTTAGAAAGAATATTTATGGAAGAAGTAAATTGATTACTATAGATCTTCTGGATATATAATACTTATGTATTACTTCTAGATCTACACATATAGCATTCATATTCATCTTCATTCTCTGAATTCATCTCTGAAAATGAGTATGAATGCTAAAGCTCTAAATATGAGTATTTGCAATGAAGCTCAATTCTAGGAGATACATTCTTCCAATTGGGAAGTAGACTGGTTGTCACGTGACCTCTCTGCCCATCCAAAATTTGAAACACATTTCACATTTTAAAGACAGAATTTTCTCACAGAACCTCTTGCAAACCATTTACAGGCCCTGGGCTAGATTGTGGTGCTTCACCACATGCCCTAAATAGAGAGCAGTTCAAGGCCACACAGGAAGAACCAAAAAGATTTAGCCTGTCTAAGAAATATTCTTCCTCAGGGCTGCTCTTTATATACAGAGGTGAACAGCTGGCATCAGCCACTAGGAACAAAAAGACTTTTAAGAGACTGAGAAAAGGTCTTTGGACTCTTCTGGGCTACCCCCATCTGTCCTGGGGTGCATTTCATCTTATCCTTCACTTCCCCAAAAGTACATTCTGCTGCCCTACACCAGCTGGCAGCCTGTCACAGCACCTCACCCTTTCAATGCTGCTGAAACTCCCTCCAGTTCCCAGTCTAACCTATTCTAGCTGCTTCACTTGTGGCTTTCTGATAAGAATGCCACTATGGTTTCATTAAACAGTTGGGTTTATTTCTTCCTTTATATACCAGTGCTTGTGGCTGATGCATAAGCAGCAAGCAGATCATCTGTCAGACTTTGCTTTGCTGGGCTAAGCGAGCCAAATGACTCCAGTTTTCTCTCCTAAGGTCAGTTCTTCATTCCCCTGAACCTGGTTCTAGCCAGCTTTTCTTGGTCTCTCTTCAACTTAATTCTTTCTAAATCAAAGGTGCCTGCATTTTATTGCAGAGACCTCAATAGCATCCAAGAGATTGGCAGTAGTCCCTATTGTCTACTGGAAATGCCTCTTTTAATCTAGATTATCATCACATTTGAATTATTATTTTCAACATCAAAATATACACCTTTTCTCTAATTCTGCTCTTCTAAACAGACAAGCTGAAGGTTTATCGCGAAATAGCCACTACTATGAACAATTCTGCAGTTTTCACTGAGGAAGGTTATCTTACTCCTATTGCTTCAGTCCCATTGTAGTTCTGATTTTCTTATCATATATTCTGGCTCTCCATCCTTTTTAAGAATATCCATTTATCTTGTGCTAAGAAAATTGTCTTTAGCACATTCCTGATCTTCATAACAAAATAATATTATTGTAATTAATGAAATACTTTAGTTTAGTCCAAGATCAGTCCTTGAAGAGCTCTCTCAGAAACATCTAGACATTCAGGCACTTCTCCTTTCACTTTTACTCCTTGAGTTGTGTTGTAGATCTTCCCGTAGTTCCTGTATCTTTTCCACATGAATAGATAATTTCCCATGTCGTACCAAGTGACAAGCTTTACCAAAACTGAGATAAAATAGACCACTTACTTCTCTTGTCTAGTAGCATTGCTAACAAGGAAAGTAGTCACTTTAGGATAACATGTTTCTACATCTCTAACCCAAATCCTACTTTTCACTGATTTTCACATGTATAATCATTCTTGCCTTGGAAATTTGATGCAGAACTTGCACCTTGCTGAGGTCAGACTCAAAGGACTAATTTTCCATATTAGTCCTTTCCCTTTTCCTGAATAAATATGTACCATTTTTGCTTTCCTCCAGGCAGATGCTACCAGATTTGCAGATTTAATGCACGTTCAGGATCCCACAACCTGGAGCCATTTGGGGTTTTAGAAAAAGCTGTCCCTACCTGTGCAACTTACATTCTCTGAACTGCATCTCTGAATCCTCAGAGGAGGCAACTTCCTATGCCCATACCCTCCCTCATTGTTGGCTGCTCTGCCCCCATAAAAATTTTTTTGTGGAAAAAGAAGGAAACCTATTTGCTTTTTACTAGCAGTGATATTTCTACATGAAATTTCAGACATCTTTTCCCTTCAGCAGTCTGTGGTCTTTTTGTTTTTCTGTTCTTGCTCTCCTTTCCTCCTTCTGGATTTCCTTTGCATGGGCTCAGCTTTTATCTTGACGGTTTTCAATGCACCTAATTCTTTTTGCACTGTTACATGTGCCTCATATGGTCCTGCACAGGACCCCACCTCTACTCAGCAAAACACGCCCTGGATTCTGTGCCCAGGCCCTGTTTCTTCACCACAATGTTTTTTCCACCCCTTTCAAACACTCTACTGAAGCAGAGGTAACTCCTGCAAGCAGGTTCTCTGTGAGAAACAGGAAGACAACTTCTGTTTTAACCACACCGTACAGCTGTAGGGGTAACCACAATCTATTCTCTAGAACTGGTTGCAAAAGATGCCATGAAAATGGCTGGGAGTGATGGACAAACTTGAGATTAACTGGAAAACAGTAAGAGACATTAATAAAAAAGATTGCCCCTAGAGGTTCCTTCCAACTCTAAGGATTCTATGAATGATTCTATGAATAGCTACGTGTTCCTCCCTAGTCTGTCTGTACAAGGACTTTTCTCTCTCTCCCTCTTTCTCCCATCCTTTTCTTCCAGCTCCTCATTTCACCCTCACTATTGCTGTTCCTCATGTTTCCATCCAGCTGTTACAAAGCAGCTCATGTAGGCATCCCTGATGTTGATCTCTAAAGCTGTGGAGTTTTCAGGCATTGCTGTTGCACTTTTTGGAAGATATTGAATCAAAGCCTGTAGAAAAATGCTGGAACCTGTTTCAGCCACTCCTCTTCAGTGTGTTAGCTGTGAAGCTAACAAGGTCTTCAGCTGAATCGTTCACAGTCGTAATTTCTCCAAAGTTATCACTGTATCAACAAAGTATCATGATAGCATTGTATTAGACATGGCCAAGCATTTGCTGGGTTTGGAGAGGTTGTTACGGTGCATTCTCAAACCTTGCTTGCCAGGCCCCAACCAGGAAAACCCACTACATACCCAACTGCTTACCCTAACACAATTCCCTCCCTTGCCTACTACCCTCAGGAAGACCTGAGACCTCAGCTGTTTCTATCTGGACCACAGGACCCACCACCACTGCAGAGATTTGCAGAGAAGCAGCAGCCACACTGCTGGCCTGGAAGTGGATGTGAAGGAGGCAGAGAGGAATGGGAGCTAGAGAGGGCAGAGCTGGGCCACCCAAGAAAGAGAAAAAATTGGCCTTAGAGTTGTGCACAGGACTGATCAGGCCAGTATCATGAAAGTTCCAAGTGGAAGTCTGTGTTTTCCTGCATCTGAAGCCAAAGGCTTTCCTCCCATTGATGATGCCACCAACAAAATAAAGCTGTTCTGACCAAACACTTTTCTGCAGCTGAATTTCAAACTATTTAAATATCCAAAAAGATGTAAATCTTGAACTAGAAAGTTAAAGATGAAGTTTTAAAGGGCAAATATATTTCTAATAACAAAAGTGCATACTCAAAGTCACTGAATAACTATTTTATTGGGGTTTTTTTCCACTGAGTGTGAATTTCCTCCCTCATTTTGATCTCTTGACCACTGCACAGTAACTCTGAAGCTACCCCTAATTAGTTCTCTTGGACCCAAAACTCATTTGGCTTGAAAACTACAATCAGCCATAACCCAAGCAAAAAGATTTGTTTTAATCCCATAAAAAGTAAACAGGAATATAAATGTGCCAGATTATCAGCTGAGGCAAACTAGCTCTGCCTTAATGGGTTCAGTGGTGCTGTGCTGACACTGAATACATCGAAGCATGTGGACCTCTAGGAAAACAGTCTTTCTGAAAAAAAATAATCAGTGCAAATCTATGTTGTCACTGGAAACGCCACAAGTAAGAATTATTCAAGCTCTTTGGTGTGATGTTTAAGCAGCAGTGACTGAATGCCAGGGAACTAGAAGCCAAAGAAACTATTCCAAGTTGGATTTGACAAGTACAGGGTTTTACTTTAAAGCACATTAGACAGCAAGTTCAGTCTAAAGGCATATGTAAAACTCTTAGCTTTTGTGCTGGAAGCTCCTCATTTCTGTTGGCCTCAAATATTGTGGAAGGAGTACTGAGCAAACATCGAACAGCTGAAGATTGTTGTGCTAGAGGCATTTTTTTGCTTGCCTTCCATACTACACATTCACTTGTTATTGGAATCCCACGGGAAACAAACTCCATTAATAAAGTCATAGTTTTAGGAAAGCAGCTCAGAGAAAGGAAGAGAAAGCTGAAAGAAAATGATGAAGCCACTTCTTTCCAGCTCTCTTACTGACAACAGATGCTGTGAAACAGTAAACAAGAGAAAGGACCCAGCAGAAGTGGTTGTGCTAGATGAATGTTTCTAAATCTTGGACTCAAAATTGGGAAATGCTGACACAACCTTAACTCTGTCCTTCAAATGCATTATGAGAAAGCCATTTGATGTTAATATGCAGCTGGAAAGAATGATGTTTGAAGCCCAACAGGTAATCCTTGTAAACGTGGGAGCCTGGGGGCAACCTGAAGAGGTCAGGAAGCTGAGGGCCCACACAGAGGTTCCTGAATAACCAACCCAGGCTCACGGTGACTGTGGGACCCAGAGCTGGAGAAATGAGGGGCTTAGAACAACTATAAAACACGGGACTATATTGCATGTGAAGATCATAAAGACAGGCACCTTTGATCACAGAGTAAGCTGTGATAATTGAGTGTAATCAGGCAGGTGAGCTACATCATTGGGCACCTCACAGGTCAGTCTGACTTCTATTAGGTTCTCTAAAAGTAGCTGTTGGAAGGGATTTTTCATATGGAAATATTGCTTGCTCTCCTTCCCTTACATGTACATGTTACAAGATACAGAATTACAAACTTGGACCTGACTTTTTAGGCTTGTACTTTATCCTCTTGTGGCTCTTTTTCCCAAGTTAGTTGGGCTTGGGCTGCACTCATTTCAATTGTAGCAGGCACATCAGGAAAGACAAGCTATTGCAAATCCCTCTTCCAAGGAAATGAAAGCAAATAAAAGCTAAACACATCTTTCTACCCCCAACACCAAGGCTGTTCGGCTCTTTTCATTTAACTTTCATACTTCACGACTTCACATCCGACTCAGTCACCTTTTAATTAGATTTCTTCTGGATTGACCCAAGGCTGATCTGCTATTTATCAGCACTGCAGTGGAAGGTAAGTGGGAAGAAACATCCCTCAGGATTCCTGGCTGCTGCTTCCAAGGGTACCAGCCTCCTGGATGATCTATGAATGCTTTGGGAAGAATGCCCAGACAACAACCACTTTGAGCATGGCTTGGGCACTGCAGCGTACCTCATCCAAACATTTTCTGCTTCTCTATACAACTACAAGCCTTATTTGGCACCAAAGCTAGGGGCTTTGAAAGTTTGCACGAATGCATAAACAGATATGTTTTTTGTTTTTTCCCCACATTCTCAGTTACGTTTGGTGGTGATGCCAGAATCCCAATAGCAAGCCAATATGCTGCTATGTACTGAATGGAGGCTGACAGGGAAGATATTTAAATGTCAATATACAATATACATAGTCTGAGAGGGAGAAGAGTTTCAGAGTTTCCCTTCCCTCCCTTTCCTTCCTTCCTTCCTTCCTTCCTTCCTTCCTTCCTTCCTTCCTTCCTTCCTTCCTTCCTTCCTTCCTTCCTTCCTTCCTTCCTTCCTTCCTTCCTTCCTTCCTTCCTTCCTTCCTTCCTTCCTTCCTTCCTTCCTTCCTTCCTTCCTTCCCTCCTTCCCTCCTTCCCTCCTTCCCTCCTTCCCTCCTTCCCTCCTTCCTTCCTTCCTTCCTTCCTTCCTTCCTTCCTTCCTTCCTTCCTTCCTTCCTTCCTTCCTTCCTTCCTTCCTTCCTTCCTTCCTTCCTTCCTTCCTTCCTTCCTTCCTTCCTTCCTTCCTTCCTTCCTTCCTTCCTTCCCTCCTTCCCTCCTTCCCTCCTTCCCTCCTTCCCTCCTTCCTTCCTTCCTTCCTTCCTTCCTTCCTTCCTTCCTTCCTTCCTTCCTTCCTTCCTTCCTTCCTTCCTTCCTTCCTTCCTTTGTCTGAATTAACAGCAAAGAACAATTGAAGGTAGATGTTAGAAATCCATATTTCATAAATGTGAAAAAAAATCCCTTTCTCCTCTGCTTACCTTCTATATACTCACAAGTAGCCAGCCCTGGCTACACATCTAAAGTTATTGATTGGTATCTTCTTACACAAATACACTGTATGCAAACAAGACTCTCAGTGTATTCCGAGTTGAGAAATGTTAATGATTATAATGTTCATAACCTGAGTTAAAATGAAAACACTATACAGAGCAACACTTGATAAGGTGATGCCAACATCCCAGTGAGCTGAGTTTTCTGCTGGGTACCAAGGTCTGCAGGCTCACTTACTGAGTCACGTGGGCAAGTTTTTTGCTGCAGTTTGTATATAATGAGACAGTTCAACTTGGCTGCCCTGAAGTCTGGCCAGGGGCTGCTGCTGCATGAGTATAACAGCTTGCTTTGGTCATTTGGTGATGTACTAGACCTCCCTCTTTGCTCAGGTGCAGCTCAAAAAGGAGTGTTATTTTTCCCTTCTGTTTACTTTCAAAACCCAGTGGAGCCTGTCTAGAAAAAAAGAAAAAAAAGAAAAAAAAAAAAAGGTGGACATCTCTAAGTTACAGTATGCAGCTTTTACGTACACTGGCACAAACCATGTGTTTGCTTCAGCTATGTCATGATGTAATAGACAGGTCTTTCAGCAACAACTTGAGAAACGGAAGAACCTGGGAAAATTAGAAAGGTTTCTTTGTCTGAAGATTGCAGACTAACATGTGCCACTGCCTCCAATACTGTGTCTGGGGTATCCATCTGCTCTCTAGCATGTTGCCACAGGTGTAGTTTGTTGTTGTTTCTAACCTTTTACATATGCTCATCTAAACAACCAGACAAGTATCTTTTTGTTTCACAAATGTGAAGCCTGTTATTTTCCCTGCAGCTAATGCTTTGTACAGAGAGAACCTCATGCAAGACATTACTGAAGCACAAACAAAGTCCCCAGAACTTAGTTTGATCACCCTTGTATAATCACTGAAATTGGACTTGGAACTCCACCCTTGAAGCACAGATGAGGCTGCAGAGCATGAGACCCATTCTGCCTGCTAAAAGGGAAAGCAGTAGCCAGCTGGATGGTATTGCAACCTTTGCTCTCCATGTTAAAGCTAACTGGTTAGGATGAATGGCAACAGGTTGTGAAAGAAACAAGAGAGGAATAACTACAACCTTCAGGTGAAAGGTAGAATTGCAACAGTCTTTGGGTAAAAATTAAGCTTTGTAGTATTTTTGTAAGTACCAGCCTATGTCCTGCAAAAGAATGAAAGCAACATGGAGTTTTGAGGGGAGGGGGGTGGATCTCAGATCACTACTGAAAGCCAGCTGTGGCTAGAATAGTCAGTGTTCTTCTATGTGTCAGATCTGAAAAGGAAATAAAAAAATACACAGAACATGGAATACAGCAAGTATTACTCATCATTCAACAGTGCCCTAGAAAATAGAAAGAATATTGTCAGAAGAGTGGATCGGGAGATAGATGGAATTATGATATTTCACTCAAGAAAAAAACAACTGAAGAAAACATTTTCTTCTGTTCCTTATACCATCATTGGACTGAGCAACAGTAATGGATTGACTGCGTGGGAGCTGCATGTATGTCAAGTTTGTGCTCTGCAAGTCAACACATTGCAATGAATAGCTGGGTTTGGTTTATTTGTTTATGTATTTTTGCCATCAAACGTCAAGGATTATATCTTAAAATTATGGTTATCTCTTAAACCAACCAATATATACCACATGAAATCTGAGAAGAAATATATCTATAATTAGAGGATTCTCAAATGCATTGTATTATTTGGCTGCTGGCACAGCCGGGAAATAGAAATGTCTTTATTGTCAGAAGCATCTTGAGTCTCAAATTTGAAGGATTTTATTATAAATTAATATTTTCCAGTTCCTGATTAACTAATAAATTCCAAATGTAAACACAGAGAGCAAGACAAAAGCTGTCCCCTTATTACAAAATCAGCAGAGGAAGAACTAGGATTATACTTGACATTTTTTTTGTGGTCTGATGATGAGACCATAACACCATGCAATGGTCCAACAATTTCCAAGCATGTGACTCCCAACCACTTGGTAGGAGCTGATGTGGAGTTAGTGGAACATGAAGTTCTTGCCTGCTTTTGTGTTTTTAGCTGTCATTATTGCAGAGATAAATTTGGAGGTCTATGGAATCCAGCTTCACTGCACCCTGGGGATTGTTACTAAGCAGGAGTGGAGCCAGCCTTGGGAAGTGGAGCCACCAGTGAATGCAGAGTGGCCAAACACCACAAAGCAAGGCCTGGCAGAGGGAAAATGGGAAATTGAACAACATAGGCACAAGAGATATGCAAAGGAATCAGATTACCCAACTCCAAAACAACAAATTAAGAAACAAAGAGAAATAAATTACAAGAAAACATACAGAGGGAAGCATCAAATACTACATTAGAAACAGCTACAAATACATATTCTCCTAAAACAACTTTTCTTTGCAAATTATTGCTCTGCTTACCACAGAAATGTTACACAGTTATGAATAGGAGGGAAAAAGCCCAGAATGTTGTTTTGTTTAGATACATGACTATGAGAACTGCAGTACAGTAGAAGCCAGCAATAGGAGAATACTGAGGAAATCACAGAACCACAGAATCACGGAATGGCTTGGCTTGGAAGGGACCTCGAGGATCATCAAGCTCCAGCCCACCTGCCACAGGCAGGGCCATAAATGTCCAGATCTAATGCTAGATATGAAAGGAGTGTAAAAGGCAGGGTAAGGGTAAAGGCAGGCTTTCCTGAGCCAGAAGTTGTACCTGAATCTCAATGAACAAAGTCACATATAAGATTTAGCTTTCTTTGTAATGTTCAGTTTCCTTCAGTTCTCCTAAGGAAAAAAAAAAAAGAGTAATACATCTTGGCAGATCCCATGTTAGTGAGCATGTGAGCAGATTTTTGAAGATGGGCTGAAGTATTCCAGGAGGCTTTAAAACAAAAGCAATTACATTAATTTCTTTTTCATGTCTGTGTAGCAGATCTGGACTGTTTGGGAGTTTTTTGTTGCTGTCTCCAGGGAATGACTATTTCATGTTGTAGATGAGTCAAGTATCAAGTACTTGTAGTACTGACATTGAACTGACACTAGCCAGTTTAGTATACATTATTGTACATGCACCAGGAAAATTAAAGACATTCTAGTAAATGAGTTTACTCACAGCTGGATGTGGTTTAACGTGCAACAGATGTGATCTATGGAGTTTGAATGAGGAAACTGCATAAGCCGTGTTCTGTGCACAGGTAAAGCAAGTACTATGTTGGTCGAGTTCACTCAATAAAGCATTTGCATATTTCTGTCAGTAAAGTTAGCTCTAAGCTTAATCTGCAGGATGGTATGGAATTATCACCATAAAATATGCTTAAGGAAATTAAACATACCGTGTAAAATTTAGAAAGGAAAAAATATATAAAGGCAAAACCTCTACCTCCCTATTCTGTGGGCAACATTCATAACTTCATTACTCCTATACTACTATGAGTGTCTGAATATTTCTGAAGACATTTTATTCACTTAATACATAGGAATTATACTTTTTTTTTTTTTTTAAACTGGTGATGTTCTATGGAAAGATAAAATGAATTTCAATACAGAACACCCTTTCTCTTCTTTTTCAGCTTGCTCAGAAGTCAACAAAATACATCCTTCAGCCTGTATCTGCTTACATCTATCTGAAGTCCAAATGATTTGTCCGTGTGTGTCCACAAATGTAGATGTGTGTGCATAAAATGGCACATGTGCACAAAAGCTGGCAGGAGGAACACTTCTGTAAAAAAAAAAAAAAAAAGTATATATATTATATATATACATGTAAATATATATATATATATATATATATATATAACCTCCATGTAGAGTTAATAGTTACTTCTGAATATAAATCCAACACTTTGTGACAAAAGATAAAGGGTCCTATGTGACAGAACAAGGGGGAATGATTTTAAACTAAAGGAAAGGAGGTTTGGATTAGATGCAAGAGGGAAGTTTTTCACTGAGAAAGTGGTGAGGTGGAGCACAGGCTGCCCCAGAGAGGCTGTGGATGCCCCATGCCTGGAGGTGTTCAAGGCCAGGATGGATGGGGCCATGGGCAGCCTGAGCTGGTACTTGATCTAGTGAATGGCAGCCCTGCCTGTGGCAGGGAGTTTGGAACTTGATGATCCAGTAAGTCCCTTACAACCCAAACCATTCTAAAGTTCTATGATTCTGTGATTCATATAGCCTGGACTAAACTGATTGTGAAGTAATCTGTTCTGAAACTGATTGTGAAGTGATTTGTGCAGTCGTCTAAATGTAGATTTAGGTGTTCATAGTTAACCTCATCAGCAGAAATGGTTGCTGTTTGCAATCTATTCTGCTGCCCAGCATTGTTTCCCATATTTGACTTCTGACTTCTTTCTTGCAAGACTTTTACATGCAGAATGGTTCAAGTTGCATAGTAACACTGACTAGACTCCTCTTTGGGGCTGACAGCAATGTGTATACAACATTCCACTAAGTCCTCACAGTAACAGACTATTTTCACAAACAAGGGGGACTTTATAATGAAAACATTATAAACGTTGATAGTTCTGTTTCAAAGGCAGCAGAGGAAAATACAAGGTGCGTGTGCTGACATTATAATGTATATTGTCTGGTGTAATACCATGCTGGCATGTCTGAGCAGGGGAAAAATTATAACCAAGTAACCAAGATCCCTCACTGAGATCTGTTTGGCTGTTGCATCCTGATCTGTGGGGAAGAAGGAAGAATGATTTCAAAAATGTGCCAGTTAGGAACAGAACAGGGACTCCATCTTATGAACAGCCAAATCAATGCAAGCCTGAGCAAAGTTGTCCCCACATGGAAAGGAAGGTCATACACACACCGTAACAGCTTGGAGTTACCTTTAAAAAAAAAAAAGAAAAGAAAAGAAAAAAAGAAAAAAAAAAGGGAAAGTGGGACAGGAGAGCAGAAAGAATTCTCAAGGGAAGGAAGGATACTATGGGTACTACTCCGTGTCAGGGGTGCCTTGGGACTCTGCCTGTTTGGTGGTCTGGTGGCCCAGTGATGACCACCTCCAAATGCTTTCCAAACCGTGACATGTTTCTGAGGATCTACAGCTCAAAATGAAAAATTGCTTACTCACCAACAGTGACTCCAGAGAAAATAAACAATAGCACTAGCAGTACCACTGAAGCTTCTGATTTCAACCATCTGATAGCTGGGCTGTTCTCCAGAAAATAACCCAACAAAACTCCAAATTTTTAAATGTTATTGTCAAGAGATTCTACTAAATGTAACTGCACAGACACATCTTCACATATTTACATATATAGATATGTATATATATGCATCTATATTATATAATATAGCTATAACATATATATATACCATAAAGATATTATGTATAGATTGTATAGATAGATATTTACCATACAGCACTTCAAGTGCTTTCTAAGAACAGTATACTTACTATTTATTATAATACATATGTATGTATTCCTGTAAAATAAATAGATAAACAGATAAATAAATAAAGTGTGCTTAGAAAGCACTTATAGTTATCACAGACATATGTAGAGTATACCAAAATAACAGTATATTTGGTAACAATTGGTTACAGGATTTATAAAAACAGATTCAGTCTAAGCCAGCCCCTCAATCCTTGCAGGGGAAGGAGCACCCTGAAGGCCAAGGGCCTGGGGAAATGGGGATCCTGTACTGACACATGCTCTGGGTCATCACGTTTAGTTTAGCATCTAAACCATCTGGGTTTAGTTTTACAGAGCACAAGGGAAAAGTTTTTCCCCTTTATTTTAACACAAAGTAGCAGGTGGCTCAGCAGTTCGCCTGATATTTTCTTCAAATATAAACAGCCATAACTTCCTGTTACTTAAAACAAAAAGAAAGAAAATAAACAACTGTGGAAAAAAGAACATTTCTGTACACTGTGTATCTACCGTACCTATTGGTTTGCCCTTGCTGTCACTCAGAGGAGAAAAAAAGGCAGAGAAACAGATAGCCTGCCAGATGCTGGGTACCCCACCAACCACATCTAATAGGCTCTGCTGGAAGCTTTAGAAGCTGGTGGTCTGATTCATCCCCTACTGCTCAGAGCAGAACTCAAACATGCTGCTGTGCCCTTTGCAGTGTTAGCGTGGAAAAAGGCTGATGACACACCACGATTCCCTGCTGCTGCACTTATGCCACACCGTCTGTGGGGAGATCCCATGGAAACCAGAAGTCCCAGCAGGAGTCCGTGCAGCCACTGATGTTCTGGTTCAAGGGCTTCATCCTTACCTGCTCTGCAAACACCATCCATGAAGCAAGCCCAGATCTGGTCTGTGACTCACAGTGCGCAGCAGCACGTGAGCAGTGTTCTGTGCCTCTACCCTGATGGCACAGGCCACAGGAGAAAGACGTATGGAGGCCAACAGGGATGCATGGAGGAAGCTCAGAGTTTCCTCCTGTTTTCCCTAGTCCTGGAGCCTACACTAGTTCTTCTCTGTTGGCAGGTATTTAAAAAGCTTTGACACAGAGCAGATCTGAATTCAACTGCAGAATGATTCACACATTCATGCATTCATGTAGCAAGCTAGATGCAGGGAAGTAGCCAAGGCATCCCACAAGAATGAAATCAAGGATGAGTGACTGTTCTAGTGAATCTAGTTATGACCTCATATAAAATCACTTGCAAAATTAAGATGTTTAATTTTATTTTGTTTTAGTATTTAAAACTAAAACTAGTTTTTTGAAGGAAAAAAATGAAAGGGGTTGAATTTTAAAGTGAGGTAGCAGCTTCTTTGTAGGGAAAAGGAGTTGGCCCTGCTGATTGCTGCTGCTGTCCCAAATGGGTAACCAAATAAGAGACACCACTCCCAGACTGCCTTGCCTACTACCTGAGGAGGCTGAGCAGATTTGCTTCCTGCTTGTGCCTAGGTGTTTGGCTGAGATAACACCTCATTTCTCCTTGTGTGGATAGAGTTGAATTTACTCTGACCTCTGCCACAGAAATGCTGCAGAGGCTAAATGCTGTTCTGAACAGCATCATCCAAGATTCAAGTGGGATCCATTAAGCAGCAGCCAACAGTGAAGATAGAAGTGAGAATCAGGCCAGACTTGCAAGCTGCTGGATGAAGAAGGCACTTTCCCAAGAAGTTCACCACATGTATGCACTTTCCATTTCATCTGCAGCCCTGGTGCCCTATTCCTGCAGTTTTCAGAGACTGGGATTCCTTTCAATGGTTTTAACTGGGCCACTGCTTGTTCTCAGTTTCCTGTTTCTTTGATCACCAGTTTCCAGCTCTCCTGGAGCAAGTTGTATCCTCCAAGGTGGATTTTCCCCTTTCCTGTGCAAGGCCAAAGCATCCAAGTGACCTTTGATTTTTTTTCTATTTCTCTCCCCTTTTTTTTCCCCTTTGGCCTTTTTTTGTTTTGTTTTGTTTTGTTTCTGACTTGCCATATGTGAGATAATTGTGCCCACAGGAATTCCTTTCAGAGTACCTAAGCACAAAAGAAAAACACCCGGCCAACTCTTTTTCTAGAGCAGTACAAACATTTCTTTTAACCTAAGTGTCTCAGGAGGAGCATTGACAGAAGACTCCTTTCACCCAGAAAGCCCGCTCCGCGCCAAGCTGCCGTTGAACCCTCAGCCACCTCTTGCATTTCCACGTCACAGTTGGAGTGAAAGTTTTGCCAATAAAAGCAGTCACGTTCTTTGATTTCAGCTTTATGACAATGGAAATGAGGCCAGGGCCAGTCGCTCCGTGGTGGGTTTTATTAATGGAAAAGGGTGGTGGAAGCCAGTAACTGTTTGGCAGCTTTGCTCCTTCAGCTGCTTTTGGCCTTCATTGTGCTTGGTGGATGGAGAGCTGCAGGGTCTCTTGAGCAGTGACAGCTTTTCTGTGCTAATAAGCTCCTCAGAAAGAAGCCCTACACTAACATCAGGAACTTGCACAGCTTGGGGATGACAAAGTAGATCTTAAAGTCATCATTCATGTGGTTTGATGGTTGCAAGAGGCTGTGCTAGGAAAATATCCCTGCAATCTGAACTCATCTTATTAAGGAAATAAATCTGATTTTGTCTTCAAGCTCTCCTCTCCTTGCCTTGGGTTATAATGGATGAGTTACATCCTTGGACAATGAGGAACATCATTTCGTTCTACTTTCAGGAGTTTCCAACAGAATGAAGTGTGCTCTCTCCTCAGCATAGGTGCACTTCAGGGTACCACCATTTATCACTGTGCCATAATGATAGTGAGTAGGGGACACCCTCTGTATCACTGGCCAAGATGGCTTTATGAAGGAGCAAAGAAAGGAGCAAGAAATCCTGGAGCTTTTCCAGCAGGTGAAGAATAAGAGAGAGATGCTATCTCCTTGAGAAATGAGCTAGGAGAAGGGTTCAGTGGCTCCACCAGATATTAGACAGCACGGTTTGGATGCTCAGAAGTGCTGAGAGCCTCTTCCTGCTCCACGCTGGGGTGGGCGGCTCAGCACCAGGCACTCTCAGCAATCAGTCACCAAAGTGATCGGTCACTTACAGACCTTTGGTTGTCACAGAAAGGAGGTAAACACATAACGGATGTCCTGAGCAGCACTTACAACTCTCCCAAAGGGAGGCTGAGGCCATGTGATGTTCCTGCACAGAAGACTGTAGTAGCATGTATTAGTCAATATCAATAACAACTTGAAAGAGCCCAGCTCTGCAGGAGCTGTTGCATTATTATTTGTTAATTGATAAGGTCCCGCAGCAGAACAACAATGAGAATGAGAAGGAATTTCACACAAGCAATGCCAAGGGTCCAGCTTCCTAACCACTACCCTGCTCCTTTGGCCACTGCTCCGGGCTTCTCCCTGAAGTGATCTCCTAACACAGGAGTGCCCTGAAGCTGCTCCATCTCCAAGCCTGGTATTCATTCTGTCTAGAACAGAGCCTGCAGTCACTGTAAAGAAATCTGACTTAATTAAAAATACATACTCCTTTAATCCACTGGCACGGCACCATGAAAACAAAACAAACATGAAAGGCCTGGTAAACAAAACCAGGGTGCATCTGGTGTTCTCCATGCGGCTGCCCTAGGCATGAGCAGAGTAACTCTGTGAATGCTGGGAGCTCTGGCTGTCCTCAAGCACCACAGCTCACCTCGAGCTCCTTGCCTTCTGCAAGGCACCACAGCACAGCAGGGCTGAGTGGCTGAGGCAGGTCCAGAGCCAGGTCCCTGTTATTCTTTGACACCAAACCAAGTTAATTAAGCGATTGTAGGATTAGCAACCAGAATATTTAATTTGGCAAGATCTTTGTCAAACTGCCTAGTTGAAATTAGCCCTAGGACTTTTCTTGTTCTCAAACTCATCTGGATTGTGTAAGAGGCCTTCCTGCCTGGCATGGTTCACAGAATTTGTAACTTGCTATATCTACAATAACTCCACGAGCTTTTGTACTTTTTGTATTATCTGGAATACTGTTTTACTTCAGTGACTGCACCTCTCCCCATACACTTTTAGTAACTACCTATCTCTATGTGCAAAACAGGAAAGATTTCATTTGATCTAAAGGTTCCCAGTCACTGCAATTGTAGAAGGCAGATTTTAGAATAGTTTGGGGTACGGGGTGGGGAAAAGTACTTTCAAATAAGAGAACAACAATTTACTCTTCTCTTTATCTGAGAAGGAATAAAACACCTCTTCCTGAAAGCACAGGAGTTTAGATAACAAAATATTCTCCTCCTAGCCCATCTCCAAAAAAAAAGGCAAAGAAAATCACCTGCATTAAAATATGAGTTATAAATTGATGTCTGTAGGAGTGAAGGGCAGCTTGCATGTCCAGAGATATGGAACTATATGACATGGAGCCAGGTCCATATAGATAAGTTTGATTAAATGTTATTTTTGTATTTTTTTTTCCTAAATCTAATATCCCCAGTATGTCATTCAAATTACATATTGCAACTCAAGACTGGAAAGTATAATGCACTACTAAAATGTCTGGGTTATGCAGGATCTTGACTGCAGCTGGATTCACCCTGATTTTTATATTATTTCTTATGGGTGGAGAAAGAAATGTGGCTGTGCATCCCAGCTTGTGAGCGAGTTTATCAAGCAAGGGGCAGCAGCCGGAACAACAGGAAATCACATTAAAGAATCCAACTTCTGGTTGGCAGAAGCACGTTAACCTCTCATTCATGTCACTGGGTTTAATACTCTAACTCTGTAGTAAAAGCGTCTTCCCTGAGCCTGGGTTCATAAAAGTGTTAGTGGTCCTTGATGTTCTCAGCAGAGGATAGTAAGGAAAACACAGCCCTGAATAGCTCACATTGATTGCAGCAAATACAGAGCAGGAGGGTCAGCACCATTTCCCAGCCCAGAGCCAGGGCTGCAGAACTGAGCAGCTATTCATAGCCACTGGATCCTCTCCAAGTCGTGAGTGTAAATTTACTTGTATCATCTTTGCAAAGAGGAACTGCGGTCCCCAGTGCCTCTCGCTTGATTCGGATGGACTGTTTATTTGTTTAGTCCTGTAATGATATTATCCACAGGACTAGAGCCACACAGGGAGGATTAGGAATTCCTGGAGGAGAAGCTGTGTGTTTATTACCATGACAGCCCCATATGACACAAGCCAACAGTTACTCCTGTTTGCTCTTGCCTTTCCTGAACGCTGGGAGCCTGCGGCCGAGAGGCAGGGGTGTGGGATCGATCCGCAAAGCCTGAAGGCAAAGAGGCTGCTGCAGGGAAAATGGTGGGATTAGAGTGCTGAAACCCCTTCCCTGGCTGCCTGAGAACAGTTCTATCTCAACGCGCTTTCACATGTAAATCACGGGGGGAAGCAGCGGCACGACAGTGCAGCCGCTGAAGTCCTTGCAGCAGCGCTGACACCCCAAACCGCTGCCTTTAACCTACCGTGCATGAAAGCGTAACAAGCCTCGTAGCTGAGATTTTAACCTCCCCAAAGGAAGCCCGGCCTCTTTAAATATAAGAATAAAAGCTCTTGTACAAAAAGCTCTTGTGGACATTTGCACAAACCCAGCAAAAGAGGAACATGGTTAAGGAGGAAGAAGTTTTTCCCCTTTTTTTTTTTTTTTTGCCCTTCCTCCCCTGTCCCCCAACCCTTTATTTCCTATTTTAAAGAGTACTGAATCATAAAAAGAGATGGAAAGGCCAAAATTAACAAAGAACTGTAGATTGTTTAGATTGCTTGGGAACTCCCTCTTTGCAGCTGACCATTGCTACATATAGGTTAATTTCCACATGGAGCTGGAGAAACTCTATCCCCGGTTTGTGAAGCACGGGTCAGCCGAAGCATGTTAATCTGTTTAGCATGTGTGCTTCGTGGAGGTGCCAGACCACCACCGTGCAAGAGCAGAAGTAGCAGCAGCCATGATCCTCGGGGGTAGTTAATAAAGACTTTAAGGGAAATAAATTTATAAAGGTTTCGGTTTGTGCACTGGGCCGGCTGGACATTTAAGGCTTCCAGACCAGAAAGCTGAGAAGTCTCCAGGTAGTTCGCAGCAGCCCTGGAAGGCAACTGTCAGTGCCGCAGCCTCCTCGCAGGGCCGGGGGCAGCACCGCCAGAGTTCACAAAGCCTCTCCGGGACTCCCTGCGGGCCACCGGGGCTCAGCAGGAGGCTTCTGGGGCCCTTGGCTTTAATCCGTGCCCTTCCTGATGCGCAGCCTCGAGCCGGAATGGAGACCGGGGCATCGTGAGATCCACTAGTTGAGATGACAGCAAATAAAACTTCTATTCCTACAGCCTCACACAATGCACCAGCGTCCCATTTCCCACTCGGGGATGAGCTGCGGGGCATGTGGCTCTCGGGCTGATTCTTCACTTGTTTCTCATGATCTTTTGAAATGCTTGACACTAATAAAAGCATTTTAAAATGACCGAGATATTTAATGATGAGTATTTATTTTGACAAGGGCTTCGGTTTGGCTTTTGACTTGCTGCTCAACTTTAGAGACAGCAGCATCAATTTGCTATAAAACCAAATGTGGTTGTGATTCTCACTGGGCTCTGGCGATCAGTCATTCGGGAGAAGTTTATCTGATGAAATGTGCAGTCACAGCACATCCCTGCCTCCTTTGGCATGAATCACCACGTGCTCCTCAAAGACGAAGGGAGCTGAGCATCAATAGGGAGGAAGAAATGTGACACACTCACCCGCTGTATATAGCCATCATCCAGAAAGTGGGCACTCAGCCCTATTTCCTTCTCCTTGCCACATTTTAAGATCAAGGATCAGAAACACATACCCTGATGTCCATCATTAGGTAAGTCCTCCTTTTAGGTCTCCTGTCTTTTTGTGCATAGGCAGCTTTTCCTTGCAGTATGTTTTGTTTGCTTTCTGTACCATTTTGATCTTTTAAAAAAGGAAGGAAGGAAGGAAGGAAGGAAGGAAGGAAGGAAGGAAGGAAGGAAGGAAGGAAGGAAGGAAGGAAGGAAGGAAGGAAGGAAGGAAGGAAGGAAGGAAGGAAGGAAGGAAGGAAGGAAGGAAGGAAGGAAGGAAGGAAGGAAGGAAGGAAGGAAGGAAGGAAGGAAGGAAGGAAGGAAGGAAGGAAGGAAGGAAGGAAGGAAGGAAGGAAGGAAGGAAGGAAGGAAGGAAGGAAGGAAGGAAGGAAGGAAGGAAGGAAGGAAGGAAGGAAGGAAGGAAGGAAGGAAGGAAGGAAGGAAGGAAGGAAGGAAGGAAGGAAGGAAGGAAGGAAGGAAGGAGTGGGGAATTGAGGTGTATTACTCATACTCTGCTGAGCACGTGCTGGCGCTCATGATGCTGGATGAGGACGGTACACAAAAGGGGCGCTGGGTACCTCCTGCCACCATGAAATCACTGCTGACTGCAGCGAAACGTGCCAGGACAGCACCCTCGGGGCGGGCCGTGTGTGGGGTGATGCCAGGACGGGATCTCCCTCCCGTTGTGCTCATGAGGGACTGCTATACACGCACACGAAGACTTCACTGGGAAAAAAAAAGAAAAAAGAAAAAAAAAAAAAAAAAAAAAAAGTGTAAGAGCTGTGAAGCTCCCCACAGCGAACTTCGCTGCACTCTTTCTCTTAAGAAGCATGCAGCGTTATGTGCTCGGAGAGCTGTAGCCCTGGTTCATCATCGTCCCGAGGTGCGTTAAGACAATTCTCACCCCGGGATGTTCAATCTTGGGAGAACAGTCCCGTCCGCTCTGTGCCCGAGGAGCAGCAGAGATCCTCTGTGCTGCAGCAGTGACACTGCGCCCGCTCACAGCCCCCCGACGTCCCTCGGCCAGGCACAGCACTCCATTGGGGCGAGACCCCGTGGGCTCGGGCAGACGCCCTGCCCTGGTAGAACTTGCCTTAATGGCCTGCAGCCTGTTTTCTTTTCCCACAGGATGCTGCCGGAGCCACTGCATTTGAACAAACCGCCGCATAGCCGGACCGCACGGCAAGCGAGAGGGAAGTTGGACGAGGAGCTTCGGAAAAACGCGCGTTCTTTGCCTCAGATGCGCTCACAGAAAGAGGCCGGGGCATTCCACGCCGGCAGCTCCGCTCCCGGGCATCTCTGCTTCTTTTGGAGCAAGCCACCGTCACTTTTACTTCAGTCGGCAATGCCAAACCGGGAAAACGAGGCTTTGATCTGTCTGCTTCGTGTGTACCCGCAGCAGTTTGACTGCAACTCAACCCCATCCTGAGGTGTGGTAGGGAGGGCCCGGTGCTCCCGGAGCGGACAGAGAGTCCCAGCGACTGCTTCGGGTGTCGGCAGAAGATACGTCGAAAGGAAAAAAAATGAATCTGTGTCACACGTTTGTGATGAAATCAGGGATCTGACATTAGGCTGAGCCTTTCACACGCGGAGAGCTTCAGCGCCGAGGAGCCCCGCGGGACAAACCGCGTGGCTGCGGCTACACGCGCGGGGCGGGCGCCGGGCACAGCAGCACTTGCTGCGACTGCTGGGGCACGGAGGGCAAACGGCGTCGGGAAAAACCCACGGGGCCAACGCGTTCAGAGCGCGGGGTTGGCTTCCCACTTTGCAAATTCTATTCGTGTAAAGAGGTATTTGCGTTGCCTCCGCAATAATAAATCCCAACGGCAGACAATAAAATTTACTATCACAGGAGTAACAGAAGCCTAAAATATTCCGACCATGTTCCTTGAACAAATAACATAATCCCTGGCACACTGGAACACATGGTTTGCTTCAAACATGTTTCATTTTGTCATCGCATTGAGTGTACAGTATTTCTCTTTGGGTGCAAGAGTGATTGATATCTTTGGAAGAATTGTTTGTAAGAACATGAAAGTTGCCAAAGCAAACACGGTGGAGGGAAGTGTGCAGAAGGGGGAGCAGAAGTATTTGGAGTAGATCTGGGTTTGGGGAGTTCACACAGAGGTGAGACAGCTAGATGTAGAACAAATAAAAACATTCTGCACACTTCATCTAAATAAATTATATACAAAAATTGCCCTTTTGTAGACGGTAACAGCACAGTTACCACGCTTCCCTCATGCCCCTATAGAATGTGGGCTGGAAGCCAACTTTCTTCAGCTAATGATTTGTAACTTTTGCTCCACTTGAATGACTCTATTAATATTTAGGTCTCTCCAATTCTGCTCCGTAAGAGCTGTCAGCATTATTAAACAAAATAATCTGTTTACCTTCTGTTGTACTTGTCCAGCAGTGGCGTGCGTGGCTCGATGATGTATGTTAATAGTTTTTTCTTACACTTCACTGCATCGGCCCAAGGCAAAACTTCACATATTTTGATCTTTCCTTTCAAAAAATAATGTTTGACAAAACTCATTAGAACGCGTGAACTTTCGGGCGTTTAATTTAATAACTTCCATTCCTGAAGGACAAATATTTATTCTATCTCCCCTTTTGTCTCTTTCTGCTATCAACATCTGGGGAAAGTCGCTCCCGCTGTTGAGGTAGTCAGATCATACTCTGCTTCCCAGCAGATCGCGAGGGGTTCCGGACCCCCCGAGGTCCCTTTTTGGGCGGAGCTCCCTGACCCTCCACATCCCACGGTGGCAGCTGTGAGGTTCTGTGCACCCCCGGAGAAGTATTTTCAGAGAAAATAGGATTTTTCCTCAACATCCTCCCTGCCACAAAAAAAAAAAAAAAAAAAAAAAAAAAAAAAAAAAAGAAGAAAAAGAAAAAAGAAAAGAAAAAAGAAAAAAAAAAAAGCACTACTTCTCCTCCTTTCTTCCCCCCCGCCCCCCCCCCCCCCCCCCCCCCCCCCCCCAGTCCTTGCCTTCCTGCCTGGCCCGACCAGCGCAAGGGACACGTGAGACCCCCATTCGCATAATTTGAGGAGCACAGGTTTCAACTGAGTCTCTCAGCCCAGAGCGCTGACCCCTATGTTCATGCTACTTGTGGGAATTTCCCTTTCGGAGAGAAGAAAATGTTCCCAGCGCTAGCAAGAAAACTTCTCGTATTAACGCCCACGAGGAGAACAATGGGAAACATGTGAAATGTAGACACACTGCTCAGCTACCTGCTGACTGTGGCGACTACCAGGCACACAGCTGCAGCCGCCCCTGGGTCTGGACACGGAGCATCTTCTGTCCTCATCTACTTGTTTTGAGAAGGGAAAGGTCAGCAGAACCAAGGCTTCCCCTGAGGCTTCAGAAATGCAGATACTAGCCCTGGGAAGATCCAGAACTCTCCAAAATCAAATAAACTCTGAAACTGAGTCAACTTCAGCAAAAGCACAGCTAGCCCTCACACCGTCCCTCGGTCCCAAAGGCCAGGCAGTGCTCCTGAATGGCTCTGGACACCTCAAAAGGAGCTTCGCTGTGTGGGGCCGCGGCAGTCTGCGCTGGGAGTGTGCAGGCAGCAGTGCATCCTATGAGCAGGGCCGGGGTGTCTGTACCCCTGAGTCAGCACAGTGCTGGCAGGGGGAGAATCTCTGAGAGCACTCAGCGATGGGGCAATCCATGTTCAGACATCCGGCTTCTGCAGCCAAGCTGGTCTGCTGTGCGCACTCAGTGTGCTTTGTAAGGGAAAAATGAGATGGAAAGAAAAAAGAAAAGGGAAAAAGGAAAGGGAAAAAGGAAAGGGAAAAAGGAAAGGGGAAAGGGGAAAGGGAAAAGGGAAAAGGGAAAAGGGAAAAGGGAAAAGGGAAAAGGGAAAAGGGGAAGGGGGAGGGGAAGGGGAAGGGGAAAGGGAAGGGGAAGGGGATGGGGAAGGGGAAGAGGAAGGGAAAGGGAAAGGGAAAGGGAAAGGGAAAGGGAAAGGGAAAGGGAAAGGGAAAGGGAAAGGGAAAGGAAAAGGAAAAGGAAAAGGAAAAGGAAAAGGAAAAGGAAAAGGAAAAGGAAAAGGAAAAGGAAAAGGAAAAGGAAAAGGAAAAGGAAAAGAAGTGTTCCTAAGGTAAATATTTGATCGGCTTGTCCTTTGAACTCGTCCTACTGAGCTCACTGGGACCAGAGGATACGAAGCAGCACAGTGTGTCTAGGGCAGTTGGTGGGATGACCCTCCTTCTCCCACCTGCTGCCCACCCACGGCTCAGAGCTGGTCCTTTTCCTGTCACTTTCCCTGCAGACAAAGAGCGGGTCAGCCACTAGACCACCCCAATTCTCTCCCCAGAAGAGGAGAATTGGAGGAGGGCGTTCTGTAGGCAGGAATATGAGAGAAGACCCCACGTATTTTTCTCTGCTTGCCTGTCCCGGGACATCTCTCATTCTCCCACGAGATCGCATCCGTCAGCGGCAATACGGGGCCACAGTGAGCTTCTTCTTGGGAAAGGCAAGAACAACGGGACACAATTATATCTTTCCTGGCGGATACGAATGTGGAAGGGATCAGGTCGCTCTTTAAAGTCGAAAACTGTATCAGTAACTCTTCCCCGGCCTCACCCTGCCCTGCTGCCGATGGTGTGCTGTGAACACCAAACTCACGCAGCTCTGCTCACTCCTCGCTCCTCGGTGCCGGCCGTCTCCGCGAACCTCTCCGTGCCGCTGTTTGCGGGCATCGTGGGGCTGTGGCCACCGAGAGAGCGCCCGGCTCCGATTTTCGCGGATTCGCAGCCTGCCAAGTCATGAGAGAGAACACTTATCAGGCACTTTGGTCTTATCTGGCCTGTAAGTCGGTCTATCTGGGTGTAGCAAAACGGGTGGTAATAAAGAACTTTTTTTCTCCTCCCTTCCCCCGTTAGCTCCAGTCTTTCATTCACGTTTATGACGACGCAATCCCCATGTAGCACGCGGAAGAGGTGGTGCTGCGGATTTACGCGGTGCGCGGAGGCCAAGCGGCTGGGCCCGAGCTGCGCACCTGCCGCGGGCGGCGCGGCAGGAGAGCGGGGTCTGCAGCTCGGAGGGCCCTGGCCAGGTCCGCGGAGCTCTCTCCGGGTCCTCCTGCCTTTTTTCTTCCAACTAGTGCCAACTAGCTGCGCGCCGACCTCTGCACCTGTGGCAGGACCCATCCAGGGGACTTTCAGCGAGGGGTGAGAGGCGGCGGCTTTCCGCTTCCTCCGAGCCCCCCTGGCAGCACCAGCGGAGCAGGAGCGGGGCAGTTACTCCGGGATGCGGCGCAGACCGACTGCTGCCAACTGCCTGCGGCCCCGGGGGGCTCCAGCAGCCAGCCCCACGTCGAGGCCCCCGCGCGTAGTGCACAAAGTGCGCACCTGCGCAAGCAGGGGCCCGGCGCAGCGCCCCGGGGAGCTGGAGCCTCAGGAACCCACTGCCTCTCTGGGAAACCCCGAGGGCAGGGAGCCCGCGGAGCTCTGGACATGAAAGCCAGAGTCAAAAATTCTTAGGAAGGAAAAGTTCGGCTCAGAGCCATTTTCCTCCCCTTTTCAGCTTTTCTGGCGGTTATCTCTTTCTCTCCTTTTTTTTTTCTTTCTCTTTTCGAGGTGGGGGCTGGGTGGAGTGAAGTAATTTTGCTGAACAGAAAGCTCGGGCTCTGGAAGGAGCTTCTTTTGACTGATCGGGGTGATCTATCCAGGCCCTCTAATTAGAGAGGGATCCAGGGTGGCATTAGTTTCCAAACATTTTAATCGAGCTTTAAGCGGAGCTCTTTTCAATGGCAGGAGATAAATGTAGCAACTGTTACTGTCCCCCTGAATGGCCACCTCCCATGGCGGGCATTCAGCCTTCCTTTCACAAGCCCTAAGCAGTTTAGTCTATGGGCCTAGAAACAGTCCACATATCTTCTAATTAGTCTAATTAGAAAGGTGGATTGATAGATGCAAGGAAGACAGAGTTAAGTTAGGAAGATGCTCAATGCTGCCAATCTACACCGGGGAGCGGCTTATTCTCTGTGGGGGGAAAATGAAATAAAGGACTAAAAAAAAAAAAAAAGAAGAAGAAGAAAAGGGGGAGAGAAAGAAGAAAGAAGAAAGGAGAAAGGAGAAAGAAGGAAGAAGAAAGAAGAAAGAAGAAAGAAGAAAGGAGAAAGGAGAAAGAAGAAAAAAGAAAGAAGAAAGAAGAAAGAAGAAAGAAGAAAGAAGAAAGAAGAAAGAAGAAAGAAGAAAGAAGAAAGAAGAAAGAAGAAAGAAGAAAGAAGAAAGAAGAAAGAAGAAAGAGAGAAAGAAAGAAAACCCCGGACCTCAACACGAAGGACACGTCCCAAGGGATCCGAGGGACAGAAGCTGCCGTCTACCAGTTGGGAGGTGATAGAACAATCGGAGGTGGAATTGCGCTTTCTGGCTTTTTTTTTTTTTTTTTTTTTTCTTCCCTCGGTGGATTTGGCAGCCCCCGGGACGCCGTTTGTCGCTCCCGCTCTGTAGAACCGCGCTGCGCCTCCAGCCCCTCTCCGCACCGGGCTGTGCCGTCGGGGCCGCTGGGCACCGAACCCCGAAGTCACACTGCGCAAAGGAAAGGAAGGGGAAAAGGATGGTGGGGCAAGACGGATCGCCACCTGGGTTGCCACCTGCTCGGCCCTTCTGACCGGGTTGTGAAAGCAGACCAGGCCGGAGAGCGTGGCCGGGCGGGGGTCAGCGCACTGCCCTAGTCGCGCATTCCGGCACGCCGCCACAGTGTTGCAGGGAGGATGGTGCGGAGGGATGCAGCGCGGGTGGCTCGAGGAACACTGAACCTTTAATTGGGCAATAAATCAGGGAAAGGAGCACGGGGCAGCGTGCGCAGGTGTTAAAACAGGGAAAGTCCGCCGGCAGCGCGGCGGGGCAGGGCCTCCGGACTCCCTCCCCCACGTCTTCCCCGCTGTGTCTCCGGCCGGGTCGACCGGGGAGGCGGCCGCCGGAGCGCCGCAGGGCGCGGGTGGGTGCGGGCAGCGCGTGAGGCCCCGGTCTGCACGCCCTCCGGCGGACTCTGCTCCCCTGTGCTTCCCTTGCTCCCCGTCGGGCTGACACAAAGGCCTCCGGGAGAAGCATGGCGGAGGGAAACCTCCCTCGTTTCGGGCCCCTCCGGTCACGGAGCCCCCTCCTTTCCAGTCTCCTCTCCCCTCTCTACTCTACCTGGTGCCTTCCCCTGACCGCCCGTTCTCCGGCAGATGGACCTTGCAGAGATTTCAAACTTCGTGCGGGAAAGGAGGGGGAGAAAATTAGACCCACCCTGTCAAAGTTCCTAATCAAACTGCTGGCGAAAGGGGATTCGCAAACAAAGGCGAACAATGGCAGTCTAGTTAGATCATTTTTCTGGACATTGTTTATGGTCTGGAAGGGATCAATCGTTTCAAAATGTTACCAGTAAAAATGATCCCGTGTGGAATGCAGCTAATCCTTTTAGGTTCCTGTCAACTGTTTCCACTCAAGGAACCCGATTTTTCAAATCAAAGGTGCAGAACTCAATTGCCAAGGGATTTATACCGCCGGGTCCGGGTCCCCCGCCCCCAGCGCCGCGCGGTGTCTCCGATCGGCCCTTGCGGATTCCGAGCTCCGGCTTCTCCGTCTGCAGCCCCCGATAAGGCTGACTCGGGGAGCGGAGCAGCCCGCACCCTGGCCCAGATCGTGGGGCCCTCCTCACGCCCCCCAGTGATGAGGGAGAAGGAGCAGACCTGGCCCGAACTTTCTCTGCTGCAGGAGATGCAAGAGTCATTTTGCAGCCCGCTTCGATGCCGAGGTGGACACGGCCCTGCACAGTGCCGACGGCTCACATTCCTTATCCTGAATCATCCGGCATCATCCCGCATCATCCCGCGTCATGACTCATCGCAAACCCTTTTACGTGTTCAGCTGAATTTTGGCCCCTATCCCACTCCCTCGACGGGAGCTCGAGTCAGCTCTGGTCTCTGGCGGACAGCCCGGCGCTGCGGCAGTGTGCCCGGCCGAGAGCGGGCTCGGGGCTCCCGCCGTACCCCGGCCCCGTCCAGCCCAGCGAGGCCACGGAGCTCTGCGCGCTGCCCTCAGCCGCGCTGCCCTACAAAATCACAAATGCAGCGGAGGCAGCTCCTGGTCTGGGCTGCGCATCTCTTGTGGGAGCGCTGGTCTTGGCCGCCCGTGTGTTAGCAAGTTGTTGCAGACTTCCTCTGAGGAGGCTGCAGGGGAAAGCGTCGGCTTAAAAGCAGGCGCCTGTCCCGGCGAGCGGCCGAGGTCTGTTGCGGGCGGCCCGGGGCATCCCCGCGAACAGCGTCCGGGGCTCGGGAGGACAGAGTTGTCAGAACCTGTCCGGGGAAGAGGGGAGAGCCCTCGCGAGGGAAGTCGTGCAGAAAGCGATCTGAAGGAAGTAATCCCCAGAGAAGGGCAGCATTTGTTTCCACGCGCACAGCGAGGAGGCAGCGGGAAAAGGTCTGAGCTCTGGGTTTACCGGCGCCGCAGCTGCCGAGTGCCTGCTAGACTGGGAAAGGACACACACTCGTGTGCTCGAAGGAGGGCTTACGGACTTCCAGCTGGCGGAAGGGAGCTCAGCAGAACGCACTCAGCTTCCCCCGGCGAGATTTCGTGAAATCGGTGTCAGGCTGGAAGGTGTATTATGAGTTATTTTTCATGGCCCCATAATTTTTTTATCTCGTCTGGTTTCGGAGAGGACAGCCACCTGTCCTCCGCCTGCTCCCCCGCTTCTCACCTAACTGTTTTTCACCAATCGTTCATTTAAATGTGAACTATTGATACGAAGAGACCGCGTGGCTTCAGGCCCCCTACGAGCAGCCGACAGGTGGAATTTCACTGTAAACACGTACATTAGAAAGCGATCAATTCTGCCCTGCGATGGCTGAATAAGCAGACGTGGCAGTGTTTATTTTAAGAAGAGAAAACCTGGGGAAGACACCTCATTTATCTTGATTGTGTGTATTTAATATCTTTGCCGCGTACAGGTGTGCGTGCGCGCTCCCGGGGGGAGCAGAGTGAGGTGCGAAGGGCCGTGGCCCCGGTGCTGCGGTACTGGCCCTCAGTACATCGCATTTCGATGTATGCAGATGGTATTCTGTCGACTTGCGGGAGAGAAATACCTCCTGACTGATGGTGGGGAGGGTTACCCCAGCTTCAGAGGACGAGTTATCGCAACAGCCGAAATCCTTCTTTATCCTTTTGCTCCCAACATGAATTGCATAATTTATCATCTGAATATGGGGCCCCGCAGACTTCTGCATGCCTTCTTGCTCCGTCGGCAAAAGGGAAATTTAGAATCAATTCAACAAGTCTCTTGCGGTTTGGAGAAAGGGCTAGTTTAATTATTTTTCTTTGAAAAAATACATGTCCTCTACAATTTTCCCACTGATTTCAGTGGTATCATTTCTAAAATCGTGTAGATCTTGAATTAAATTAAATAATAATCGATAATGTGTACAACCCAATCTTTAACTCGTTCTACTTTCTGGGCATGCCGAGGCCCAGCTCCAACTCTCCGCCCCTCCGCGTTGCGGGCCGCGGGTGCGCAGGGGTGGCGGTGGCCATCCGCTGTGCGCGGGGCCGGAGTCATCCGAGGGGCCGCAGCAAGGTTCGCAGCGGGGCTGCCCATCTCCCAGCGCCGGCCTTTGCCTTTCCTCCCTTCTAGGTCGAACCCAGACCTCGGCGGAGAGTCGGGCCGGGCGGCGGTTCTTCTCTTCTGTGAAAGGAAAGAAACAAAACGACAAAAAGGAACAAGTGGTTTAGGGAGCAGGGGCTGTGCTGCAGGTCTTCTCCTCCTCCCAGACGAACGGGCGGCCATCTGTGCAGATCGCAGCTCGTTAACATCGGCAGCGCCTTTTTCCCGCGAACACGGCCGTACGCCCGCCTGTGCGCACACAAGCAGGGGAAGCCCCGCGCGGAGCCGGCGCGGTGGGGTGGCGGAGGGGAGAGGATGTGCGGAGAAGGCAGGGAGAGGAGAGGTGAGTGGGGACGGCGGGAATCCCACACCTATCTACCTGCCGGGAGCAGCTCCGATGGGACTTCTCTGTGGCCCGGGCCGGCTGAGGAGCGGATCTGCTTTGGTTAGCAAGTTCCCGTGCAGGGAGCATTTGGCCATGATCATAATTTCCACGATTTCTGTCAAATACAATGTTATCAGAGCCTACTGAAGTACTTACTGTGAGTAATGAAGGAAAGTATTATACACACAGCAGAGTCCCCGGCCGTGCCAAGGGGCTATTAAACCAGAGTTGTTTTCCAGCAGATCTGCCGCCCAGGCCTCCACCGCCGGGGCGGCCGTGCGCGCTCCCCTTTGACACCGGCACTGCAGCGAAAGGAGCAGCCGAGAGCAGGTGAGGCCACCGCCGCCCCACCCCGTCCCGAGCTCAGGCACAGTGCTGCTTGAATCCATCCTGCAAGGATGCGGGATGAGACAGAGTACCCCCCGCTGCCCCTCGCTGTGGCAGGAAAAGGACTGGGAGAAGTGTGCGGCCCAAAGGAGATGCGGATGGGGAAGCTTCGGGGCCGGGGACCGGAGTGCAGAACCTCCCCCGCCTGGCCCGGCCCCCGCGCCCACAGTGGTGCCGTCGGAGCCGTCGCGGTGTCGGCCCCGGGGGGAGCTCTCAGAGGGACGGGCGCAGAGTGCGGACGTGCAAAGTCATCAGATCCCAAACGGGGAACGGCGAAGGAAAAGTATAGGGGATGTGGGAAGCGACCTAACGCAGTCCTGCTTGGGAGGAATGTTGTACAAGGCGTCTGAGATGAAATAATTAAAGAAAAACTAATTAAAAATATATAAATCACCCAACAGAAACAAAGAAATATGTGGAAGGAAACGTTTCTGGATAGAGACACTGTGTGTGGCATAAAGCGCAATTGAATACATAAGGGCTTCATTAAATTCCCAATAGATAACATTTGGCTAAATCTATCCCTAGATTAAAACGCTGCATAATAGCACCATAAACCAAAAAGTTTCTTTTTGTGTGGTCCTTCAGGAGGAACTGATTGAAACATTAGCCCCCATATAGAGCAATCCCCTCCCGATTCAGCCCCAGCAATTCGTCTCTCAGTCCCGTGGAGATACGATGAGAAAAGGAGACGAGTTAATGAACCCATACTTTGTGGCTGGGAGGAGGAGGAGGCGACAGCGCCGTGTCTGTCCCACCGCCGCGTTTGTGAGGCCCGGCTGTGTCGGAGGAATGGCTCGGCCCCGGCCTCTGCCCGGCTGCAGGGGCACCGAGGGACACTTCCACGGCAGAGGGTGACGGCGGCACCTGCTGCAGAGAAGCGGGGGGGAGCAGCGCGGGGAGCCCCGTTCCCAGACTCCTTCCTCGGCGCTTGAAAAATAAGTCTATAGCACCTACCGCAAGTCCTCCTGCCGGCTGCCTACTGACTTCTAGACAGAGGGAGGCCCTGTCCACGCACGGCTTAAAATACCGGAGGAACGGCTGGTGCAGTGGTCTCACCGCACAGGCATACCTGCGAACCCGGCTTGCCGGGCCGTGCACCTCACCGCTGCCTCCCGCCGCAGCCCGGAGAGTCCCGTGAGCAGCCCGCGCAGGGCAGCGTCCCGCCAGGCATCTCACCGCTCCAAAAACCCTCTCCTCCCGGACTCTCTCTGTGTGGTTTTGCCGCAACCCCGAAGGACGCCGCGAATGCGGGCCCGGCCGGGTCTGGTGGCGGCGAGCTGCCTGCTCCCTCGGCAATAACCATCGGTTCACCCCGAAAGGAACGGACGCGGCCACTCCGGGCCCTTCTCCCTTACGCTTTAAAAACTAAACGGGACCGTACGTAGCTCTCCTCCAAGGATCCGGGACCCGCAGGGCGGCCTTGCAACCGCACGCTACAAACGGAACGCCGCAGATCTCGCGTCCGACCTTCTGCTCGTTGATAACAGAGGCTTTTACCCTGCGATGGCTACCAACCAAACAGGAAAGCATCGTTCTTCGATCCGCAAGAGTACTGAAAACTAAGGCGACAGGGCATTTCGAGACGTAAATACACGTAACCACGGCGGCTTTCGTTCCCCACTCCAGACAACAATAAATAATTTTCTTTCCTTAGCCTTTTTTTTTTTTTTTTTTTTTTTTCCCTAGAAAATTTACATTATCCTCCTATCTACAAAATCGCTATTGAAAATCGCTGTCCCGATTCCATAGGCTGGCGGCCCAAGCCCACAACACAACACTGCACGCCTGTCATAAAACACACGGTTCTTTTTTTTTTTTTTTTTCCACGCTAAAACTCCGAACGTTGGAAGTAGGCGTTTTGGTTAAGAAGGAAACAGATCTGTATCTCTGTGAAAGAGAAATATACCGGCTGTGCTCAAACGAGAGACCAAAACCAACGCAGCTCGCTACGCGGCTCGCTCTGAGCACCCCCTCATCCCCGTCTCAGTGGCTCACGCATTCAATCAGCTCATCACTCAGCCCTGTCCCCGCGCTCATTTTATATTATATGAATCGAAAAGTAGAAACACATGTCAGCATTATCGTCACAGAAATGTAAGAGGCTCTGACAAATCTCGGAAGCTCTGTGCGTGCCCCTCATTACTATTTTCCTTTGGGCCTCCGGGAGGCCCAGACCCGATGCCGTTCTCCTTTAGTATTCACCCCGAAGTGTAAAATAGTTTCGAACTGTCTTTTTGATCAGCGCTCCGCTTGGAGCTGTGCGGAGTGGGCTTCGTTCCCTGAGAGAGACCTGCTCCTATTTATTCCCTCTTTCGTCCCGGATCTCTATTACTGCATCCCTTCATTTATTTATTTCTCTTTCCCCTCCCCCCCGTCCCCTCCCGCCCCCAACTCTCTGCTGGGACCGTCGGTGGATCTGTAAAGATCGTACTTAGACCCTCTTCTCCGCGGTCAGATCCAGATGCAAGAAATACCAAACTAAAAATCATTTGAGCCCTGCGATATTTCCCCAGGAAAAACACCAAGATGTCTCTGCACAGAGACAGGGAAAGAGATGCCCCGGGGACGGGAGAAGTACTGTGGAGGAAAGGGTTTGCAGCAAATTGCCTGGCAGGGCTCCTTTGGTCTTTTGCTTTAGTTCTCCAATTATTATTGTTATTATTGTTATTATTTTGAAAATTAAAAATTTTATTTTGGAAAATGTGTAAAAATTTTACATTAAAATGGTACAATAATACTTGCCAGTAATTTTTAACAATATTCCTTGTAAAGAATAAGCATAAAGTACAAAATAAAAACTCCGTAAGCCTATTATAATACAAAACACAGGTTAAAATAAGAAATGATAATCTTGATTTTCTTCTGTGTAAACATGTTAATCTTTTCTTTTCTTTTATAAAAGTACATGAGACAAGTGTACTAAAATGAAAAAGTATTGCTTTGCTGTCCTCCCTCAAGCCTTCTCTGTTCCTGTAAATCACTGTTTTTAAGCTCCTAGACCTGAGAATCTCTGAACTTTGACGGTTTAGAGACGTTATTTATTATTATTACCTTTTTTTTCTTTCTCTTTCTTTCTTTCTTTCTTTTTCTTTTTTCTTTTTTTTTTTTTTTTTTTTTTTTTTTTTTAAGGAGTAACGAGTAACTTTCCAACAGCGTGACCGCCCGCCCGTGCAGCACACCGACCTGGCTGTGCATCGGACCGGTCCCGGGCAACCCGCCGGCCACAGAGAACGGCCTCATATATCCCCAACGCGCAAACCGCGCGCAAATCCCGCGCAAATCCCGCGCAAAGCCGCTCCTCCGTGCGTCCGCCGGGCATCCGAGCGGCGAAGAAAAAGAGCCCAGATCCTACCTTCGGAAAGACTCCGAACCCCTTAACAGTTAGAGATGCGGGCCGCCAGGCCGGGCGCGGCGGGCAGCGCGGCGGCGGGTGCCAGGCCGCTCCCCAGCGAGCGGGACAGCCCCGGCGCTGCGCCCGACTGCGAGGCGCAGCTGTTGCCCGCACCAGGAGCGGGGCCGGCACCCAGGCCGGGGCCGGCCCCCCCCCCGATGATGCTCTCGATGGAGAAGGGCGAGCGAGCCACCGCCGCGCCGCTGCCGGGCTTGGCAGCGTGCAGCGAGGCCGCCAGCGCCGGGCCCAGCGGGTGCGCGTAGCCGAAGGGCGTCCGTGCCAGCTCCGCCGCCGGCAGCAAGGGGCCCGGCGGCGCAGCGGCGGCGGCGGCGGGGGGCAGCGCCGCGGCGGGGGCGCCTGCGGGGGCGGCGGGGGGCTGCCGGGGCGGCGGGGAGGGGTGGTGGAAGGCGAAGAGGGCGGAGTGGGGGTGGTAGGGCTGCAGCTGGAGGCCGTAGCCGCAGCCGTACGGTCCGTAGGCGCAGGGCGGCTGCTGCGGGGGCTGAGGCGGGGGCTGCGGGAGGAAGGCGGCGGGGTCCACGGCCCGCAGCAGCAGCTCCGGAGCCGGGAGTTGCTGCCGCTTGAAGCGCTTTCGGCGGCGCAGGAAACTCCCGTTGTCGAACATGTCGGCGGACTCGGGGTCCAGCGTCCAGTAGTTGCCCTTGCCCGGGTTACCGGGCTCCCGGGGGATTTTCACGAAGCAGTCGTTGAGGGAGAGGTTGTGGCGGATGCTGTTCTGCCAGGCAGGGAACTTCTCTCGGTAGTAGGGGAAGCGCCCGCTGATGAACTCGCAGATCTCGCTCAGCGTCAGCCGCTTCTTGGGGCTCTGCAGGATGGCCATGGTGATGAGCGCGATGTAGGAGTAGGGCGGCTTCACCAGGCTGTTCTTGCCGCCGCCGCCTCCCGCCCCGCCGCCGCCGCCGCCGCCGCCGCCGCCGCCGCCGCCCGACCCGCCGCCGCCCGCCGCCGCCGCCTTCTGCGGGCCGCCCCGGGAGGGGGGCCGCGAGCCGCCGGGGCCGTCCCCGCCGCCCGCCCCGCCGCCGCCGCCGCCGCCGCAGCCGCCCGCGCGCACGGGCGACCGCGGCAGCAGGGCGTCGTCGTGAAGGTCGCCCGCATCTTCCTCTTCCTCCT